>NC_137274.1:14146667-14586667 GCF_053477335.1 Acartia tonsa
AAGATTAAAACTAGTTATTTTTAGCCCCGTTATGCTGAAAGCATCGGCTAAAAAAATGGTTTTATTTTTGTAAAAAGCTGGTTATAATACGATGCTAGACATAGTTTTTTCGTATGGATGAGAACCGGTTCCTACGAGAAGATTGATTATAATCGGTTCTATAGACAACAACCAAAAAAATTTGAGAATAAAAATTTTAATTCTATAGTATGTAAGATTTTTTGTCTGAAGCTTAAGATTTCAATCACTACTGAACCCATTGAGTTCTTCTTTGAGGGGAAGGTTAACATATATCCCGGGATGGGTTTAGGCTATTTTATTTGTAGATTTAAGTATTGCAATATGTGAATAAAGATCCCCTTGGTGCTAGAAGAACAGCCGTTGTTTGTAAAAAGTAAAATTTGCTTGACTTTTGTTTTTTTAAATAAATTTTATAAATCTTCCAAATTTTTTGTAAAAAATGTTCCAAAAATAAAACTTTTTGATTTTTAAAATTGTTTTCGAATTGTTTTATATACCTACAGTTTTCCGTATATAGTAAAATGAAAAAGTATAAGATAAATTCTAGTTTTTTTTGGCCCTGAGGGACAGACGGCCTAGGTCAAAAAATAACTGGGATTTCTATATTGTTAGTCGTGGAATATTCTAACGATCGGTTATAAAACAGCGGATATTAATTGGATTTGAAGCCATGAAAACGGAGCATAGACGTCCAAGGGGGGGGGGGTAATGGGGCGATTACCCCCCCCCCCCAAACGATTTTACCCCCAAAACTTTTTTCATTTTACCCCCACCCCCCCCCCCATTTAAAATTTACCCCTACCCTGGGGGTGCCGTAGGCACCTCCAACCATTTAGGAGGGGGTATATACCCCCCCAAACAATTTTGGGGGGGTAAATAGCCCCCAAAATAAAAAAATCTCTAATAAAAAATTTTTTTGCGTACTTCGCGCGCATTTTTAATACTATATATTTAAAATTAAATTACCCCGCCCAAAAATTTTTCCCCAATTAGGGGGTAAACTAAATTTACCCCTGCCAACAGATTTTAGGGGGGGTAATTACCCCCCCCAAGCAAATTTTACCCCCGGAGTAAAAATTTTGGGGGGGGTAAAAAAAATTTGCGGTGCGCTTCGCGCGCCATTTTACTCCCCCCCCCCAAAACGAATTACAGCCCCCTTAAAAATTTTTCACCCCCCCCAAAATAAAAAGCTTGGACGCCCCTGAAACGGAGATTAGGATATAAACAGGAGGGAGGGGCTATTGGACGATAAATTGCAGGGCTCGGCAGCTTCAAATTTAAACTCCGTTTGGATGCTTTATTTTTATTATTTGAGTAATGTTTCAACTTCTAATGTTTAAAGATTAATTAAACAATGAAAAACAGAATTACCCCTTAAATAGATTAAATTTTTGGTTGTAAATATAAATGTATAAATTCGAAACTATTTTTTAAGTAAATTTGTTGAGAAAAGAAAACAGTAAAAGGGTCTGACTATGACGTCAGAAAAAATTAACAATTAACCAAAAAGTCAGTATTCACAATGGTAAAATATATAGCGGCCTCTCATTGGTTAATTGTTAATTTTTTCTGACGTCATAGTCAGATACTTTTACTGTTTTCTTGAGAAAACTGCTTAAATACAGGTTAATCCGTATGAACATACTTACATTTTTAGGACTTGAATATGAATATAATAACATTGTACATTGTTAAAACAGTTAAACATCAACATGTTTAAAATGGACGTATGGACATTCTGGTAACTATAATAAAGTTGCTACGCTTTTTAAATCGTACCTAACTACTACATAAATCACCATGCAAAGTTTTAAAATGATAGGACAATTCTTACATGCTTAAATTAACAAAAAGAGCTAACTGTTACGGACGGACGGACCTACTCTATTTATAGAAAAGCTTCGGTTTTAGAAAAACGTAAAATAATTTACCTGAAATAAGCGGCAAATTTGCAACGGTCACTTTTATGTCGGTGGCGGTACTGGCCATTACGTAAACAATCATACTAAAAATAACATCAATTTTTGGTGGTCTGTCTGCCTATCTGTCTGTCTGTTTGTCTGTCTATTTTTCTGTCTGTATGTCTATCTGTCTGTCTATCTATCTATATATCTATCTATCTGTCTGCCTATCTGTCTGTCTCTTTGTCTGTCTATTTTCCTGTCTGTATGTCTATCTGTCTGTCTATCTATTATCTATCTATCTATCTGTCTGTTTATCTGTCTGTCCATCTGTCTGTCCATCTGTCTGTCCATCTGTCTGTCCATCTGTCTGTCCATCTGTCTGTCTATCTGTCTGTCCATCTGTCTGTCTATCTGTCTTTCAAACTGTCTGTCTATCTATCTATTTATCAGTCTGTTTATCGGTCTGTGAATCTGTCTGTCTATCTGTCTGTCTATCTGAATATCTATCTGTCTATCTATCTGTCTGTCTATTTGTCTGTCTATCTGTCTTTCTATCTGTCTGTCTGTCTATCTGTCTAAAATTTACAAAATTTTAGAAAAACTTACCTCAAAATTGTTGTAATATTTAGAATTTGAGATAAAATCATTAGTTTTCTTGAAAAGCCACAACCCCTAAGAAAATAAACAATGATGACAACATCCATAAGTAGCAAAGCTAAAATAATAGTTATTTGCATCGTATTATAAACAGGTTTCCGCAGCTATAAAATGTACAATTATAAGATTGGAACCATTTTTTAGTCCTGAGGTGCACGAAAAAATTCTTAAAAGTCCCCAATATTGTTAAGCCAACCAATAAGAAAACGTTATCATAAAACTTTGGTGACTGGTGTAATAAACAGCACATTTTCCCTCCCCCCTGCCTTTTTCCCCTCAATAAAAAATATCATACCTGGCGAATGGAGACAATAATAATGTAACAACTGTCATAATACTAATAATAAAATAAAATAAACACATTTTTAAATCATTTTATATAAAAACAAGGATTACAACATCCATAGAATTGAAGCTTAAAATCAAATAAGACGCTATGACAAAAAAAACTATTGATGTATAAATGCCAGTGTTGGATGTATTTATGACATATAATTTAAAAAGTATGGATGTGTAAAAGCCAGTGTCAGATGTATTTTTGACATATGTATAAAAATATTGGATGTATTTTTGCCAGTGTTGGATGTATTTATGGCATGAGAAACGATTTGACTGTCATTTATACAGTAAAAATTCAGTTTGTCATAAATACATCCATTGCACTGGCGAAAACACATCCAAAATAAATTTGCTGGATGTGTAAATGGCAGTCCCCCATATCAATACATAAATGTTGAAAACTGTATGGTATGCCAAACGAACAAAAATACTTATAGAATGTAAGAACTTAAAGGAAGCCTGCAAGAAATACACAGCTCTAACTGCTGAAAGACTGTCACAAGTAGACCTAACTTACTGTATAAAATATGCTTTTAATTCTTTTTATAGTCAACGTAATTTAATTTATATTTATATCATGAGCAATGAAAAACTTTCAAAATTTCCATATACATAAAATGTCATTTTGAAATATTCAATGTTTTCAAAAAAAAATTGGGAAAAAAAATCTTCGAAATGAAAAACACTGAGAAAAAAATCCTCCAATTAATTGTAAATGCTAATCTTTCTAGTTTAACAAGGATGACAACATCCATAAGTAGCAAAACTCAAAAATATAGGAATCGAACACCCCAAATAAGAAGTATTTCTTTATGAAACTTTGTGGAAATATGTAAAATGTAAGTTTATTTAATCCCTGAAAATTCCAGCCGTCTATCTAGAGTAGGAGTTTTAAAAAAACCTTGAAAACTTAAAAATCTCAATGAAACTTTATAGAAGTATGCAGAATTTGAATTTATTCTATGTTGAATAGAAGCCAAGAAACTCATGTTTTCCCAAAATGTTTAATACGGACAGACAGACATTTCAAATTATAGAGTAGCTTTGCTACTTACAAAAATGTGTCTTTTTTCCCTGATAGTTGCAAAAGGCAGAGTTTGAGCATTTGTTAGTCCATTTTCATACTCCAGCCAGGACAGATTCAAAACCTATAATAGTTATTTCTCGCATCGTATTATAAACAGCTTTCCGCGGATATAAAATGTACAAATATAAGATTAAAACCAGTTTTTAAAGCCCCGAAGGAAAACTGGATATAATACGATGCTAGACATATTTTTTTAGTATACCTGAGAACCGGTTCTAATCCACCGGATATTAATCGGTTACAAAGCAATACAGAAAAATAATATTTGAATTTTTTATCTGTCTGTCTGTCTGTGTGTTTGTCTGTTTGTTCTTATAACTATGTATAATCTAATAAAACTAAATGCCCATTCTTATATTTGTCTGTCTGTTTGTCCATCTCATAAATACATAAAACTTTGGGGAGGCATTGAAGTAAAAAACCCCCTATTTTTAGTTATTAAAAGAAATTTTTAAAAAAACTTGGGGGGGATTTTTTTAGGGGCGGATTCTCTAAGGAGGGTAATGGTACCCTCCCCAAAATTAATAATAAACATTCCCAGGACATACAAGAAGCTACATTATAAAGAAGAACAAAATAGGTCTGTCTGTGTGTCTCTTTTTCAATCTGTCTGTCTGTCTGTCTGTCTGTCTGTATGTATGTATGTCTTTATGTTTATATGAATGTATGTCTGTCTGTCTTTCTGTATGTATGTCTGTCTGTCTATATGTCTGTCTTCAAAACCTATAAAGTAAAATGTTATTTTTATATGTCTGTCTGTGTGATTGTCTTGTCTTTTATTCAAAATTTGTAATTAAAAACTGTCTGCCCATTCTTATATTTAGGACGGATTCTCTTAGGAGGGTGGTGGTACCCTCCCCCAAAAACATTCCCAGGCCCTACAAGAAGCTTCATTGTAAAGGAAAACCAAATAGGTTTGTCTGTATGTGTCTGTCTGTCTGTCTGTCTGTCTGTCTGTCTGTCTATCTATGTATATATCTATCTATTTATCTATGTATACCCTAGCTAAACTGGGCACAAGTATGATGGTACTGAAAGGTAGCTGGGCTGCACATGAGTTTATCAGCACTATGAACATCACCAGGTAAAACCTAAAACAAAACAAAACTTTGGGGACTATTACTAAATTTTATTGGTTGGTTCATTAAGTTCAGTGTTCAAATGTAGACTAATTTTAGTCTAAAGAAGGTTTTTTTGTATATTATCATTGAGGATGTACACTATTTTTTCGGCCATTGTCTTATCCCTGGTCTATTGTCCCCAAGGAGGGAGGGGACATTAAGCTGCTTATTACACTAGTCCCCACAGTTTCAAATACGTTTCTTATTTGATGTCTAAACAACTTTGCGGACTATATTAAATTTTGATTAGTATTATCTTTGAGTTGAGCGTTTGAACGTTTCAACCAATAATTGTAATCTACACAAGGGGCAATTTTTTGCAGTGACTTGTAAAGCAGTTGTTACGTGATCATAAACAATAAGAAAATCACGAAACCTTTAACATGGTTAAACATTTATATTTTTTAATAGCATTAAATATTTTTTGCTTTTTTTAGTCATTTAGATGTAAAAGGATGACAACATCCATAAGTAGCAAAGCTCAAAAAATCATGGATGTGAATACGTCGAGGAGATAAAAAGAATATATGTCAAAAAAATAGTAATATATTGAAGAAAAAAAAGCATTTTCACATATTTCTAATATTTGTATTTTGTACCATGACTGACAGACCGACGGACAAAGTAAATTACATACTGGATACTCATTTAAAATAAATCAGCCCTCTATCTTGAATAGCAGCTGAGAAATTTATATTTCCCCCATAGCGTTACGGACTGACAGGCAGATATTGAAATACAGAGTAGCTTCACGTCATCTATAATACAAAGTAGAATGTCTGTCCGTCCGAACGTCTGTCCCTTAAGATCTCGGTAACTACTGAACAAATCGGATTCTACTAATCAGGGAATATACCTACTGGTCCTGTGGTAGTTTTAGGCTATTTTCTTGGTTTTTTTTTAAATTAGAGGCTATTAACAGGATCAGTATTTGTCTGTCCTGGGAATATTCATAACTTTTTTTTTTTGGGGGGGGGGGAGATGTACCATCATCCATATAAAAGTATTTGCTTCAAGGGAACAATCCCACTTAACCCACCAACCCCCCAAAAAATTGGCATACTTTTTCTCTTTTGAAATATATTTAGTGTCCCTTTTTAGTTTTAGGGTATATCAAATCTTTACCTGTCTTTGGTCTGTGGTTTAGGGTGCTCCAAAATAAATTCTTCAAACTTTTTAGGGCCCCTACAAGTTCAATTTGATAAATCATTGAATACCTTGTGGGGTACCTGTCCTCTAGAGGTTATCCAGGTTCAGGTACACTAGAATAAGACCTTGTGGTGTACCTGTCCTCTAGAGGTTATCCATGTTTCATGTACACCAATATAAGACCTTGTGGTGTACCTGTCCTCTAGAGGTTATCCATGTTTCATGTACACCAATATAAGACCTTGTAGTGTATGTACCTGTCCTCTAGAGGTTATCCAGGTTCATGTACACCAATATAAGACCTTGTGGTGTACCTGTCCTCTAGAGGTTATCCAGGTTCAGGCTCTTATGCTGCTTAAAATATGGGATACTTTCATAAAATATTGATTGGTTAATTCCTGAACTTTTCCACCATTAAATTTAACCTCCATTTGGGGTAATTTTGTTTATCATAATTTATTGCGGACGTTTTATGTTTTGTCAAATTTTCCTGAAACTTTTTCGTGGGGAAGAGAGAAATTGTACACTGGAGTTATCTTGTCTGAAATAGATAGATAGATAGATAGATAGATAGATAAATAGATAGATAGATAGATAGATAGATAGATAGATAGATAGATAGATAGATAGATAGATAGATAGATAGATAGATAGATAGATAGATAGATAGATAGATAGATAGATAGATAGATAGATAGATAGATAGATAGATAGATAGATAGATAGATAATAGATAGATATATATATATTGTAATACAATTTTTTTTTTAAATCCTCTAAAACATTTGTAAAAAATCCACGTATTTATTTTTAATGAAAAAAATTGTCTCTTTCTGATGATTGCAGAAGCATGAAACTCTGAGTAAAAGAAAATAAAAATTTAAGATAAAATGTTGTTTTACTTTTAAGTAATGGGCTCCATAGAATACTCTATGTAGAGCACTCTTGTCTACCTTGGAAACCAACATTTGTCCTGGCTCCTGGCTACAGTTGAGCACTCTGTTCACCGAGGTAACTTCTGAACAACAATGAAACGTTTTGATATTCCATATTCATTGAAGAACATACCAATACCTTCAAGACTACAGTACAAAAAGCAGCTAATCAGTAAGGTAGAAAAATTTGTTAACACTCTAAGATGGGCCTGGTATTTTATTTGTTACCCTTCTGATACAGAAAGTAAGGAAACCTATGGATTCAAATCAAACAGAAGTGTCCCACAGTTTGATGAGCTTAAACCAGGGATAAGGGATGGGAAACGTAGGAAAATATTATTTCAGGCCTATTTCAAGCCTAGGCCTAATAAACCAGTTTTGGGATGACGCAGTGGTTCGTCCTAAACGCTAATAAAAAAGCTGTGTGTGTGTGTGTAGATAAAGTATAGAATCAAATTCAGGTATCTAGTTTAAAGTAAACAAGGATTTCAACATCCATAAGTAGCGAAGCATAAATAATTAAATAAGAATTTAGATATTAGTTGAAAAAAGCGTGTATATTAGGAAAAAATCACGAAACCTTTTCAACATTTGTTTTTAATTTCTTAATATTTATTTATATTTCAGTAATATGACTAACAGACGGTCAAAGTAAATTACATACTGGATGCTCAGAACAACGGGAAATTTAATTTTGATATTTTGAACTACAAAAATTTAAAAAAAACGGACCATAAACACCAAAGATATGAAGAAAAATGTGAAAAATAGCCAAAAACCTGCAAAAAGGCAGTCTGACCGCCATTGATGTGTTCTTGAAACGAAAGGAAATTTAATTTTGATATCTATAACTGAAAAACTTTGGAAATTGGGCCATAAACACCAAAGGTATGGAGAAAAATGTAAAAAATACAAAAATAGCCTAAAACCTGCTTAAAGACAGTCTGACCGTCATAGTTGTTTTCTTGAAACGACAGGAAATTTAATTTTGATTCTATAACTGAAATAATTTTGGAAATCGGACCATAAACACCAAAGATATGGAGAAAAATGTGAAAAATACAAAAATAGCCTAAAACCTGCTAAAAAGCGGTCCTATCGCCATTGATGTTTTATAGTTAATTGTGCTCCTTGCTAATGGGAACGTTGTCAAAAAATTTCAGCCTTTTATCTTTTATAGGAGCCGAGAAAATCACGTTTCCCCCAAACTAAGACGGACAGACGGACAGACGGACATTTCAAATTATAGAGTAGCTTCGCTACTAAAAACATAACTTTTTATAAACCTATATATTAATGGCTTTTGTTAAAATGAAGTTTTTTCTCTCCCAAAATTTTTTATCTTTTACTTTGGTAATTTGAACTGTCAGAAAGCTATCGTTGGGTTTCCCTCAGACAGATTTTAGTTTGTATTATTTGCATTTTTATTAATGAGTAAAAATTTTATTTGAAACTTTCATTGCTAATTAAAATTCAAAATAAATAAATAAATATGCACTTGGGTAACATTCTATCAAGTTCTTTGGATACTATAATGTAATGATATATCTGTACTGTGTTGTATTGTACAATAATTAGGGTTAAGGTGTTGTATCAATTCTGTACTAAATTTTTAAAATTCAAAATACAACATCTAATTTATAAACTACCAAATGAAAATTCGTAGCTACTTTCTTTCCAAAAAAAATAATCCCGTTATTTTTGTTTTTTCTATATGGCCCTTTTTTAATGTTTAACTCTAAGCAGATTTAATAATTAAACTAATGTGATCTAACACCATTTATATTTATTTTTTCGTAGCAGACGAAATCATTATTTTTTCTAGAATTGTCTGCTTCTAAAATTTCCGCCATCTTTGATTTGGGCTTGTTTTGTATCAACCAATCACCAATTGGCGCCGCCAATTGGTGATTGGTTGATACAAAACAAGCCCAAATCACAGAACACTATTGGTTTAGAGCGGTAGCCAATATGAGCCGTCCGCCAGTAAGGTCATTAAATTAGGCAAATGGTAAAAGTTGCATGATCCCTTTCAAAACCAGGCCGAGACCTAATTTATGGCCAGGTTTCCTATCCCTTATCCCTGGCTTAAACAGCTACGAGGTTTTGAAGATGATTTGATCAAACTGATTGAAAATATTAAATTTAAACCTGTAACAAGCCAATTTCAACAAAAGCTGCAAGATGATTGTAAAAAAGTAAAAGACAGCAAAGATGTCATAGTGAGTGCAGATAAAACTTCAAACCTGTATGAAATTCCTGTGGCAAAGTACAATCAACTACTTAAAAATAATATTACTAACAATTATAAGAAGTGTGATGCCAACAACATTGATGAAGTTAACATGGAAGCAGCCGAGATAGCAACTGAACTTGGACTTGCTGAAAGAATCGAAGTTCTAGCCAAACCTTCCAGCTATGTAACCGTTAAAGATCATAAAAATAGCTTTCCTGGACGTGTAGAATGCAGATTGATCAATCCAGCTAAAACAAAAATTGGTATGATTTCAAAACAAATCTTAGACAATATAAATAAATGTATAAGATCAAGTACTAACTCTAACCAGTGGAGAAGCACAAAAGACACTCTTGATTGGTTCAACAATTTAGAGAACAAGAATACCCTCAAATTCTTCCAGTTCGATATTGAAAGTTTTTATCCAAGCATCACGGTAAGCCTTCTTTACAAAGCTATTGTTTTTGGGTCCCAATTTGTTAACATTTCTGATCAAGATAAACAAATAATTTTTCACTCCAGAAAAACATTCCTGTTTTCAGATAATGAACCTTGGGTAAAGAAAACTGGCGACAACTTTGATGTACCTATGGGTGGATATGACTCAGCTGAAGTGTCAGATCTAGTTGGGCTGTACCTTCTTAACAAGCTAGAAGCAGTGTTCCCCCAAGAAAATGTAGGTTTGTACAGAGATGATGGGTTGGCTGTCTTATCGGTCTATCGGTAGATAGATAGATAGATAGATATATAAATAGATAGATAGATAGATAGATAGATAGATAGATAGATAGATAGATAGATAGATAGATAGATAGATAGATAGATAGATAGATAGATAGATAGATAGATAGATAGATAGATAGATAGATAGATAGATAGATAGATAGATAGATAGATAGATAGATAGATAGATAGATAGATAGATAGATAGATAGATAGATAGATAGATAGATAGATAGATAGATAGATAGATAGATAGATAGATAGATAGATAGATAGATAGATAGATAGATAGATAGATAGATAGATAGATAGATAGATAGATATATAGATAGATGGATAAGATAGATAGATAGATAGATAGATAGATAGATAGATATATAGTTTTCCGGTTTTGGGAAACAACCAGAAGGAGTATGAAAAAAATAATTATATGTCCATATTCTCTATAAAAATATGCATTGAACTTATAAATGGTGATTTTTAATATCTCTTAAAACAATGCCACTTTTTAGAGCCCAAAGAATTTAAAAAGTGTGTGTGTTACTGTATTCGCGTAGAATTTTATTGTATTAAGTTGAATTAAAATCTTCTCTTTACTTGAAAACAACATAATAGCATGCACAACAAAATATTCTAATAAATACATTTAAAATTTAATTTAAAATACATGTTATGAAAACAAAAATCAATTGCTTGAATTTTGATTCTTAGTATTAAAAATATTCATGTCCGTACCTCATCCCTCCATCTATAATCTCTTAATATCTTAATTTTGATTGACAGGTCATAACAGATTAACTCATAAAACATAGTTAACCTAAGAAAACGCATTTTTAGCAACAATTTAAACCAACATAACTTGCTTATTTATTAAGATATTGAAATGAAATAAAAAGTGACTTGTTTTATTTATTAATACGCACAGTATTAAAGGAGATCTTTTATGAAAAATGACTTTGCCATAGAGAAATAGAAAAAATTAAATTCTGAATAATCTAATTTACCCCCCACCCAAACAATTTTGGGGGGGTAAATACCCCCCCCCAAAATAAAAAATCTCTAATAAAAAAAATTTTTCGCGCGCATTTTTAATACAATATATTTAATAAAATTCAAATTACCCCCCCCAAAAATTTTTTTGGGGGGTAAACTAAATTTACCCCTGCCAACAGATTTCAGGGGGGATAATTACCCCCCCCCCCCCCAAGCAAATTTCGCGATAGAGTTTAACTTAAAGTCAAGAAAATAAAACATTATGATAACCCGTTTTACCCCATCCCTTATCCTCTACCCCACTTTTGCTTTCATTACAAAATTCTTCCATCCTAACTTAACAACGCTATTCAATAATGTAGCTCACCAAATTTACACATAAGGTGACGTTAACATGGGAAATACATATAATTAATTATGAAAATAATATATCCAAGTGCGTCTGTCGATAAAAAGAGAAAGACGCAATAAATCATTTAGCTCTTTATTTTCAATTTTTAAGTTTAAAAATATTGTACTCGGCTATTCCTTGGCCGATTTAGGCTTTTAATCATATCCTGGCCGAGACAAATTTAGACCGTTGACTAATCAAAAATCGGTTCAGTTAGAGGGATACCCAACGTCTCAATTTATTGCTACCAAAAGTCTTATAACTACGTTGCAATTATATAAAAACCCGTAAATTGAGTTTAATCAAAGGAGTATACTACACATTTCAATCACGCCCCCATCCCATGATACAGCGTGGCATTCATTTGTCATCGACCAATTTCGCGTGCCATTTTACCCCCCCCCTTAAAAAGTTTTTACCCCCCCCCAAAAAAAAAAGCTTGGACGCCCCTGATGGATAGATAGGTAGATAGATAGATTGATGCTCCACAATAATAATGTTCAACCTTCTATCTTAAATAGTAAAAAATCACGTTTCCCCCACTTCGTCTTTTACGGACAGACGGACATTTTGAATCATAGATTAGCTAGTAAAAAAATACCTTAAGAATGTATTTAATGTTGAATTTTGATGGCTTGAATATCCTATTATATGTCATAAATATGCTTTTAATATTAAAAGGTATTTATTGCATCGTATTACGGACAGCTTTCCACGGATATTAAAATAAGAATCATGAAATTAAAACCAGTTTTATGAGAACAAAAAAGACTAAAAATTAGTATTAAAAATTAGCTGAACGAAGCAGCTTATAGTGCCTAATAAAACAAATGACGTTATACAATAAAAATGATTAATGATAGGCCAGTTTATATTTTACTATTGCATTGGGCAATTTAATGTATACTGGCCTATCATTGGTCATTTGTATTGTATGACGTCATTTTTATTAAGCAATTTAAGCTGCTTCAAGCTGAACCAATTAAAATTTTTCCATTGTAAAGTAACGGAAACTCAAATTTGCTTTAATAAGGCTTAAAGGACGCCTGTAAGAAATACCACGCTTTAACTGCTGAAAGACTGCCACAAGTAGACCCAATACCCGAAATTTAAAGCCTTCAGCTTCAATAACAAAAAAGTGCTAGGCATTTCAAAATAGCATTTTATGTACAATGAAAATTTTGAAAGATTTACAATGCTTATAAAAGAAAAAAAAACAATATTAAATTACGTCGCCTAGACACAAAATTATGACTTTATCTTTGTCAGAAACTTAGATTGCAGGTAACTGATTTCATTTTTACAATAAAAACACCACATCTCAAAGTCAAAATCCATGAAAAAAATTCGATTTAAATTGCATTTTTAAACGAAAATCAAACGGAAACAAAGGGGTAAACTAAGACAAGCTCAGCTGTGATTGGTTGTTTAGCTTATTCAGCCTTCTGATTGGCTACAGTACACTCGGTACAACGCAAGTAAAACTTAATTTTTTTAATGATTTTGATTATAAAAATGGGTATTTTTATTGTAAAAATATAATTAGTTACTGGTTGCCTAAATTTATGACAAAAATAAGCTTATAATTTTGTTTCTAGGCCACGTAGTTTAATTTCAAAATTTCTAACATTAGCACTGCAATTCTTTCAAAATTTTCATTGTATATAAAATGTCATTTTAAAATGCCTAGAACTTTTTTGTTATAGAAGCTGAAGGCTTCAAATTTGGGGTATTGGGTCTACTTGTGGCAGTCTTTCAGCAGTTAAAGCGTGGTATTTCTTGCAGGCTTCCTTTAAACACCAAAGGGAAAGGGGACAATGAGCTGTTTATTACACTAGTCCCCAAAGTTGAAAATAACGTTTTCTTATTCGTTGGCTTAACAACTTTGGAAATTTAGTGATTAGTTGATTCATTAAATTGAGAGTCTAAACTTTTTAAAGCACTAATTGTAATCTACAGAAGGGGTAGTTTTATGCATCATCATTGGGAATGTACATTAATTTATCGGACATTGGCTTATCCCTTTAGATTCCTACTTAAAAACAAATTATGAGCATATTTAAATTTTCCTGTTGTGAAATTTGTCGGTGTTTCTTTTGGTAAATTTTCCTTCTGTTTGAACAAAAAAGATTATCTATAATACAAAGTAGAATGCTGTCTGTCTGTCTCTTCGTCTGTCCGTCTGTCTGTCCGTCTGTCTGTCCGTCTGTCTGTCCGTCTGTCTGTCTGTCTGTCTGTCTGTCTGTCTGTCTGTCGGTCTGTCTGTCCGTCTGTCCGTCTGTCTGTCCGTCTGTCTGTCCGTCTGTCTGTCCGTCTGTCAGTCCGTCTGTCTGTCCGTCTGTCAGTCCGTCTGTCTGTCTGTCCGTCTGTCCCTCCGTCTGTCTGTCTGTCCCTCCGTCTGTGCGTCTGTCCTTGAAGATCTCGGTAACCACTGAACTGATTGGATTCTACTCTCCAGAAATATACCTACTGGTCCTGTGGTGGTTTTAGGCTATTTTCTTAGTGGGTGGGATACCCCCAACCCCCCCCCCCAAAATGAAAAATAGCCCCCGCTACTCCTTATATATTATTATTATATAACCGCAGAACCGATATGGTTCTCCTTTACAGGGTAGCTTCTCATAGGTCCAGGGAAGGTTTAGAACTTTTGTGGGTAAGGGTAACTACACTCCTCTCCCTCAATTTCTCTCAAGGGCCACTAGAGGCCTCTGGGGGGGGGGGAAGGGTGGGTTATAACCGCTAGTTATTGATAAAATGCAATTTCAAGGATGTGATCATGGAGAGAGGAGACATTGGGCTGTTTATTACACTGGTCCACAAACTTTTTAATAACATATTCTTATTTGTTAGCTTAATAACTTTGGGGACTTTTCTTGAATTTTGATTAGCTGCTTCATTTAGTTGAGTGTCAAAACGTTTCAACCTCAAACTGTAATCTACAGAAGAGGTAATAGGGTACATTTTCATTAGTGATATATACAAATTATCGGCTATTGTCTGATCCCCCTAGAAAAATCCCTTAAGTTTTTAAGCCAGCAAATAAAAAAACATTATTATTAAACTTTGAGGACTAGTGTATTAAACAGCCCATTGTCCTCTCTATGTCTGAGTTATATCAATCATAAGATAATCTTCCTTGTTCAATCTCTTTGGTGTAGATTCTTTATTTGCAGCCTCTGATTGGCCCAGATATAATGCTGTGCTATCATCTGATTGGTTGATTGGGCTATAAGCAACTTCTGATTGGCTGATTGGGCTATAAGCCACTTCTGATTGGCTGATAGGGCTATAAACTGCTTCTGATTGGCTAATGGGGCTATAGGTGAGCTCTGTTTAGTATCACAGTGTTATTTTATTTATTTGGTGAACTTGTACAAAGATCTTTATAGTGCCTATAAAAAATGATATCATACAATGCAAATGACCAATGATAGGCCAACACACAGACAAAAGGGTGAGCAAAAAAAATGTAGACCTCTTTAAACTCAAATTGCGAGGCTTGTGTTAATGGTAGTAAAAATATGTGCATACTTTTAGAACTGCTATGAACTTTAGTTTTTGGAAAAATAAAAACTTTTTCTGTGCTATGCACAGCTTATGAACTACGCGTTAAAATGTCCCAACTGACTTAAAACTTGACTTGCGAGTAAATCATTGAGATACACCAAATAAAAATTTCATAATCTTTCAGAGGATATTCAGGTTAGAGGCCCAAATTGATATATTACTATCTACATAACACTGAACCTGACTGGCTGTATGTAGCATCAGAGTGGTGCAGGGGACTATCGCCGCTAACTTTGGATTGGTTAACAAATCTTTTATTGCTCAACTCTGATTGGATGTTCGTTTCATTTGATTTGTCTGATTCTAAAGAGATATATGATTAAATCTAATTTTTTTTTCATCTTTTTTGTGCTTTGCTAGTTATGGATGTTATCATCCTTGTTAATTTATTATTTGATTATAGCCATAAGTTTTTAGACCCTGTCAGGGGACCCTGTTATGCAAAGAGTTGTAGCTAAGTTGTCTTGTAGTTAAAGTTCAAGTTAGAGGAAGATAAATTTCGTCAAATCCTAAAAAGATTTCTATAGAATCACAAAAAAATCATAAAGTAGCAAAGAAAAGGTTTAATGTAAAAAATTGTCTAAAATTGTAAAAAGTACTTGCAGCATTACATACAATCTGAAATATACTCTTTCCTAAATGGCTGAATCTTTTTGTGGGATGTCCTCTATTTCTCAGTTCTTATAAAGGACGTTCCATGTATGAAGTTTTATATTTAGCCCTTTGAAATTGGGTATCTTTGTAAATCCTTATGTCTGTCAATTATTAACCAGAGTATTTTTCTAAAATATAACTATAATTTTACTGTTTTAAGGTCTATTATTCTTTTTCATGTGATTATCCTTCGATATCTCATACATGAAACATACCCTTTTGTTTAGAGTGTTCTGATTGGTTAAGCTTCGAGAGTTCTGATTGGTTAAGCCGATCAATATTGAGTTGAGTCGACATTGGCTCTATTTTGTCCAATAGGGGGGAGCATTCTATAACAAATAAAATGGTGTTTTATCTCAAAGTAACTTATTAAACATTGAATTCACCCCCCTTTATTTTGAAACAAAACTGAAAATTATTGTCTATTTCTTGAAGTCAGCTTGGTGTTAGCTTACACTGGGTTGCCCTGCAGGGTTAAAATACCATACATAAAAATCCTGCAGGGGTAAGGCAAAAAGAACCCCCCCCCCCCTTTATTATCACTTTATAAAATAAGCGGGGAGGGGTCCAATGTTTGACAGACACATATATTTTCAATATAATAAATCTTAAATAATATTTGGGGGGCAAATGGAGAGGTCGTCAATTTTACAATGTGTGGCCCCCCAACAACAGCTGAAAAACACGTATATGTTTTGTGATTTTTTTGAATTAATTTTGTTATTGGTAAAAGTTGGGAGAAACCCCTTCTGTACGCCTCTCGTTGTATATATTTTTGAAAACATTGTTTTAGAGATCCTTGGGACCAAACAAAAAAACCATTAAACAATATAAGCTTTCTCAAAAGCTAATGTATTTTAGAATGATAATAGTTATTTATCCAATCAAGTTATAGACAGCTTTCAGCGTATATTAAAATAAAAAAATTGTAATATTAAAACCAGTTTTGTTAGTCCTGTGTGTGTGTGTGTGTGTGTATGTGTATGTGTGTGTGCGTTTGTGTGTGTGTGTGTGTGTGATGATTCCTACCTGTTTCAAAAGAACTTTCAAGAATAGATGTTTCAACTCTTTCAGACCTGAAAAATTGATAGATTTAGTGATAAATGGATTGATAGATGGATAAATAAATATAATATATATAGATAAGCTTAAAAGGGGTCTATGTTGCAGACATAAGCAATTGTTTAATTTTTGTTATATATGAGACCTATTCAAGAAATAGCGCACTGATTTTTTTTTCATTACTAACTCATTATGTGGTTTGTCATGTGCTTCACATTATATGAGGGATTAAATTTTACACAACATAATTTACTAAAGAAAAGCTGACTCATAATGCATACAAAATGAAAAAATTATGCTCATTCGTAATCTGTAAAATGTTTGAAAGATGCTGTGAGAATTGGTGCAAAAAATATGACGTAACAAATAAAATTAGCCAATGAGAGGCCGTTATTGACCAATGGCGGCAATGGTAGTGGCCGCCATTGGTCAATAACGGCCTATGATTGGCTAATTTTTTTTGTTACGTCATATTTTTTGCACCAATTCTCACAGCATCTGTTTGAACCAATGACAGGTCACTATTTTCTTTTTGGCTGATTTAGATTATCTCTAATAAATAGATTAATGAATTGATAGAGGATAGAATGCTATTTAATAGATTTTTAGATAGATTTATAGATACAATGTGTTTAAAAAAAAACTGCGTTTTCCAGTTTTGGGAATCAACCAGAAGGAGCATGAAAAAAATGAACACAGTAATAGTGTCTGACTGATTATGACGTAACAAAAAAAGTTAGCCAATGAGAGGCCGTTATTGACCAATGGTAAAATTTATAGTGGCCTCTCATTGGCTAATTTTTTGGATCATATGAAGAAAATGAAGTCATTCCTAAAAAGGACAGAAATTCCCTTCCTTGGGTAAAGGAAGGCTATTTACTTTCCTTTTTCTTACAAATTCTCAGTAAGGAAGGTGATTTCTGTCCACTATCTTACAAATTCTCACTAAAGGAAGGTGACCTCTGTCCACCATCTTACAAATTCTTTCTAATTCTTAGAAATTCTTCCTTTTCCTCACTATTACAACTATGCTTAATAAATCTACCTTATTTACCCAAATTCTTACTTATTCTCAGAAATTCTACCTTAATTACACAAATTCTCCCTTATTCTAAGAAGACCTACCTTATTCTAGCAAATTCTTCCTTATTCTAAGAAAATCTACCTTTTTCCCTCAAATTCTTCCTTATTCTAAGAAATACTTCCTAATTCTATGAAAATCTACCTTATTATAAGACATTCTTCCTTATTCTAAGAAAATCTAACTTATTCTAAGACATTCTTCCTTATTCTAAGAAAATCTACCTCATTCTAAGACATTCTTCCTTATTCTAAGAAATTCTTCCTTATTCTAATAAGATCTACCTTATTCTAAGAAATACTTCCTAATTCTATGAAAATCTACCTTATTATAAGACATTCTTCCTTATTCTGAGAAAATCTACCTTATTCTAATAAGATCTACCTTATTCTAAGACATTCTTCCTTATTCTAAGAAAATCTACCTTATTCTAAGACATTCTTCCTTATTCTAAGAAAATCTACCTTATTCTAAGACATTCTTCCTTTTTCTAAGAAATTCTTCCTTATTCTAATAAGATCTACCTTATTCTAAGAAATACTTCCTAATTCTATGAAAATCTACCTTATTCTAAGACATTCTTCCTTATTCTAAGAAAATCTACCTTATTCTAAGACATTCTTCCTTATTCTAAGAAAATCTAGCTTATTCTAAGTAATTCTTCCTTTTCCTTACTAATTCTCTCTTGTTTTCAGATAACCTAGCTTATTCTATGAAGTTCTTCCTTAATTCCCCTAATTCTTCCTTTTTCTCAGATAATTTTCCTAATTTATATTGGGATATCATAACTGAAATAGAGGTATAGAGAATATATAAATTCTGCCTTTTCACCTTCCTTATTCTCTCAAAATCTTGGTTTTTCTCACATATATTTCCTTATGTTTATTGGGATATCAGAACACATGTGTAGGATAAGTTTGGGTTGTATCTTTTGACCTGAGGTGGAATGTTCATAAAGTACATTTTAATAGAAGGAACCACAGTCTGTAAAACAAGTATGAAATTATCTTAAGAAATAATAGTAACTTCAGTATTTTTTTGGTTGTATCTTTTGACATTTAGTGTTTATGTTTTTATTCATAAAATTATTGATAATATTAACATAATTTTACTGAGAAATAAACCTTATAATAACAGGATGGCAGAAAATAAGAACAGGAGTCTTCATAATCCTTCACTAGCCAACACATACAAATATTAGACCAAGACCAAAAAAGTAATAATTTCAAAAAAAATTTAAATATTTTGTATATTTTACTGATATTTTTTTCAATAACTATATGTAATTATCATTCCTTTTATAAAAGTAACAGGATGTTTGTCTGGGCTCCCAAGAGAAATTGCTTAAAGAAAAAGTTCCTCCCCTACCCATCAGAAGAAAATTAATTTCCTTGTCAAAAATAAAATCCCAGGCTTAGAGTCAGACATTTTTATTTGATTAATTACCCTAAGTGTCCATGGAAGCCTCTAGTGGCGTAGCTGCTAGTCTCAACCAATGTAATGTTTTTTTTTCACATTCCTATTTATGTGGTACAAACTCTATAGAAGGTTGGCAACTTATTTTTTTCGCCGGAAGTGATTGAACAGCTGATACTTATGAAATCAATTCAAGGGCGTACATTGAAGTTTTACTATTTAACCAAAATGGGGGTAAAAGTTTAATACATAGGTAATAGAAAAAAATAAATAGAAAGTAGTAATTAATTAATTAAACTTGGAAATTAAAATTATTTTACCGGCCATTATCTTATCCCTTAGATCTTTAACTCTGGTTTTCACATATTATCCACCCCATAAACTGCATACGGAAGCAAAGGTTTTCTATAATTAGGGTCGTTCCGTCCATGTGTTAGCTTTTTTCGTTTATTTAGACATTCAAAACATGCGGATTTTTTACAACTTTTTGTATGAAACTAGCGGCTGCGTCCCTAGCCTTTGGGGGCTTTGTATTTCAATGGGTAGAAAAGAGCAGAATAGACTAAAACCATCCCTAGACTTAAATTAAAATAAAAAAGTTGCCTAAAACCATCCTGTACCTATGTAAAGGTTCTCTAATCGGTTCAGCGGTTAGCGATATATCAAATTTACTTTATATACTTGGAATAGCGGCTGCGCCCCTGGCATCTAGTAGACTCTTTCTGTTGAGGGGTAAGGAGGTGGAAGAAAAATAGCCTAAAACCATCCCAAGGCTTAAATATAAAATAGCCTAAAACCATCCCGGGACCTATGGGAAGGTTCTCTACAATGGAGAACCTAATCGGTTCAGCGGTTAGCAAGATCCTTTGTTACAGACCAAAAAAAGCTTACTACTTTATATAATACTAGCGGCTACGCCCCTAGAAGCCTCTAGGGGCACTGCACTGGTAGGAGAAGGAAAAGTCGACCTCATCCTATTTTAAATTTGAGTTTCCAAAGAGTTATAAAAATATTTTTTTGGGGGGAGAGGGGGGTTAGGACACCCTCTCGAAAAATAGTTTAAAACCTTCCCAGGACCTATAAGAAGCTTCACTGTAAAGGAGAACAATATCGGTTCAGCGGTTAGCGAGATCCTTTGGGACAGACAACAAACGCATACTACTTTATATAATAGGACTAGCGACTACGCCCCTAGAGGCCTCTAGGGACATGTAATTTTTTTTCTCTTGTCAATCTATTTTAAAATCAGCTATTTACCAAAAATATTTTTTCGCTGATAGATTGTGTTAGTTATGTTTTTTCCCGGGACATATGAGAAGCTACCCTGTTAAGGAGAACCCGATCGGTTCAGCAGTTAGCAAGATCCTTCGGTACAAACTTACAAACACAGAGACATCCTGTTACTTTATTATAAGGATTTATTTATATATGTAACATGGGTTATTTTTTTTACATTTTATTAATGGAAGACAATTGTTTCACTATTAAACAGATCATCGGTTCCAATTAAAATGTATTGTATAAAAAGAGTTACATCTTTATATAATAGGATAATTATCCTATTCACCATACTTTGGGAATAATGATTCCTAGGACAACAAGGTACAATATCATATGCAAGGCATCTCTCTAATCAAATCCTAATTAAAAAGTACATATATATAAACAGTATCCTGTATTTAACAGTTTAAACATTTTTACAGTAACACATTTATAGTCGGATTATTTAGTTCTTTAGTTTTAATGTTCTTCTTTCCCGCCGTTTTAGAGCTTCGGTTTTATGGATGTTGTCATCCTTTTTAAAACTAAAATAGGGGTTGTGGGTTGAGAGCCCCTCACCTTAGGTGCCCTTAAAAGCCTTGAGGAGCGCAACTACTAGTCAATATTCAAAATTAACATTGTGTGTTTGTGTATATCTGTCAATACCTGGATTATAAATGTATATCGAAAGATCTCGCTAACTGCTAGACCAATTTCTGGTTCTCCTTTGCATAAATTGGGGAAGGTACCCCCACTCTCCCAAGAGAAATTACTTAGAGAAAGAGGGTACAATGGGCTGTTCAATAATAGTCCCCAAAGTTTTATTATAATGATTTTTATTCGTTGGCTTATTAACTTTGTGGAATATAGTGAATTTTTATTTTTTTATTTTTTGTGTTCAAACGTTTCAACCACAAATTTTTAAGGAGTAATTTTGTGTATCATCATTGGGTTGTACATCAATTTAACGGCCATTGTATTATCCCTTTACATCCCTGGAAAAATCAGAGAAGAAACAACTTTAAAATCAAATTAACCAGCATAAAAACTAAAGGCTTAAAAATAGTTCCTACTATGTCAACTGCGCGACATTAATAGTTAAAGTATGTAGAATGCCTTGGCCCCAAACAGTCACAACTCATTACCAATCCCATTTAGGACTTCTCCGACAAAGGTTTTGCAATCAAAATGGTGGTTGTCTGATGGGTGTTAGTGTTACTTAACCTAATATACCTCGGGTGTTTGGGCAGTTATTTTGGTTTGTTGGACCTGGCGTTTGAATTAATTGATAATACCCAGGGATCTAAAGGGATAAGATAATGGCTAATAAAATTATGTAAATCTCAATGTTAAAAAACAAAATTACCCCTTCTGTAGATTACAATTCGGGGTTAAAACATTTGGACACTCAACTTAATACACCAACCAATTAAAATTTATTAAAAGTCCACAAAGTTGTTAAGCCAACTAATAAGAAAATGTTATTGTAAATATTTTTGGACTTGTGTAATTAACAGCCCAATGTCCCCTTTCTCTCTCTCTCTCTGCAAACACCAATATTCTCTGTTTATGTAATACTTTTTGAACCACGGTAGCGCGTACATCCCCAATGATGATGCACAAAATTATCCCTTCTGTAGATTAAAATTATTGGTTGAAACGTCTGAACACTTAATTAACCAACCAATAAAAATTCACTCAAGTGCGTAAAGTTGTATAAACTTACAAATAATAAAACATTATAATAAAACTTTGGGGACTAGTGTAATAAACAGACCATTGTCCCCTCTCTCCCTGAAATAATAAAAGTATAAACAAAATTAAACATGGAGGACAGCA
This sequence comes from Acartia tonsa, assembly GCF_053477335.1. Taxonomy (NCBI): domain Eukaryota; kingdom Metazoa; phylum Arthropoda; class Copepoda; order Calanoida; family Acartiidae; genus Acartia; species Acartia tonsa. The sequence continues at coordinate 14,169,103 of NC_137274.1, forward strand.
TCCAAAAAAGCGAAGCTCTAAAACGGTAGGACTTACGGACACTAACACATGTATAGTGTCAGAACTGAATAATCAGAATATAAAACAAGGATGACAACATCCATAAAAGCGAAGCACTGAAACGGTAAGACAAACGGACATTAACACTTGTATAGTGTCTGAACTGAATAATCAGAATATAAAAGTATAAGAGTCGAAGCAAAAGTGTAAGTAAATTTTTTGCTAAACTGCTTGATACAGGATAATGTTCATGGACATACTTTTGCTAAACTGCTTGATACAGGATAATGTTTATGGACATACTTACATTTTGATGACTTGATTATAGAGTTGCTTCGCTTATAAAATTGTTCTTTGTTGTCCCAGGAATCAATATACCAAAAATCAGATCAAACGGATAATTAGATCACATAAAAATTTTTTGTTAAAAAAGTAGAAAAATCAATATGTTTAAAATGGACGTACGGACATTATGGTAATGATTATAGAGTTGCTACGCTTTCTAAATCGTACCTAACTACTACAGGAATCACTATGCAAAGTTTGAAATCGATAGGACAATTCTAACATGCCTAAATTAACGAATAAAAGCTATCTATCTCGGACGGACGGACCGACCCTAATTATAGAAAAGCTTCGCTTTCAAAAAGGAGTCAAAGCAAAATTGTGAGTAAATTTGTTGGAAAAACTTCTTGATAGAGGATAATGTTTATGGACATATTTAATTTTTTTGGACTTGATTATAGAGTAGCTTTGCTTATAATATTGTACTTTGTTGTCCCAGAATCACTATACCAACAAATTATAACAATCGGATTATTAGATCACATAAAAATTTGTTGTTAAAAAAGTAAAGAACCAACATGTTTAAAATGGACGTACGGACATTCTGGTAATGATTATAGAGTTGCTACGCTTTCTTAATCATACTATCTACTAAAGGAATCACCATGAAATCGACAGGATTCTAACATGCCTAAATTAATGAAAAAAGCTATCTCTCTCAGACGTACGGACGGACGGACGGACGGACGAACGGACGGACTAACCCTAATTATAGAAAAGCTTCGCTTTTTAAAAAAATGACAACATCCATAAAAATGAAGCTCTGAAATCAGAAGGACCTCATTGTTATAGGAACCATCATGCCAAGTTTAAAATTGATAAACAATTTTAACTGTTTAAATTAACGAAAAAAGCTAACTGTTACATACAGACGGACCAACCCTAATTATAGAAAACCTTTGCTTCGACCACTTTGAAGTCTCAGGGATTTAAAGGGATAAGATTATGTGTTCAATTTTTCAACTATAAGTTAAGTCAGTATTTAAATTATGTATCGTACAGACTTTAAGGTTAAAGAAAACATTCACATTTTTAAAAGAAAATATACAATTTAACATTAGCGATTGGGTGGGGGTGGGTAGATAGATAGATAAATACTATGCTATTTTTTGTACAGTTTACATGATTTGTAAATTACATAATTCTAATCTTACGTACCTCCAGTCTTGTATATTTTAATGTTTTTATTTGCAATCTTAGTTCGTTATCGATAAATAATTGCTATTCTGCATAATTTTACACATTGCTATCGTGTTATATAAAGATAAATGATGATCACTGTTCAAAAAGTTTAATTTTAAATATTTCTGGAGAGAACAACAAAAACTTTCTTTATACCCCAAATAGTAAAAATTCATAGTACGCCCTTGCATCCATTACATAATTATCAGCTGATTTATAGACAGACTGAAAATTAAGTTGCCAACCATTTGAGGGGGGGGGGGTGTACTTTTCATTATATACAAATATCTGACTCTCTACCTGGGTTTTTATTTTATTATTGTAAAGAAAAATTTTTTTTCATCCATGTTTTTCCATTTTGGTCTAATATTTGTATCAGTTGGCAAGTAGAACAGATTATTGATACAGCTAGTGTGTTCTTTAATCCTGATTAACAAGAATTATAACTAAGAAGTTTATGTAGTATGCAGCTGTTAGGGAGATCCTTCAGTGCACACAGATAAACAGAGACAGAGACAGAGATTCTGTTTATCTCTAATGACTGGGGTTTCTAAATTTTATTAAATGTACTTACACTTACCTGTCCAAATGACTGGGGTTTCTAAATTTTATTAAATGTACTTATTACCATTCTGAATGTACTATTTGTATGTAGGAAATAATTTCTTATTCTTGTTCTGATATCCCAATATAAAAGGATCAAAAGGTCAAAGGATACAACCAAAAATGCACTGTACAAATCCTACTTATTATGTACTTATATATTCTCTATATCTGTATTTCAGTTCTGACATCCCAATATAAATTAGGAAAATTATCTGAGGAAAAGGAAGAATTAGAGGGATTAAGGAAGGTGTTGGTAGAATTTGAGGGAATAAGGTACATTTTCTTAGAACAAGGAAGAATGTCTTAGAATAAGGTAGATTTTCTTAGAATAAGGAAGAATGTCTTAGAATAAGGTAGATTTTCTTAGAATAAGGAAGAATGTCTTATAATAAGGTAGATTTTCATAGAATTAGGAAGTATTTCTTAGAATAAGGTAGATCTTATTAGAATAACTAAGAATTATTTAGAATAAGGAAGAATGTCTTAGAACAAGGTAAATTTTCTTAGAATAAGGAAGAATGTCTTATAATAAGGTAGATTTTCATAGAATTAGGAAGTATTTCTTAAAATAAGGTAGATCTTATTAGAATAAGGAAGAATTTCTTAGAATAAGGAAGAATGTCTTAGAATAAGGTAAATTTTCTTAGAATAAGGAAGAATGTCTTATAATAAGGTAGATTTTTATAGAATTAGGAAGAATTTCTTAGAATAAGGAAGAATGTCTTAGAATAACTAAGAATTTCTTAGAATAAGGAAGAATGTCTCAGAATAAGGTAGATTTTCTTAGAATAAGGAAGAATGTCTTATAATAAGGTAGATTTTCATAGAATTAGGAAGAATTTCTTAGAATAAGGAAGAATGTCTTAGAATAAGGTAGATTTTCTTAGAATAAGGAAGAATGTCTTAGAATAAGGTAGATTTTCTTAGAATAAGGAAGAATTTCTTAGAATAAGGTAGGTTATCTGAGAATAAGGGAGAATTTGTAAGGACAAGGAAGAATTTCTTAGAATAAGGTAGATTATCTGAGAATAAGGAAGAACTTGGAGGTATTGGATTAATTTTCTTAGAATTAGGAAGAATAAGTGAGATTTAGGAAGGTGATTTTTATCCTCTTTTTCAGATATGTGAGAAAAAGGAGAGTGATTTTTGTCCATATTTGAGATATCTGAGAAAAAGGAAGATGATTTCTGTCCTTTTTGGAAGGGAATTTCTGTCCTTTTTAGGAATGACTTCATTTCCTTCATATGATCCTTTGTTAAGTCATAATCAGTCAGACACTATTACTGTGTTCAAAAAAAAATAATTATAGGTCCACATTCTCCGTAAAAATGTACATAATATTTACTTAAGGTTTTTTTCGATATCTCTAAAAATGCGGCTGTGCTGATATGTATATGTAGGGTAAAAATGCCTGATGCTAAAACTGTGATAACAATTATAATTAAATAACTCATTTATTTTGCAACATATAGGTTGTAAAGTACAATATTAAAGAAATAAAAGGTTAAATCAAAGTCCCCATTTTAGATTTTTTACATATTTTCTTTTTTTGCTACATGCAAAGAGCTTTTTAGGTTCTTCAGAATTTAGTTTTTCTATTTCTCTATGGCAAAGTCATTTTTAGTAAGGAATCTCTTATTATACTGTGCGCATTGAAGAATAAAACAAGTAACTTTTTATTTCATTTCAATATCTTTAAAAATATTAAGTTATCTTGGTTCAAAATAGTCACTAAAAAGGCTTTTTCTTTAATTACTTGTTATGTGAGTTAATATGTCATATTTCAATCAAAGGGGATTAGGAGATTAAAGGGGGAGGAGTGAGGAACGAACATGGGTTTTTATAATACTAGCAAATTGAATTATAATTAAAGCAAGAATAAAGTTAATCATTTGTTCTGTAAAAATAAGCATATTTAAATTAAATATTAAATGTAATTATTAGAATATTTCGTTGAGCATGCTATAATGTGGTTTTCAAGTCAAAAAAAGGATTTACTTGAACGTTATAGCCCTAAATTCTACAAGAATAAAGCAACACACATACATTTTGAATTCTTTAAGCTCTAAAAAGCGCTGTTGTTTTAAGAAATATTAAATAACACCTTTTATAAAATTAATCCATATTTTTATAGAGAATAGGAATATATAATTATTTTTTTCATACTCCTACTGGTTGTTTCCCAAAACCGGAAAACGCAGTTTTATTTGAAACACCCTGTATATAGATAGATAGCAAAAGTTAGAACAAATTTTGTAAATTTTTCCCTGATTTACCTGGCCAGCGACTCCCGCATTTTTCTACAATTTTCCCGCTTCATGCGCAGTACAATGTCGTCTTCGATTCTGTGAGATATGTTGTATTCCTCCTCCAGTCTTCCTCCAGAGGGAATAACAATGTCGTCCTCATTCTCATCCAGAATTGTGTCCAGCGAGGAGCGGTGGCTCCAGCGTGTTCTGTTTCTACTATATAGATAGATAGATAGATTTTCAAAAATAGAATGACAAATATACAGACAATGGAACAGATAGACTTATATAAGATAAATAGATAAAAAATCTGATGGAGAGATAGATAGATTGACTAATAGACAAACAAACAGACAGACAGACAGATAGATAATGGAATAATTGACAAACAAACAGACAGACAGATAGATAGATAGATGGAATAATGGACAAACAAACAGACAGATAGATTGATAGATTGACTAATGAACAAAACAGACAGACAGATAGATAGATGGACTGATCGACAAACAAACAGACAGACAGATAGATAGATGGACTGATGGAGAAACAAACAGACAGACAGACATATAAATAAATATATAGATACCTAGGGGATGATCTAGGAGTTGAAATTGGTGTTGCCATTGGTGTGTTAACTACGCTCAAATCCTCCACGCTTGCAAGTGGCGCCATGATAGCGTCCGCCATTTTTTAAATTATACCAGATTTTGGCGCCAATTATTCTGAAATAAGGATCATATTCATATTTGGGTCAAAATATAAATAAGATTATTGAAGAAAGTTAAGCACAATACTGAATAATTTCCCTATACAAATTTGGATAGGTGCACACATCTTTCTTGAAGTGTAAATGAAAAACAAAAAGTGTGTGCCCTATAAAAAGAAAACAAAAGTTATAGACATTTATATCAAGATTTAATCCTGAAATTTTCAAAATATTCTGACGATTTTTTTTTGAGAAAATTAGATTTGAAAATTTCAAGTTCAATTTTCATCCCCTAGGAGTCAACGCATAATCATGACAAGGAAAACAAAGATTATTCATTTAAAATTTTGAACAAGTCTGCTTTTATAAAGTTCTTCATAAAACCACCCCTTAAGGGAGTTAATTTATTGGCCATTTTTATCAGTTGCTTTGCTAAGGTCACGGAAATTCAGCCTTAAATAAATCATATATAGAGTGGTTTTATGGGGTATGTCTCTATCTATAAAAGGTCATTATAGTTAGTTATTTCTCATAATCATATCATAAACAGCTTTCCGCGTATATAAAATGTACAATAAGAAGATTGAAACCATTTTTTTAGCCCCGAGATGTTATGTAATTATCCTATTTATCTTATTTTTTAAATACTGATTCTTTTTATAATGAAGTACAATGTTATTAGAGAAGTATCCCTATAATCAAGTCCTAAAAATGTATTATAGCAATTTTTCAAAAAATTTACTTTTAATGTTGTTTAGAATTATGCATTAATATTCTGCTTTTTCAGTTCTGACAGTCTAAAAGTGTTAATGTTCTTTTGTCCTTCTATTTCAGTTCACAGCTTTGCTTATATGGATGTTGTCATCCTTGTTTATTACATAAACCAAAGACATAATTAAATTATTATTATCGTTTCAAATATGATTTTTTAGTATAGACAGTCTTAAAATGCCATTTCTCAAAGTCATACGCAATTTTGGAAGGGTAACGCAAATTTCAGATCTAAGTTTTCCCGATTTGAGAAAAATTCATTTTTATATCAAAGCGAATTAAATAATCTTGCAAGCATCGCTTTTATTTTATAATGAAAGTAAGTAAATCAAATCGCGAAAACTGAATTCTGAATTTTGCGTCTCACTTCTAACATTGCGTATGACCGCGTACTATGAGAAACGGCATTTTATTACTGTCTATCTTTTTATTATGGTAGCAAAACTATTATATAATTCATTTTGTCTGTCTGTCAGTCAGTACGCCTATCCGACTGTAACGCTATGAGGAATTTATGAATTCCTCTTTATAAGACTAGATGGTGTTGGTACCCTCCCCCAAAATAGTTATAAACCTTCACAGGACCTATTAGAAGCTACATTGTAAAGGAGAACCATATCGGTTTCGCGGTTAGCGAGATACTTTGATACAGACAGACAAACATCCTATTACTTTTTTATAAGGATAGACAGCTAAAACTTTTATTGATAATTCCTAGTACCTATGGGCATCAAGTATATAATTTCAGTAATCTAAAGGGATAAGACTATGGCTGATAATTAATCTCCAAAAACACCCCTTACGTAGAATAAATTTTGTGGTTGAAACGTTTTTACACTCAACTTAATGAACCAATCAATCAACGAATAAGAAAACTTTATGATAAAACTTTAGTGAAAAATGTAATAAACAGTTCGTCAGTTTCGGCCTTAAAAGATTTTGTTTTTTATAAAAGTTTCGTGATTAAAAAAGAACTTTTAGATTTAGTCATTTCAAACTTTGTATGATGATTCCTTTAATAGTAAGGTACAATTTAGGAAACGTAGCAATTCTAATCGTTAGGTACCAGCAAGTTTGTGCGTCCATTTAATAACATGCTTATTTTTAACTTCTTGTATAATGAAATTATGTTATTATTCTTCTTATTTTTCAAATAATGATTCATAGGACAACAAAGTAACATATTATAAGCAAGCTATAATAAAATCCTTAAAATCAAAGTACGTAATTACATGTATATTATGTAATTACAGACTTTTGCCCCAAAGGACCACCATGGACGTCACAAAAAAATGGTTTTGGATATTATAGGCCCCATAGGGCCTTTATGAAATATTGAAGACCACTTTCTCCAAAATGGTCCAAAATTTGATTACCTTGGGAAAAATCCGCGAACAATAATTTTTGCAACAAAAAATCCACCAACTTGTTTAGATCATTAGATAGATAGATAGATAGATATAGATATAGATATAGATATAGATAGATAGATAGATAGATAGATAGAGAGAGAGAGAGAGAGAGAGAGAGAGAGATAGAGAGAGAGAGAGAGAAAGAGAGAGAGAGAGAGAGAGAGAGAGAGAGAGAGAGAGAGAGAGAGAGAGAGAGAGAGAGAGAGAGAGAGAAAAAAAGAGAGAGAGAGGAAGGGAGAAAAGGAGAAAAAAAATATAACGTGATAGAAAGAAAAGATATGGTTCTCCCTTACTATGCCTATAATATCTAAAACTATTTATGTGACGTTGATGGTGGTCCTTAATGTACATTTTTGTTTAGACTTACAAATTAAAGTTCTGACACTCTATTGTGCGTTTGTCCTTCCTTTTAAAGCTTCGCTTTTATGGATGTTGTCATCCTTGTTTTGATTTCTCGATTCAATGGTTTGATATTGAACAGAAAAAGTAAGAGAGGGCAATGGACCGTTTGTTACACTAGTCCCCAAAGTTTTATAATATTGGTTTCTTGTTCGTTGGCTCATTGACTTTGGGGACTTTTATTGAATTTTAATTGGTTGGTTCATTAAGTTCAGTGTCTTATCCCCCAAGATCCCTGATATTTATAGAATAACCAATCTACAGAAGGGGTATTTTTTTTGTTCATTATCATTGCGGATGTTTAATCAATTTATCGACCATTGTCTCATCCCTTCAGATATCTATAGTCCTAATAAGCGAAGCACAAAAAATCATGGAACGGACAAACGTGTAAAATAAGTTATTTAGCAGTTGTTCAGTTGTCATTTTAAGGAGATTTTTGGCTTATCATAATGTACCTTGTTGTCCTAGGAATCAATGGAAAAAATTTAGATGAATGAATTGTTGTCAAACAAGGATGAGAACATCCATAAAAGCGAAGCACTGAAGCGGTAGGACAAACGGACATTAACACTTGTATAGTGTCTGAACTGAATAATCAGAATATATAAGTATCGAAAGAGTCGAAGCAAAATTTTAAGTAAATTTCTTGAAAAACTGCTTGATACAGAATAATGTTTATGGACATTACATTTTTAGGACTTGATTATAGAGTTGCTTCGCTTCTACTATTGTTCTTTGTTGTCCCAGGAATCAATATACTAAATTAAAATCAGATCAAACGGATAATTAGATCACAAAAAAATTAGCTGTTAAAAAAGTAGAAAAATCAACATGTTTAAAATGGACGTACGGACATTCTGGTAATGAATTATTGAGTTGCTACGCTTTCTAAATCGTACATAACTACTACAGGAACCATCATGCAAAGTTTGAAATCGATAGGACAATTCTAACATGCCTAAATTAACCAATAAAAGCTATCTATCTCGGACGGACGGACGGACCTACGGACCTACCCTAATTATAGAAAAGCTTCGCTTATAAAAAGATGTAAAATCACCGGATCTTTGACAAAGTAGCCTCGGACAAAGTAGCTTTGGACAAAGTAGTTTCTGGGCAAAGTATTTTCTGGACAAAGTAGCATGTATGAAATTGATTATTTTGTTTTTTAAGAAAATAGCTTAAAACCAGCACAGTATATTCCCGAGGAGTAGAATCGGTTTAGTGGTTACCGAAATCTTAATGGACAGACGGACGGACAGACATCGATCTACTTTGTATTATAGATATCTAAATGTCTCTCACTGTTTTATAACTTAGTAACTAAAATTCAAGTTTCATATGCATTATTTTTTAACAAATGACAGCAAAATGGATTTAATATTACTTGGATATTGCGCCAGATTTCTGATTATCCTACAAAAATGATTATTGCAGCTAAATTGTTTTAACTAATCATTAATATATATTATAATATTTAAAAGCAAAGCTTTTCTTTTATTAGGGTCGGTCTGTCCGTCCGTACGCCACGGACAGTTAGCTATTTTGTTAATATAATTAAGTTAGAATTGTCTAATCGATTCGAAACTTTGCATGGTGATTGCTGTTGTCGTTTGGTACGATTTAGGAAGCGTAGCAACTCTCTAAGCGTTACCAGAATGTTGCTACGTCCATTTTAAACATGTCACAAGTTTATATCCATTCACAATAAATAGCTTTAGCCTGCATAAGTAAGCAGCAGCTTGTAACTGAAGGCTGTGGTATTATATAATTTTCGGGGGATGGGGGGGGGGGGGGCAGAGGAAAACTGCCTGTTGTTTACTTTAAATGCCGGGGGGGGGGAAGGGGGGGAGAGGGATAAGAAATTTAGAAGAGGTTTGAGGGGGGGGGGGGGGGGGGGCAGGTAGAAATTTTTGGTTTTCACTTAAATATACTTCCTCTTATACCCCCTCTCTTACACATACACACACACACACATACATACACACACACTCACATATACACAGACACTGCATATGCATAAACACATACATAAACTCACACACGCACACACGCACACACACGCGCACACACGCACACACACGCGCACACACACACACGCACACACACGCACACACACACACGCATACACTCACATATACACAGACACTGCATATGCATAAACACATACACTCACACACACACACACACACACACACACACACACACATACACTCATATATACACAGACACTGCAAATGCATAAACACATACACTCACACGCACACACACACACACATACACACAGACACTCACATATTTACAGACACTGCATATGCAAAAACACATACATACACTCACACACACACACACACACACACACGCACACTGCATATGCATAATAATACAGAAACTAATATAGATCAGAGATAGAGTAGTCAATGGGCTGTTTATTACACTAGTCTCCAAAGCCTAATACTAACGTTTTCTTATTCGTTGGCTTAACAACTTTGGGGACTTTAATGAATTATGATTGGTTGGCTTATTAAGTTGAGTGTTCAAACGTTTTGACCACTAATTTTAATTTCACAGAAGGGGTAATTTTGTGTAGCATCATTGGGATCTTAGATTAAAGTGATAAGACAATGATCGATAAATTAGTGTACAACCCGAATGATGATTTACAAAATAACCCTTTCTGTAGATTAAAATCAGTGGTTGAAAAGTTTGGACACTCAACTTATCGAACTAACCAGTCAAAATTTGATAAAATGTCCCCAAAGTTGTTAAGCCAACTAATAAGAAAACGTTGAGAACTAGTGTAATAAACAGCCTAATGTCCCCTCCCTCCTTTATCATTATTGGAGTATGTCCGTTCGTCCGTAACGGTTAGCTTTTTTCATTAAATTAGGCATGTTGGTATTGTCCTAACGCGAAGCTCTGAAACGGTATGACAGACGAACATGAACTCGGATCAATCAGATGATTATATCACATAAATATTTGTTGTTAAAAAAGTTAAAAATGGACGTACGGACATTCTGGTAACTATTATAGAGTTGCTACGCTTTCTAAATTGTACCTTACTACTACAGGAATCATCATGCAAAGTTTGAAATAGAGGACAATTCTAACATGCCTAAATTAACGCAAAAGGCTAACCGGAAGGACGGACCTACCCTTATTAAAGAAAAGTCTCGCTTTTAACAATTTTTTAAGATATTTATATTTTATATTTATAAAGATTATTAATTTCTGATATTGTATTAAAGTGTTAATAATCGTTTATAATCCGATTAAACTGATATGGAACACTGATTTCTATGACAATAAAGTACACTGTTATAAGCGAAACATCTCTATAATCAATTCATAAAATGAAGGTATGTCCTTCATTATTACCCTGTATTTAAGCAGTTTTTCAACAAATTAAATTACAATTTTTTTACTTTTATATATCTAAATTCTATTTATTAAGTTCTGACACTCTACAATCTAGTGTTAATGTTCGTATGTTTCACCATTTCAGAGCTTCGCTTTTATGGATGTTGTCATCCTTGTTTTAAAGGCGGACACTCATAGAGGGATTTGGTTACCTTTTAGAAAATATAAAAAAGGCATTTTTTTATGAAAATTCAGTATACTATATATGTATATATTTTTCGGACGCTAGATATAATTTTTTTATTTTCTCTAGGGAGTGTGGTGGTACCCTCCCCAAAAATAGTTATAAATCAATCCAGGACCTATGAAGAGCTACATTATAAAAAAAAACATATCAGTTCAGCGGTTAGTAAGATCTTTTGGTTTAGACAGACAGACACACACAAAACACACACAGACACACACACGCACACACACACATACACACCCACACACACACATACACACTTACAATGATTACTTATTATAAGGATTAATTTGGTCCGTCAATCTGTCTGCTACAAAAATATTAAAATATATAAAAACACATATAAAAATTTTTTTCAATATACCAGAGGTGGATTCTTTTTTAAAAAGTAGGGCTGCTTCTCGCAAAATTATTATTGTGAAAAATCCTCCAAAATCGCATAAAAAATCTACAAAAATTAAATGAAATCATAGAAGGGTTCTTAACATAATTTTCCTAATGATGACACTCAAAATTACCCCTTCTGAAGATTAAAGTTAGTGGTTGAAACGTTTTAACACTTAACTTAATAAACCAACCATTCAAAATTCAGTAAAAGTACCCAAAGTTGTTAAGCCAACGAATAAGAAAACGTTATTTTAAAACTTTGGGTACTAGTGAAATAAACAGCCAATTGTATTCTCTCTCTCTCTCTGGAACATATCCTATTATATACATACTAGAGTTTGCTCGATATAATTATCTCCCTATTGGCTAGTTTTCTATATGCATATCTATTTCTCAATAAATCTATTTTCCTCGCCCGGCATTACTATCTAAAAGAAAGTAAATATTAAATAATTTAAATGATTTTAAAAAGATTTTTTAAATTATATTTTTTTTCTTTACATTACCATCACCAAAGGGTTAATGATGATGATTACAATTTTAGTTTAATATTTGAACACACAAAATGTCGCCACAATCGAATTCTTTTAAAACAGAGTTTTCTTAAATTTATTATATTATAAATTTAAATTTTCTTTTTTATAATTAGAAATTAAATACATCAATATAAGGTAAATAGCAACATGACATGAAAAAAATGAATTTATTTTTGATAAAGTAAAATAATGGGTCTTATCGTTATGGGCAATGAGAGTTTATTATGGATTATTGGAGCACTATGAGTTATATACATATATTCCTTGGAAAACTTGAGCTCGTTTATAGACATTTATTTCCTATATAGATCTGACATGGATCTTGAAGCAATTAAGCAGGCCGTTTTGTACATGTTAAAAATTGGAAGATTTCATTAAATAAAAGTTATCGCAAATATACTTAGTAAATAATAATCCTATTATATAAAGTAGTAAGCTTTTTCTTGTCTGTAGCGAAGGATCTCGCTAACCGCTGAACCTATATGGTTTTCCTTTACAGTGAAGCTACTTGTAGGTCCCGGAATGGTTTAAGGCTAATTTATTTTTATAAAAAGTCGTGGTAGGTATGGTTTTAGGCTGTTTTTCTGCCCTTCCATATTCCTTAGATATAAAGTTCCTAGATGCAAGGGGCGCAGCCGCTAGTATTATATAAAGTAGTAAGGAATTTTTGTCTGAAGCTTAAGATTTCAATAACTACTGAACCAATTGACTTCTTTAAATCTTGGTATGGATTTAGGCTCAGTGTAATACAAAGCCCCTAGATGCTTGTGCTCTTTATTCTCATTCGAAAGTAACATGATGTCCGTCCGTGTGCACTGAAGGATCTCTAATCGCTGAACTTAAATGGTTCTACTTTACAATGTAGCTTCTCATAGACTATGCGAAGGTTTAAAACTATTTTGTCGGAGAATATCACCACCCTACCCAGAGAAATAGCATCAAGAAAAAAATACCCCCTTCCCCCCAATGTCTTTTACTTTTTTTTAAAACTCCCCCCTAAGTGCCACTAAGACTCGAGGGGCATAGCCGCTAGTATTACACTATAGCATCTAAGGGCTTTGTATGCAAAGTGGTAAAGAAAGGAGTGAAAAATAGCCTAAAACCATCCCACGATTTAAATCTAAAAAAAAAAATAGCCTAAACCATTCCACGACCTATGTAAATCCCTGAAACCCTAAAAATATTATCGGCTCAGCAAAAAAACTACTTTTTATAATACTTGCCGCTACGCCCCTAGAATATTCTAGGAACCCCACTTTTAATTGAAGTGTAAAAAGAAAAAAATATAAAACAAACTTTGGGAGGGTCTTTTTTTCTATGGATGATTCCCATGGGAGTGTTGTGGTACCCTACCCCAAAATAGCTATAAACCAATCCAGGATATAAAAAACAAAACATATCGGTTCAGTGGTTAGTGAGATCCTTTTACTTATTTATATGGATTTTTCTGTATGCTGTATAAACACAATTTGTGTATAATTTGTCAATAATTACAAATTAATGTTCTGCTTATTAGGTTCTGACACTCTACAAGTTGCTTCTGATTTTATAGCTTCGCTTTTTTGGATGTTGTCATCCTTTTATAAATCAAAAATAATAAGGAAGGTTTTCTTTATTAAAAATCATCAAAATAAATTTAACAAAAAATTTATGTATAAAGGACCAGGTCAACTTTTCAAAAGTTATTTATTTTATTTTTATAACATTGGTCATGCTGGAATGTGTATTTAAAATATTCTGTCAATGTTTGATTACATGCCAAATTGCTTGTAAAATATCTCTCCCCTGCAGCAACCAAGAGAGAAGATATACCAAAAAAAAAATCCATGTGATTATTTTATTGACAGAATAATTTCAAAATCAATTCCTATAAGTGCAATATTACAAAAATACAATACTTAATTTTGTCGTATTTTATAAAATGTATGAATTACCGCATTAAAAAATCGTACTGTAATTGATATATTCATGTTTAAAATTACTTTGATATCTTATCAATCCATCAAAGACTCTAACAGACTGGTAAAAAAATGTAATGATGGTGAACAAGTCCATTAACCCAGGAATCCAAAGATAGCAGAGAACAGATCAGGTGCAGCTGTGGTTGTAGTTGAGCTGAGACTTGAAGCTGTTGTCGTTGTGCTCTCTCCTCCTGCACAGTCATAAATATCACCCATCTAAAAGGGATAAGGCAATGGCTGATAAATTGATGTACATCCTCAATGATGATACACAAAATTACCCCTTCAGTAGATTAAAATTAGCAGTTGAAATGTTTGGACACTTAACTTAAGAACTCAATGAATCAAAATTGAATACAATTAAAAATTCTCCCCCTGCCCCATTTTCAAATTATCTCAAAGATAAGGGAGTTGGGTGGGTTAATACTTTTCTTATTTTTAGGGATGATCTATCCAGATTTTAGAATTGCTTGTTCTGAGAGATTTATAGGTACTCATCTTTTAACCATGGGGGGTTTCGTTTGACCGAGGCTTTCCCATTCCCCCCCCCCTCCTCTCCTGCTGGATAAACAAATTGACCAATAAATGGGGTTCATATTAGCAGACCAAATGGACGAAAAATTTTCCCCTGTCAATATATCCACGTATAAATATTTGTGACTATCCTGAAAAGATGCCAAACAATGCTCCCAGCAAGTCTACTTGGGTAGTTGTGGTTGTTGGAGCCGCAGTTGTGGTTGTTGGTGCCGCAGTTGTTGTTACAGGTGCAGCTGTTGTTACAGGAGCAGCTGTTGTTGCAGGGGCAGCTGTTGTTGCAGGGGCAGCTGTTGTTGCAGGGGCAGCTGTTGTAACAGGGGCAGCAGTTGTTGCAGGGGCAGCTGTTGTAACAGGGGCAGCAGTTGTTGCAGGGGCAGCAGTTGTTGCAGGGGCAGCAGTTGTTGCAGAGGCAGCTGTTGTAACAGGGGCAGCAGTTGTTGCAGGAGCAGCTGTTGTTGCAGGGGCAGCTGTAGTTGCAGGGGCAGCAGTTGTTACAGGGGCTGCTGTAGTTGCAGGGGCAGCTGTTGTTACAGGAGCAGCAGTTGTTACAGGGGCAGCTGTAGTTGCAGGGGCAGCAGTTGTTACAGGGGCAGCTGTAGTTACAGGGGCAGCTGTTGTTACAGGAGCAGCTGTGGTTGCAGGGGCAGTTGTAGTTGTTGTTGTACCTTAAGAATTTTTTTGGCAAAACTGACATAAATGGTCATAGACACAATTTTATGATTTAACATAATTATTATATAAATGAGAATTTCTTTGCTGCTATCTAAGATAAACAGCTAAAATTGGCACTGAAAATTCTTTTGGCATATGTGCATCTAGTCTATACATTGTTTGGTCTGTCTATTGGTCGGTCATGTTTTTAAAAAACATAACCATCTGCTCTATATCCCACTTAGGCCAATGATGATTTTTTGTGCTCTGCTACTTATGGATGTTGTCATTCTTGTTAATAATGTATTGGATGGGCCAAAAAAATCTTTATTTTTTGAAAAATCTTTCAGAAAAATACATTGGAAAAATTATGTTATAATAGTAATTTATCGCATTGTATAATAGACATCTTTAAACAAATATTAAAAAGAAAAAATAAGAAAGATTTAAATGAGTCTTGTTTTAAACTCGGCGCTAACCAAACTGGTATGAACTTTATGATTTTTGTTATAATATTTGTGGAAAATTTGTCTACAATACAATGCTATGGATGATCTTGTAGTAAAGATCAGTTACCAAAAAGAAGGTTTCCAATGGCTGCAAACAGATCAAATGGCTGAGCAGTAGTAGTAGCTGGAGAAAAAACACTTTAACAAGGATGACTGAGTAGCTTTTTCCTTAGAAAACTAGTCAAGTTTGAATCAGGTGCAGTTCATGGTAAACTGTTCCTGGTTTTTTGATTATATCCAAAAATCTATGAACTTTCAAGGCGGTTAGTGGCAAAACGGCTGAATTTATATATTATATTTGCACAAAATTGTAACGGACAAAAAAAGACCTACAAACAATCGTGAATAGCCTTTCTTGATGATTTACAGTTATCTTGCAGTGCACATAAATATTGTAAAATCACTTATTTTAAGAATGCTCTTATAGTCAAGCTTTCACTGTACATCATTAAATCTTGGCTATTCCAGATTGTTTCTCATGCCACATAATATGAAGTGTGGGTTTAACATGTAGATGTAGCTGTTTGTTAGCTACCACCCTAATAGTGAGAGTAGGAGGAATATTTTGGCCCATAAACAGGTGCAACTCATTACTATGCACTGTAAGGTCTTCTTAAAAAAGACCATGCCATTATGGGATTGGTTGTCTGTTAGATGTTAATTAACCTAATATCCTTGGGTGTTAAAGTATTGTATCCCATTACATGCAGGGAAAAGGAAATTATATTCTGACAAACAATTCTAAAGGAAAATTTCCCCACAACCACATTTTCCTTTTCCTCCCCTTCTTTCCCACCCCTCTTCAGTTACGTGAAAAAACAAAAAAAACATACTTTAAACGATTTCGTGACTTTTTGTAGAATTAATTGTAAGAATAGCTACCATTGATTACATGCAATTGATGCTCTAACTCTGTTTACATAGTTAAATTTTTTGTCTTCACAAGGTATGCTGGGCTAGAGACTGTTATTGTTGTTAAATTGTTTCCTGCAGTAGTTGTTGTAGTGGTTGGCACAGTGGTTGTTGTCACAGTTGTGGTACCAAACAAAGCTCCACCAATTGCATTCAACAAATCTGAATAGTTAGATTTTTTATTATTGATTTTTGATATACTGTTTTGCTGTAGGAAAAAATACCCATGCAAGCAGGAGGGAGGGGAAATAGTTTTCCAGTATGAATTAATAACTGCAAGTTTTTTCCTGTAGTTTTACGAGACTTCTAAATTAACTACATACTAATAATTCAGGCAACATGTTAAACAAAGGATTGGTTGTCTTTTCGATGTTACTTAACCTAAAATCCTTGTTTTTAAGAGTATCGTATCCCATTACAGGCAGATGCTGCTCTGGATTCTCTAAATGATAACTTAAATATAAAAGAAGAATCCCTGCCCTAAAGAAGTAGTTAATACTGTGCCTGGGGTAGTTGTGGTTGTTGTAGTAGTTGTAGTTGTTGTTGGGAAAATCAGGTTCAACAGCCCAAACAATCTGTCATTCTCCTCCTAGAAATCATAATATAATTTCTTTAAATAAAAACCAGTGGTATGTACATTTAATTTACCTTGTTGTCCTAGAAATCATTATTTCAAAAATGAGATATACAGGAAAATCATATCATGATATAATGTTTTGACATGTACATATGATTCAGGTACCGTTCTGTTAACAATTGTAGAGTTGCTATGCTTTCTAAATTGTACCTAACTGTTGTAAAGATTAACATGCAAAGTTTAAAATTGATAAGACAATTTCAACATGTCTAAATCAATAAAAAGAGCTACTTGCGGATGGATGAACTAATCAAAATTCTAGAAAAGCTTTGCTTTTAAACTAAGTATAGTTCCTATGGGAGATATTGAAAGTGTCATGTGTGACATCATTAAATTATGTATAAATCCATCTGTTTTTTAGGGGTTGTCTTTCCCACTTCTCCTCTCATCCTTTCTTTACAGACATGTTTTTATGACATCACACATGACACTTTTAAATATATCTTTGTTCCAATGTTTTTAAACGATTTTTTACCCTAAATAACAATCAAAACAACGGGAACGGCTTTGTTATTTATCATAGAGATAATTTATCTGTGATAGTTAAAAAGTGCTCAAATCAAATAGCCCCACTTTTATGGAATCATGAATATTCCACTGTCTGTAAGAAAAATCGCCGAAAATCTAAATCACCTGTTGAATTGGGAGTGCCAGAGAGGTTGATACAAAAAGACACAGCAAAACCAAATTCTTCATGTTTAATCCTGAACAAACCCAAGGATGACAATTCCCTAAAGACAAAAAGGTCAGACAAACGAACAGTGACAAATATCAAGTAGCATACAGGGATCAAAAGGGATAAGACAATGGCTGATAAATTGATGTACATCCACATTGTTGATTCACAAAATTACCTCTTAGATTACAATAGGTGGGTAAAACTTTTTGACATTCAATTTAATGAACTAACCAATCAAAATTCAATAAAAGTCCTCAAAGTTGTTAAGCCAACGAATAAGAGAACGTTATTATAGATTTTTGGGGACTAGTGTAATAAACAGCCCAATGTCCTCTCCCTCCCTGACGAATTCATTAGTCTACAATATTTTTGATTATATGGATGCTTTGCTTTTAAAATCATACCCATTCGTCCTAGAAATGATTATTCCAAATATCAAATGAATAGGACATTTTTGTTAATGATTCCAGAGTTGAGAGGCATTCTAACTGTTACATAAATCATTATTAATCAATAATACAATTTTAACATGGCTTAATTAATGTTGAAAGCTGGCCGTTATGGACGTACGGACCTTACTTTAAAAAAATGTTTGCAGACCAAACCGATTAATTGAACACTCAACTTAATAAACCGACCAATAAAAAATTCAATAAAGTTTTTAAGCCGACGAATAAAAAAACGTTATTATAAAACATTGGGGACTAGTGTAATAAACAGCCCATTGTCCCCTCTACTTTTGGACAAAATGAGTTATAGAGCAGTTATTATAAAAACCGAATTTGCTTTTCACATAGAAATCACAAAACCTTTATAAAAAAAGGAGAAGCACTGACTGACGGACGAAGAAAACTATATATTGGATGCTTACTGGTACAGGAATCTTCACAAAAGAATTTCATATGTCTATCTTAAATTTCCCGTATAGCGTTACAGACGGACAGACAGAGTTAATTATAGTGTTCTTTTTGTCATGTAATTCATAATGCAAAGTTTTAAAATTATAGGACAATCGTAACATCCATAAATCAACAATTAAATTTCATTGCAAAGCAAACCCTAATTATAGAAAAGCTTTGCTTTAGAAAAGGATGGCTTTGAAGCCGATTAATATCCGCTGGATAAGAACTGATTTTCAACCATACTGAAAAATCATGTATAGCATCGCATAAAGACAATTTTCTACGAATATTAGAATACAAATCATATAATTAATACCAGTTCGGGTCTAACAAAATAAATCATATAATTTTTAATTCTGCGGAAAGCTGTCTATAATACAATGCCATAAATAACTATTACCTTTCAAAATAAGAAATAAACTACGAATAAATTTAATTTAGACACCTTTTTATAGCACACAAACGAAATACAAACGAAAAGAGACATTTATTCTTTTTAAAAAATATTACTTTTTTATACAAAATTATAACATATACAGTAGGGCAGGTTCATATCGGAATTAGACAAAGAGGGGATATGCAACAGATAAAATTAACATTTAAAACATATCTGACCGAAAAATAATTTTAAAAAATTGAGGTTTAGAACGCGACCACTAAAAAATATATTTAATTACTTATTAATTTGCAAAGACGACATTCAAAAAGTTTTTTGAATCAGAACTATGGCTTCATGGTGCTCCCTGGAAAGGCCTTGAGGAACTTTTGTCCGTTTCAAAATACTAAAAATCACTAAAAAACCACATTTTTTATAGGTTTATTTAGAATTGTCCAATTTGTAGAGGTTTTTTAAATTTTCTCAGGCTAGGAACAAGATTTTTTGAAACGTTCAAAAGTTCCTAACTCAGCTCCTCAAGGCATTTCCAGGGAGCACCATGAAGCCATAGTTCTGATTCAATAAATTTTTGATTCCCATTTACAAATAGCTATACAATTGAATGTCTGGTCGTCAGCGGTTTTAAGACTTAGGATAAATTTTAAATCATCCAGAGGTGTATTATACTCATACAAATCATTTGCAGATCCCCGCTTTGATCTCAGAAAAAAATGTCCAAAATCGACCCACCCTAATATACAGTTCTTAGTCCAATTAATTGCAGACAGATAGACAGACATACATATATTTTAGACAGACAGACAGAAGACAGACATACAGAATTTAGACAGAAAGACATACAGATTTTAAACAGACAGATGGATAATTAGACAGATAGACATACAGAAAAAATAGACTGAAGATATACAAACAGACAGACAAACAGAAAAACAGTCTGACAGATATACAAACAGAAAGACAAACAAACAGACAAACAGACAGACAGACAGATTGTAGACAGACAGATCGACAATTTGACAGTTAGAGTTAGACTGATAGATTTTTCATTCTTAATTCTAAAATAACAAGGATAAAACAACCATTAAAGCAAAGCTCTGAAACAGTAGGATAAACGAACATTAACGCTTGTAGAGTGTCAAAATATAAATAAATAAATGTACAAGAGTCGAAACTTCATGTACCCCTACAGCTTCTAGGGACGTAGTTATTTAATACAAAAATTAGCAGGATTTGTGTCTGTATGTTCCCATTGGGGCCAACAAAACTGGATTTAATCTTATAATTTTTTATTTTAATATCCGCGGAAAACTGTCTCTAATACGATGCAATAAATAACAATTCCCTTCCATGAATTTATTTAAATTTTGTTCTTATTGTCCTTGAATTTTGTTAGAGAACATCTGTTCAAAAATTTTATTTATCGCATGGTATTACAGACAACTTTCTGCGGATATTAAAATGAAAATTATAAGATAAAAAACTATTTTGTTAACCCCAAAATTTATGAGTTTTATTTTTATCTGTGTTGAAAATTGTCTGTAATGCAGTAATACTTATAATTTTTTTAGCATAATCCAGCGGATATTAATTTTATAGAAATTTTAGCTTCTATCTTCAATAGCAGCCAAAAATTAGATTCTCCCATGGCATGGCAGACAAAGCGAATTATAGCTTCGGTTTTCAAAGTTTCAAAGAGACTAACTGTGTGTATCTACCAAAGTTTCTAGATAACCTCTGAACCGATATGGTTCTCCTTTACATTGTACCTTCCCTTAGGTCCTGGGAAGGTTTATAAATATTTTAGAGGAGGGTACCACCACCCTTCAAAGAAATAACGCCTCTAGTGAAAAAAAATTAACTACCCACCCCCCCCCCCCAAAAAAAAATATTCTTTTAACCTAAATAAATTTTTTTTAGCTTTTATTTAATTAATTTTCTTTTAAGGCAACTGAACACCTGCTCTATAACTCACTCTGTCTGTTATTTTTATTTTTTATAATGGAAATTGTTATAATGTACAAATATTATTAGTAGCAAAGCTGCTCTATAAACGAAATGTCCGTCTAAAACGTCTTGGAGAAACATGATTTTCTTTGATTTTTTTTAAAGAGAAGCTTTTTTATAATTAGGTTCGGTCCGTACGTCCGTCCGTACGTCTGGATCAGATAGCTTTTTCGTTAATAGAATGGTCCTTTTGATTTCAAACATGCATGGTGATTCCTATGTAGTTAGGTACGATTTAGAAAGCGTAGCGACTCTATAATCGTTACCAGAATGACCGTACGTCCTTTTTAAACTTGTTAATTTTTTTAACAACAAATTTTTATCAGATAAAATTATCCGATTGATCTGATTTTTTTAACACTGATTACAAGGACAACAAAGTATGATGTTATAAGCGAAGTCTCTATAATCAAGTCCTAAAAACGTAAGTATGTCCTTAAACATTATCCTATTTTTAGGCAGTTTTTCAACAAATGCACTTACAATTTTGATTTGACATTTATACATTTATGTTCTGATTTTTTAGTTCAGACACTCTACAAGCGTTAATGTTCGTTTGTCCTACCGTTTCAGACCTTCGCTTTTATGGATGTTGTCATTAAAAGGTTTTGAGATTCATTTTATCAAGTTTAATGTTTATTTTTTCGCTTCTTATGAATGTTGTATACCTTGTTTAATAAAGTAAAGTAGTTAGCTTTTTTTGTCTGTAGTTAAGGATCTCTAACTGCTAAACCGATATAGTTCACCTTTACAGAGAAGCTTCTTATAGGTACAGGAAAGGTTGTTAACTATTTTTTTGTGTGTGTATCTCCACCCGCTTACAGAAAAAATGATCTCCTTTTAAAAAAAAAACTACTCCTACCCCATATTCCCTCAAGTGTCCCCAGATGCCTCTAGGGGCTTAGTCGATAGTGTTTTTAAAAAGAGGCGGGAAATTTGGGCATCACTCATCCTTTTTATGTTTTGTCAGGGATCCAAAGGGATAAGACAATGGCCAATAAATTCATATGCATCCCCAATGATGACACACATCATTACCCCTTCTGTGTATTTTAATTAGTGGTTGAAACATTTGAACACTTAACTTAATAAGCCTACTAATCAAAATTTAGTAAGTCCCCAAAGTTGATAAGTCAACGAATAAGAAAACGTTATTATAAAACTTTGGGGACTAGTGTAATAAACAGACCATTGTCCCCTCTCTCTCTCTCTCTGATGATATACATATATTATTTAATATTTCTTTTTACAAATGTTTTTTAGATTAAAATGTCAAATAGTTTTCTAATTCAATTATAACTTAAATTAAAATGTCTTAGAATTTCTATTAAAATTAAGTTTATTATTGGCGTTCACATAAAAGGGGGGGGGGGTACAGTTTAAAAACTAACCTCCCCCCCCCCACCAAGAAAATAAAAAGGATCATGGCAAAAAAAACGAAGTAGCGGAATTCGTCGTATTTTCAAAGTAGCTTTTCTCCTAATTCTAGCCCTTGCGGGGTCAATTTCCCAACCCTGTGGGGTAATCATAAACGTTAAGCTAACCTTAACATATATAACCTATCAAATACGACGAAACCCGCTACATTGTTTTCTTTCCATCATATGCATAGACGTCCAAGGGGGGGGGGGGTAAAGGGGTGATTACCCCCCCCCCCCAAATGAATTTGGATTTTCAATTTTTAACTCCCCCCCCAAATAAAAAAAATGCCTCTATGAAATAGAGATTACCCCTTCTATATTTTTCCTACGCTTTAATTATGATACTAAATGAACAGGATGTTTGTCTGTGTGTTTGTATGTTTGTACCAAAGGATCTCGCTAACCGCTGAACCGATCACAAAAAAATCGAAACAAAATTTTCGCATAGAGACCTAAATGCAACATAGAAATTATTTCTCAAGTTATACATTTGAAATAAAAAACAAACATTTAAAGTGCCACTAGAGGCCTATAGGGGCGTAGCCGCTAGTAGTTCATATTGTATCTAAGAAGAAAGTCCCTCAATAACGTCATAAAAATGAAGGATGAGGAGAGGAGGAGTGGGTAAGAAAACCCCTAAAAAAGAGATTGATAATCCCTCGTTTTTATGACGTAACATGCAGAATTTTTTAGGGACTTTCTTCGTCTTCTGTATCTAACAGTTAACTAATTCATGGTTTGTGCCAAGTTTAATGCTGATAGGACAATTCTAGCATGACCAAGTTAGGGATAAGAGCTGATTTTATTTTCAGTTTTAATCAGAAAATTTTTAGGAGATGATCTATAATATGCCTTAACAAAACAAGGATGAGAACATCCATAAAAGCGAAGCACTGAAATGGTAGGACAAACGGACATTAACACTTGTATAGTGTCAAAACTGAATAATAAGAATATAAATGAATAAGAGTCAAAGCAAAATTGTGAGAAAATCTTTTGAAAAACTTCTTGATATAGGATAATGTTTATGGACATGATTACATTTTAGGACTTGATTGTAGAGTTGCTTTGCTTATAATGTTGTACTTTTTTGTCCCAGGAATCAGTATACCAAAAATTAGAACAATCGGATAACTTTTATTACATACAAATTTGTTGTTAAAAAAGGTAAAAATAAACATGTTTAAAACGGACGTACGGACATTCTAGTTACGATTATAGAGTTGCTATGCTTTCTAAATCGTACCTAACTACTACAGGAATTACCATGCAAAGTTTGAAATCGATAGGACAATTCTAACATGCCTAAATTAACGAAAAAAGCTATCCGTTCCAGACGTACGTACGGTCGAACGTTCAGAGTTATAGAGTAGCTTCGCTACTAAAAACAAACAATGATGACGACATCAATAAAAGTTAAGCTCTGAAATTAAACGGTAGGACAAACGAACATGAACACTTGTAGAGTGTCAAAACCTGATAAGACAATCACATACAACATAGAGAAACATAAAACCTCGATACCTAAAAAAAATTAGGAGGGGGGGGGGGGTAATTATCCTCCTCCCCCTCCCTATGTAAGGATTATCCTTGGCTATTTATTTAAAGGGGGGTGAGGGTTTAAAAATTGTGGTCAAAAAAGAAAAAAAACGGCAGCATGTTTAAAAACTTTCGGACTTTCTGTTAACGATTATAGAGTTGCTAATCTTCCTAAATAGTAGCTAAAGCTAAGCATTATGGACGGACGTACGGATGGACGGACAGACCCTAATTATTGAAAAGCTTCGCTTTTAAAAACCAACTGATTTAAAAGAGAAAGTAATACTATTCAGGGATCTAAAGGGATAAGACAATGGTCGATACATTTAAGTACATCCGCAATGATGATACACAAAATTACCCCTATTGTAGATTAAAATTAGCGATTCAAATTGATTGCACATTTAACTTAATTAACCAACCAATCAAAATGCAATAAAAGTCCCCAAAGTTATTAAACTTTGGGGACCAGTATAATAAACAGCCCAATGTCCCCTCCCTCCCTGATAGCTAATAGATTTGTAGATTACAAAAATTCCAATTTTGGGTGACCATTAAAATTTCAACTTTCCCTCAAACAAGGATAAAATAATAAAAATAACAACAAGGATGACAATATCCATAAAGGAGAACTCTAAAACCAGACGGTAGGACACTTGTAAAGTATTGAAACCAATTATAAATAAATGGATGGAAGGGGGGGGGGGAGGTTAAATTCACCCCATTTTTATTTTAGTGTTATACAGAAAAAGTAAAAAAAATAAGAGGTAATTTTTATATAGCGATTTTTCTTGGGAGGGTGGGAAGAAACTTCCCCATCCCCCCCCCAAAAAAAAAAAAAAAATTATAAACCTTCTTAGGACCTATATCAATCTACATTGTAATGCAGAGTTAGCGAGATCCTTTGGTACAGACAGACACACAGAGAATGTGTTACTTTCATATATGGGTAATTCTAAGCAAAATTCTAAGTATATTTGTTACAAAATTTCTTAAATAAAGCATACCTACTGTTTCAAGACATACTGACGTTATATCAGGACTTGATTATAAATATGTTTTGCTTATCAAATTATACCTTGTTGTTCTATGTATCATTGTTCCGAAAAACAGATGAATAGGATAATTTTAACATACAAAAATTTGTTGTCTAAAAAGTTAAAAATCTGCATCTTTTAAATGGAAGCACAGACTTTCTGGTAACGATTATAGAGTTGCTGCGCTTTCTAAGTCGTACCTAACTGTTATAGGAATCATCATGCAAAGTTTGAAATCGATAAAAACAACATCCGTTTAGAGTAACGAACGGGCGTACGGACCGACCCTAATTATAAAAAAGCTTTGCTTTTAAAAAATATGCTTAAAATGAACGTAGAGATATTCTGGGGATAATTTTAGAGTTGCTATGCTTTCACAATTTTACTATAATCTGGTAAATTTATCTTGAAAGAAAGATAAGGGTTGTTTCAAGGTTTTATGCTTCTAAATCAGGAAGGAAGGGGACATTGTAAATAACATTTGTAGTTTGTACCCAAAGTTTTATAACCACATCATATATTTTGTAAGAAACTTTATTTTTTCCAAATTTTTAAATTAATAATATAATCTATAGAAAGGTTAATTTTTTAAATGTATAGTAATCTAAAGTCTTTTAGCGACTATGCCCCTAGAATTTTGGTTTCTAAATTATATATGGACGATTTCTCTCGCGAAGTTTGTAGTACCCTCCCACATAATAGTTTTTAGCCATCCCAGAACCTATGAGAAGCTACATTGTAGAAGAGAATCAGTTCAGTGGTTAGAAAGCAGGTATAAGGTATAACCAACAAGTGAAATAAATCTAAAATAATATTTGGAGGCAAATGGAGAGGTCGTAAAATTTACGATGTGTTTGATGCTTTTTTAGCTAGTTAGCTAGTAGTAAATATTGAGATAGGATGAGGAAACTGTGTACACATTCGTCAATTCAAATTCAGCTGACCTAAAGGACACTTTAAAGGACACATTTTAGGGTCAATACATGACAGGGAGACAGAGGGGGGGGGTGGGCAATACCATAAAATAAAACAATTATCTTACATTGGAGTTATGTTATGTTTTTCGCCGTTTTGTATCCACTCCTCTTACATTACCTCGCTTATAATGGGATGCGATGCTCTAACACCCAAAGGTGTTAGGCTAAGTAACATTCAACAGACAACCAACCTTTTGATTCCATGACCTTTGTCTGAGAAGTCCTTACTGTGCATGATAATGAGTTGTAACTGTAGTGTTTATTTTCCAAGGCATTTCCAATACTCTTAATTATTTTGGTTGCGCACCTGACATAGCAATAGTCTTTAGTTATGACGCGGTGTAGGGCTGAGATTCAAACCTATCACCTCCTCCACCTTCTATCAGGGAGGGAGAGGACAATAAACTGTAAATCACATTGGCACCCAAAGTTTTGGAACTGTGTTATCTTTTTGGTTGGTTAAAAAATTTTAGGTAATTTATTTAACCATTAAAAGTTGGACCCCTTTCTGCACCTTAATCGTATATAGTTTTACGATTTTTATTTAGGCATGTTAGAATTGTCCTAGCGATTTCAAATTTTGCATGGTGATTCCTGTAGTAGTTAGGTACGATTTAGAAAGCAAAGCAACTCTATAATCAATACCAAAATGTCCGTACGTCCATTTTAAACATGTTAATTTTTCTACAACAAATTTCTATGTGATCTTATTATCCGTTTGATCTTATTTTTGGTATATAGATTCCTGGGACAACAATATTATAACAATATATATATACAATATACATATACAATATTATATGCGAAGCATCTCTATAATCAAGTCCTAAAAATGTAAGTATGTTTTTCAACAAATTTACTTACAATTTCGCTTCGACTCTTATACTTTTATATTCTGATTATTCAGTTATGACACTAAACAAGTGTTAATGTCCGTTTGTCCTACCGTTTTAGTGCTTCGCTTTTATGGATGTTGTCATCCTTGTTTAGTATTATTTATTGTCCATCGTCTTATCCCCTGAGATCCCTGGTGAGAGAAAGGAAATATTGAATCAGATTCAGTTGAATTCTATCTTTCATCATGTATGGTTGTTGGTATCCTGTAAGTTTACATTTAACAAGGATGACAACATACATAAGTAGCGAAGCACAAAAAAATGTGGAATAAAAAACTGACAAAGTGAATAAGAAAAGCATAAGAATTAAGACTTTTTAAAATGACGAAATTTTATCAAATATGCATATACTTTATAATAACAAAGATTAAGTGCCATTGATGTTTATTTCTATAATAGAATGATGATAGTAGAATGATGTTTGTCCGTCCGTCCGTCTGTCTGTCTGTCCGTCCATCCATTCAGATCTTGGTAACCACTGAATGATCGGATTTTACTTTTCAGGGAATAAATATACTGGTCCTGTGGTGGTTTTAGGTTATTTTCCTGGGGGGTGGGACACCTCCAACCCCCCCCCTCAGTTTTTTTCCTGAAAAGTTTTAAATATTGGTTGCACCTCCAATTTTTTTACTTACCTCTTTGGGCAAAGCCCCTAGAGCCTAGGGGGGTGAAACCGCTAGTATTGCATAAAGTAGTAAGCTTTTTTTTTGTCTGTAGTGAATAATCTTGCTATCCGCTGGTCCATGGATGGTTTTAGGCTTTAGGCTACTTTTCTGCCCTTCAACATCCCTTAGAATATAGAGCTTTTTGATTATAGTGGCGCAGCTGCTAGTTTCCTATATATTAAACTACTTTGTATTATAGCTATAAAAAAGATGTTACAGATCAAAATTATCATACTTTTCTTCATTTTAGGTTATTGTTCTTATGTACGTGAGAGTCAGCTTTTCAAATCATTGGTCTAATTCAGGTTAGCTTTATTTAAATATAATAGTATAGCAACCCTTGTGTATAGGTATCATATTACCTCCAATATTTACATATAATAGTCTAGCAACCCTTGTGTGCAGGTATGCAACAATGCTACACTGCAATGAACACCAAAATATACAAAACACAAATTTTTTCTAAAGGCAACAAACAATAGATATGACAAACACTACAATTTTTTTAAACAATCCATACTTCTTTTTGGACTTAGAAGCAATCCCCTTTTTTCACCCACTAATGATGTCACACACCCAGGTGATTAGCTATTTGCCCAGTTCACAAATAGCTTTTGAAGGTCGACCGGTCAACCTAAACAAGTACAACCAAGAAAAACCTTTATGAAATTGGTCAACCTAAAGCCTCTATAGGTCGACCTAAAATTTCCAGAGGTCGACCTATGTCTTTTGTGAACTAGGCTATTCACACCACTGATTCAAAGACTAGGACAATTTCTTCAGTAAGTAAGGCAGGTACTGCGGGATATATCTCATTATTTGGCTAAATTACTAGGACCATTATAGCTCCAACTGCCACAAAATTCACTACAGCTGCAAAGGGTGGGCAGTTGCTGATAATTAGAAAATTATCTATAAAAGTAAAAAATAGTGTTTGTTGCTCTTTAAAAATTCTTCCGTTTGACACAAAATTGGAAAGTTCTATTATTTTCTGTAGTCTAGGGGTTGACGCATCTACTGTTTGTTTGTCTAGTGTTTATTGAATCTACTGTTTGTCTGTCTAGTGTTTATCGCATCTACTGTTTGTATGTTTAGTTATTATGGCATCTACTGTTTGTCTGTCTAGTTATTATGGCATCTACTGTTTGTCTGTCTAGTTATTATGGCATCTACTGTTTGTCTGTCTAGTTATTATGGCATCTACTGTTTGTCTGTCTAGTTATTATGGCATCTACTGTTTGACTTTTCTTGTGTTTGACATAGTACTATTTTTTTACAGGGCGATAACTACCTTTCTATTAATCCATTCATCCATCTGAGTCTATCTATCTATCTTTTCATCAATTGTTCTTTCTATATATAAATCTGTATACTTCTCTTTAATTCGACCTAAAGATATATTGTGTTTCTAATATACTTTATAAAATTATGTTTGTCTATTTGTAATTTCAATATTTAAAAAATCCTCAAAATTTTAATGAAAAAAATCTATGAATGGCAATATTATTGTAAGCATTAAAAGATAATTGTAACTGAAGATTGCTTTAAGGCTTGAAACATGGTGTATTCATTCAATATGGACTATAAATATTCTTTATATCTAGGAATAACCAGTCTTTGGTGGGCTGTATTTAGACACAAATATATATTTCTGTCTATATATTTATCTAATCATCTTTATATATCTAGCTCAATGTGTGTAAGTACCTATATTTCTTCTAAGCACTAGAGAATATATACATAAAATATCTATTTATAGGAGATAGAAGGCTTTTGAGGGAAGCACAGAATGGAAACACAGCTAAAGTGAGGATTCTTTTAAAACGTGGAGCCAATGTTAACAGTTATGATCATGAGGGTTAGTATCAAAGTATTAATATGATATAATATTTGTATCCATATCTTTAATATAAAGTAGAATGATGTCTGTCCATGTGTCTGTCTGTCTGTCTGTCTATTTGTCCATTGTCTGTCCGTGTGTCTTAAGCTTAAGATCTCAGTAACCACTAAACATATTGGATTCTACTCTCCAGTCCATCTGGCTATTTTCTTGGGGGTAGGACACCACCAACACCCCCTAAAACAAAAAAATCCCCCAAAATTATTTAGGTAGGTATTAGAAGATGTAATGATTCCCATAGTCATGTAATTTTTTATTTTTAGGCACATACCTAATTTAAAAAAAATAACCTCTTGGGGCAAAGCTCCTAGATGCTAGGGGCAAAAAGGCTAGTAATTTATACTAATATATATATTTTTAGGTAGGTCAAGTCTTATGTGGGCATCAAGGTTCGGACACAAAGATATGGTTTGGATTATTTTAAAATATGAAGCTGATGTGAATACTCAGGATAATAATGGTTAGTTACACAATATTATCTTTATCTAGATTCTATCTAACTGCCTATTTTATCAATCTGTTTGTAAATCTACCTATCTATTTATCTATATACATACCCATCTATCTATCTATAACTCTATAACTATGGAATATATTATATATATCTAATATCTAGGATGGACCAGTCTTATGAATGCAGCACTGCATGGACACAAAGATATTGTGAGGATTCTTTTAAAAAATGAAGCTGATGTCAACACTCAGAGTTATTCTGGTTAGTTATATGATAATATTGTCTTATCATAATTCATTTATTAATATATTTTTATTTTTTATATCTAATTATCTATGTACCTATTTATAATATATATACAGCATGACCCTCAAAAAAGTATTTTTAAGCATCTGCTGCCCTTATTTCTCAATGAATTATAAAAAAAATGCATATGTCCTTGTTCTCCATAGTATTCCACATAAGTAGATATAAAAATATTTATTTTACCTCCATTAACACCGGAGATTTTTAGAGCTAAAGTTTTGAAAAAGTGACTGAGGAAAAAGTAACTTTTAACATGAAACGACTTTTTTAGCAAAATTAAGGTAGAAATCCTTTTATTTTTGTTACTAGCAGAAACTTTATACAAAAATGAAATAAAAAATTTAGTTTTTGAGTAAAAAGCATTTTTTTACACATCTTTTTTTGAGTCTTTTTAGTTTAATGATATTTTGAAAAACTTACTTATTAGGCAAAATTTTTTAAGATTAAAAAATCAAATAAATCTTTATGAATATAGCAGGAAAATTGTTTTTGTTTCACAATCCTAACTTTAATAACAAAAAAGTTATGAAGAAAATAAAATTAAAACATAATGATTTTTTTGTCTAAAAAGCTTAATTAACCCCCTATTAAATTATTGAGATGTCAAAAAAGTAGGCGGAGCAACTGTCATAATTAATCCTTTTCTCAAATAAGGGTTAATAAATAACCTAAAATTTGCAAATAATCAATTCATTCAGTAGTATTTTTTGCCATTAAAAATTTATATTTTTTGGTGGAATAAAAAAGAAATAATTAGTTAACTTGTTTTTCTTTGTGTCTCATTATTCAGTTGCCAGAAAAACATAATATAACCATCCAAAAAATAAGAGAAACAAAAAAAAATTCTTTTTCTCATTCACTTTTTCAAAACTTTAGCTCTAAAAATCTCCGGTGTTAATGGAGGTAAAAAAAATATTTTTATATCTACTTATGTGGAATACTATGGAGAACAAGGACATATGCATTTTTTTATATTTCATTGAGAAATAAGGGCTGCAGATGCTTAAAAATACTTTTTTGAGGGTCATGCTGTATATATATATATACGACTTAACATAGAATGAACAGGGATAAGGGATAGGAAACCTGGCCATTAATTAGGTCCCGGCCTAGATTCTAAAGGGATATTGCAACTATTACAAATTACTATCAAACTGGCGGACGCTCCCAAGTAGCTATCGCTCTAAACCAATAAGAATCGGCCTGTTTTTAACAACCAATCACCAATTGGCGAAAATTTTTGAAGCAGACAATTCTAGAAAAAATAATGATTTCGTCTGCTACTAAAAAATAAATATAAATGGTGTTATTTATTTTTATTTAGCTTAATTATTAAATCTGCTTAGAGTTAAATATTAAAAAAGGGCCATATAGAAAAAACAAAAATAACGGGATTATTTTTTGGAAAGGAGGTAGCTACGAATTTTCATTTGGTAGTTTATAAATTAGATGTTGTATTTTGAATTTTAAAAATTTAATACGGAATTGATACAACACCTCAACCCTAATATATGTACAATACACAATACAACACAGTACAAATATATCACTAAATGATAGTATCCAAAGAATACTTGATAGAATGTTACCCAAGTGCATATTAATTAATTTATTTTGAATTTTAATTAGCAATGAAATTTTCAAATAAAATTTTTACTCATTAATAAAAATACAAATAATACAAACTAAAATCTGTCTGAGGGAAACCCAACGATAGCTTTCTGACAGTTCAAATTACCAAAGTAAAAGATAAAAAAATTTTGGGAAAGAAAAAACTTCATTTTAACAAAAGCCATTAATATATAGGTTTATAAAAGGTTATGTTTTTTACTTTAAACTAGCTACCTGAATTTGATTCTATACTTTATCTACACACACACACACAGCTTTTTTATTAGCGTTTTATACGAAGCACTGTGCCATCCCAAAACTGGTTTATTAGGCTAGAAATAGGCCTAGGCTTGAAATAGGCCTGAAATAATATTTTCCTACGTTTCCCATCCCTTATCCCTGAGAATGAATAACAAAAAGTTATAGGTAATCTTGAATCGAGCAGTTTCAGGTTCCATTTTCTTCCAGGTGATTAAACAACAGAAACTGTGTCTACATTTATAGTTAATCTCAGATATCTTATTTAGGAGATTGTTGTCTTTGAATGATGTTAACTTTCTCAAGATTACACAGTTTACAGGAACCAGAGATGGGAGTGTAGGATGGAGCTTGACTAATAATTGACCATTTCAGATTAAAGTCAATCTTATCCCTTTTACGAGTCCAGTCTTTTGAAAAATGGAGCTGATGTCAACATTAAAGATTCTACTGGTTAGTTATATAATATTATTCTCATATTATATCCATTGACTCTCAAAAAATTAAACTGTTTTTAACCTATTTTTGAATGGGGGGTCAAAAATATACTAGGACACCTATAGAATCAGACTGCAGAGCCCAAATTTGAATTAAGTCCCCAGTAAACTTTTTTTGGGGGATTTAAAAATTAATTTTTAGTGTTGCTGTAATCATTTTGACCGAAGCAAAAGCTTTTTTTTACTTCGGGAAATATTGTGGCTTACAGAACATTTTTATATAATTCACTTTATATTGATACAATAAAAAAACATTACTCTGTTCATTGGAAATAATTATTTTTTCCAAAACAATTAATTTCATTGAAAAATCTAACATTTACAATAAAACAAATAATTCTGAAATCTAACCAATAAGAAGTCCTGTTTTATATAATTCTTTACAATTCAAAAAAAGAGTGTTTTCACAAAGTGACTTATTTCCAATGTAGTTAAATATTTTTTATTTAATTAAAATGAAAAGAATGAAAACCGTACACATAAAAGACACATACTTTTTAGAATTATTTTAAAAGATAAGTTTGAATAATCTTATTTTATAACACATTTGTATATGTGACAAAAATAAATTTGTTGTATTGCATAAACATTTGTTGTCATTTAACCCTTTACAGCCATTTTTTATGTTTTTAAAATAAGTGAGAGAACACAAACATGTTAATGTTAATTCGTTGATATATTATAAAGAATTAACTTTTTAGTGAATTTTTATAGTAAAATCATAAGGCCTAATTTTACTCTATACCAGAATACAATATTTATGAAGCAAAACACTCTAAAAGCTACGAATTTTATCCAAATAAAAAAAAAGACCTTTTGCTCGGATCACAATGATCACGGCAACAGTAAAAATTAATATTTAAATCCCCCAAAAAAAGTTTATTGGGGACTTAATTCAAATTTAGGCTCTGCAGTCTCATTCTACTGGTGTCATAGTATATTTTTTATATACGTTTTAAAAATAGGTTAAAAACAGTTTAAAGATTGTTGATGAAAAAATAATAAATATATTATTAACCATTTTATTTATATACATACTAGCGGCTTCGCCCCTAGCCTCTAGGGGCTTTGCCCCAAGAGATGGTAAAAAAAGTGTAAGGTGAAATTTGTAAAAAAAAAATAATAAGAAGGACCAAGGAAATCTTCTACAAAGGAAATATTCCACAAAGGAAATCTTCTACAACGGAAATCTTCCACAAGGGAAATCTTCTACAAAGGACCAAGGATATTTCTTACAAAAGGATATTTTTGGGGGGGTTGGGGGTGTCCCACCCCCCAAGAAAATAGCTTAAAACCACCACTGGACCAATAGGTATATACCCTGAAGAGTAGAATCCGATCAGTTCAGTGGTTACCGAGATCTTAAGGGACAGACGGACAGACATCAAGCTACTTTGTATTATAGACTAGCGGCTACGCCCCTAGAAGCCTCTAGGGGCACTTAAAGTAGGAGGGGGAAATGTCGACCTCGTCCCATTTTAAATTTGAGTTTCAAAAGAGTAAAAAAATATTTTTTTTTTGAGGGGGGGGAGGGGGGTGAAGAGATCCTCTCCAAAAATAGTTTAAAACCTTCCCAGGACCTATAAGAAGCTTCACTGTAAAGGAGAACAATATCGGTTCAGTGGTTATCGAGATCCTTCGGGACAGACAAAAAACGCTTACTACTTTATATAATAGGATATGTCACTATCTTTCTCATTGTCAATCTATCTATCTATTTATCTATTTATCTTTTTTTTAAATTATGTTTATTTGTAATTTCAATATTTAAAAAATCCTCTAAATTAAATTGAAAAAACCTATTAATTCTAATATTATTGTCAGTATTAAATTGTAACATGATGTTTTACAAATAAACTTTTGATCATTCTATGTGGACTATATCTATTTATCTATATACATACCCATCTACTTATATATCTATAACTCTAGGGAATATGTAATATATCAAATATATAACTATATCTAGGAAGGACCAGTCTGTTTTTGGCAGCAAATAATGGACACACAGATATAGTGAAGATTCTTTTAAAAAATGGAGTTGATGTTAACACTAAGTATAATTATGGTTAGTATGATTATGTTATTATAATATCTATATTTATATTTTTCAATTAATTTTTTTTAATCCATCTATTTATCTATCTCTGTTTATCTATAACTCTAACCCAAACTATGTACAACATAT
The DNA here is from genome assembly GCF_053477335.1 of Acartia tonsa. NCBI lineage: Eukaryota > Metazoa > Arthropoda > Copepoda > Calanoida > Acartiidae > Acartia > Acartia tonsa. The sequence continues at coordinate 14,204,250 of NC_137274.1, forward strand.
GATATATCTAATTTATATATCCTTATAATAAAGTAACAGGATGTTTGTGTGTTTGTGTGTCTGTGTGTTTGTGTGTTTGTGTGTTTCTATGTTTGTACCAAAGGATCTCGCTAACCGCTGATCCGATTGGGTTCTCCTTAACAGGGTAGCTTCTCATAGGTCCCGGGAAGGTTTATAACTATTTTCTTGGGGGGTGAGACACCCCCAACCCCCCCAAAAATGAAAAATCACCGCCCCCCCCAAAAAATTTAAAATTTTTTTAACTAAAATTAAAAATGAGGAGGGGGGCAGCCCCCTCCAAAAAAAAAAAAAAAAAATTTTGCCCCCCCCCCCAAAAAAATATTTTTATTTTATTTTTTTTTTTAAAATCTAAAATAAGAAATTGAATTATTAAATTAGACTCTCTCCTCCTCAAGTGCCCCTAGAGGCCTCTAGGGGCGTAGCCGCTAGTATATACTAAAGTAACAGGATGTTTGTCTGTCTGTGTGTCTGTCTGTCTGTGTATACCGAAGGATCTCGCTAACCGCTAAACTGATCGGGTTCTCCTTAACAGGGTAGATTCTCATATGTCCTGGGAAGGTTTTTAACTATTTTGGGGGAGGGTACTACCACCCTCCCAAAAGAAATGACAAAAAAATTGAAAATTTTCTTAAAATCTGGGAGACTTCAGCGTCAAATAAGGTGGTATCGTACATAAAAAATTAACTTTAACAAACAAAAACATTTAAAGTGCCACTAGAGGCCTCTAGGGGCGTAGCCGCTAGTTTATATATAAATCTAGGAAATATATTTCTATTTCTATATTAAGATCAGACCATTCTTATGAGGGGAGCATATCATGGATACACAGACATGGTGAAGTTTCTTTTGAAATATGGAGCAGATGTAAACATTAAGGATGTTGGAGGTTAGTTTCATAATATCATGTTTATCTGATTATCTATCTATAACTCTGCTCTAACTACAAAATATGTAATTTATCTAGAAGATACCAGTCTTTTGCTTGCAGCATTAAATGAACACACAGATATAGTGAAGATTCTTTTAGAACATGAAGCTGATGTTAACGCAAAGAATAATTGGGGTAAGTAAATAATATTTTAATGATATGAAATTTCCATTTATCTACCTCATCATGTATTTCTCATATTCATTCGAAACCATTTAATATCCAGTGGATTAGAACCGGTTAACATCCATGTGATAAATTATGTCTAGCATCCTATTACATCAAGTTTTCTAGGAGTATAAATATGTACAATCATAAGATTAAATCCAGTTTTTTAGCCTGTGCCTTCAGCATCTCAGAACTAAAAAACTGGTTCTAATCTTATATTTGTACATTGTTTATCGGTGGAAAGCTGTTTATAGTACAATGCAGAAAAAACTATTATCTTCCCTTATGTTCCTATCTTTCTGATTGTCAATCAATTTATCTATCTATCTACCTCTCCCTCTTTAACTTTTATCTGAGCAGTACACAGTATATATCTAGGGCAGACCAGTCTTATGTGGGCAGCAACTTATGGACTACCAGATATGGTCAAGATTCTTTTAAAGTATGGAGCTGATGTTAACGCCAAGAATATTTGGGGTTAGTACCATATTATGGATATTTCCATTTATCAATCTTTTTTTTCTATCTAAATATCTATCTATTGACAAAATTGTAAATATATTAACCCATTTGAGTATTTATAATATATATTCTGTTCTAACTCTCCATCTATCATTTGAGCCTACTACTGATTATTTTATTGAATAATGATTAAAAACCCATAAAATAAACAGGAAAAATCTAGGAGGTAGTAAATACATAGACTAACCAATAAGAAAATTTGAAATAGGAATTTTAAGATGCACTATTGGCTAAATGGCTGGTCATGCAGTCGTTCAAGCACACCAATAGAACTGGCTTTACATGGCAAACAAACAAAAAACAATTTTCAAAAATCTGAGGTGTAATGTAAGTAAGAAATAAGTAAAAACAAGCATAATATTTACCTTTTATGTTCATTTTTCATATGTAGCTTGCTTTAAATGTATATAAACAAGAACCTGAACTGTATTAGATTTTTTTATTGGAGTACAATGCCAGTTCTTAAATTGTAGCTTTTTCTCTGTTAGATTTTCATATTTTTTCTTCACTATCTTATAAAACGTTAAGTAGTAGGCTGCCAAATCCATTTTTTTACCTAGATTGCTAAAACATTAGGAGAGTTACTAGAGGTTAAAAAAACAGTTTTTAATTAACCTCATGTATATTGCTCTACGTGTATATTAAACTCTACTGTGCACTAGAGAATATGTAATGTATCTAATATATTTATATCTAGGAGAGACCAGTCTTATGAGCGCAGCAGAGTATGGAAACACAGAAAATGTAAAGATTCTTTTAAAACATGGAGCTGATGTTAACACTAAGACTAATGAAGGTTATTTATCAAATATTATATTTATCTCTCCATCTATTCATTTATCTAAATATTTGTCTTTTAACCTAACTATCTATTTATCTATCTATCTATATGTCTATCTATCTATCTATCTATATATATATCTATATTTTTATCTATACATCTATATATATATATATATATATATGTATATACTTAAAAGTAAATTTTTAAAAAATGTTTTCGAGGATTTGAAAAAATTGTATTACAATTTATAAAAAAAGGACTATGTTAAACAGCTACAGTCTTGCCAAAAGATGATTTCTTCCATGAACACATTTAAAGAAAATTTCATGCCGTTTGTTGATAGATGAGTTTTTGTCAGAATTAAGAATTGAAGCTTTCTCCATTAAGCAAAGCTGACACTTGTTAGATCCAGGATCAAAAGTAGGTTGCAAAGAGACAATATCCCATTTAATATTGTAAGGTTTTTGTTCTTCCTTCAAATTCCAAATAAAACCAGAAAGACATGTACTTTTTTGAAGATGAAGAAGGTTGAATGAAGATTTGTGATTATTGTATCTTGTTTTGAATGTTGCTTGACCAATATAGGTTGTTGATGTCTGGTCAGATTCTACAGTAGCTTTGTAGATTAAGGATTCAGTAAGACATTTACCATCTAGCGGACACACTGTTCCCCTCCTGCAATTACATCCAGCTTCAGTCAGGTTGTTGGATTGACCCAGGATATTTTTGTCGTGGCTTGAGATCACACTGGACATGTTAGGCATACAGCTTTAAGATATCTTGATGGTATTTCTATTGAAGTATTTTTTCATTCCTCTATTGTTTGAAAAGTGTTTATCTACGAGCTTCAAAAATTCTTTACCAATGTTAGTAGCCAATGCTGAATTGTAGGGAGGGCAAAACCAATGAACTTTTCTGCTCCTTAGCCGTCTATTTTGATTTCCTTGTTGACCATTATTGTTTTGATAGTTGAGGGTTTTGTTGTAGCCTGATGCCTTGAGTGCATCTTCATACTGTTGTTTTTCAGAATTGAAAAGCTCTTCATTGCTGGAAAGATCATACAACCGTTTTTCAACCATTGTAGGCAGGTCTTTCTTGGAAGATGGTGGATGGCAAGACTTGATGTTAATGTAGTTAGGTTTGTCGTTTGGTTTTCTGTAGGGTTTAAAGTTGCCCAATTCTAAATCCAGGTTGACATCTAAAAAAATTGTGGTTTTAATGTTTGTAGTTACTGTGATTTTTAAGCCTTCTTGTCTGAAAATGTTGATAGCTTGTTTTCTGATTCTGTCTATTTGTGGTCCAGATACCGATAAGACTGCTAATTGAAATTAGAGGTTTGCCATAGACATTGGGTGGGGTGGGTAAGGTACAACACCCGAATTTTTTAAATCACTAAAAAGTGTGGGTTTTTTTAACCCACCAAAAATCTCACCTCTCATATTGGGTAGCCCTAAACGGTTTATGGCCCCTCCAGGGGTTCTAGGCATAAACATAATAATTTTTTTCTTTTCATTTTATTTAAAAACGAACATTTTATAAAACAATGTCAATGATCAATCAAATTTATTTTCTTAGAGCGAAGCTATTCAAAATGCCCATCTGTCTGTTTAGAAAAGAAATGAGCAAAATGTGAATTTCTCAGCTGCTATTTAAGATAGACTGCTCAATTTTTTTTGTGAATATTCCCTATTGAAATGAGCATCCAGTATGTAATATACTTGGTCTGTTGGTCTATTTCACTCGGCTACTATATTACACAAATGACTGAATTTTTTGTGGTAATGATTTTCATCGTACATTGTCTGAAAGTCTGTCTTTATGCTATCTTTATGCTTTATGCTATCTTCTTAGCATATCAAATTTATAAAGGGGTTATATTTTCTTCTCTTTCTTTTAAAAAAAGATATGTTTTTTTGTAATAAGTTTACAGACCAATAGAATCTACACTTTCAATCACATTGTCTACTTGTCTATTTGAAAGGCTCTTTTTATTTTTCATAGCTGTAATCAAAAATAAACTTCTAAATTATTTTATATGTATTTCTAAGCATCATAACTTGATATTCCGTCTATCTGTCTATTATTCACCCTATTTCCTTTAATTTGCTTTGCTGTTTTTTTTACTTTTACATTTTGGGTCTTTAGATGATGTCATTCTTGTTAATCACGTCCGAATAAAATCAAGCGAAAAAATTATTTACTTAAAATAAAATGCAATAATCATTATTTCTTATATTAAATCAGTGGGTGTTGACTCATGTCAAGGGGGTCTAGAGGGTGTATGCCTTTGTTTAAGGTTGTTGTTTTTTTTATGAGAGCCTGTATATATGAGCACCCATTTTGTAACTTACTTTATTAGTCTGTCAATCATGATAACAATATAAAGAATAAGAGAATGATTTTATACCTTTGAAATTACTTATTTTGTCCATCTATTGTTTCTGTTGCTTTATTACCTTTGGATGTTGTCATCTTTGTTCAAAAAATATATAAATGTCATAAAAAAAACTAGCAATATTAATATTGAAAAAAATCCATTAAAAGGAGTATTTCAATTCCTGAATTAATATTTTCAGATGTATAATGAATTGAATAAGAAATTTTTTTTAAAATGAGTGCTGCTGTTAGGGATCTGACAATGGAGTTAAATGAAAGATTTGATGAGAAATCTCTACAGGTACACTCTAAAAAACTATCTTGCTCATATATTAGAAATTTTAGCATGCAGGGTATTTTACAGGAATAAGGTATAACCAACAAGCAAATTAATTGTCTAAGCCTATTTCACAATGGTTGCATAAAAAATACAAATGTTAGCATCATACAGTCATACTATAGTAATGGATACATTATTACGTGGATGTTACACCAGATTTTCATGTACTCTAATAAAATAAAATTAAACTTGCAGCTGGCTAAAATAATGATATCCCCATCCAATTATATTACCCCATCCCCTCCCCTCCTAATGGATAAATGAAATGACCAATAAATGATGTCCATATTATCAACCTAAATTGACGACAAATTTTCCCCTGTTAATAGATACATGCATATGTACTATAATCATTACTATGGTGTATATGTGCTTAATTTTCATTGGTGGATAGATATATTCTAGATACATACTCTCTAAATCAGCCAAAGGTCAATAGTTTAAGAACAATCAGACCATATTAATTTTTTGTAATAATTTGCTTGTTAAATACCTTATTCCTCTGAGTATTTTACAACTTTTTCTTTTTCTAGTCAAACACTAAAGTATTTTTAATGAAGGTTTAATACAATATTCTATGAAAATTGTAGGATCATGGAAAGAAAACGAAGTAGCAGGTTTCTTTGTATTTTCACATTTGCTTTTAATAAGTTATTTTAGGTTAGGTAAATGTAAATGATTGCCCTGCAAATTAGGAATTAGGCCTCGCAGGGGCTAGGAATAGAAGAAAAGCTACGGTGAAAATATGGCAAATCTTACTATTTTATTTTCTTTCCATTATCCAAATTATCAATTTAACCAATAGAAGATATTGTTTAAGGGGTGTCGTAACTCAGTGGTAATGTACTGAGTAACACTGATGAGAGTTCGAGTTCAAGTCCCCATGTGACGACTCAAATTTTTCAGTTGAATACATTACCGCAACTTTCCCTGGTTGTGTAAGAAGGGAGATTATTGAGTGGTTTAGATACTTAATAGTCACGTACATTATAATATCTGTACAACCCTTATCCCAAGCTCCTCTGCGAAGAGCGTCATTCATTACGTTGACTTAAATTGGGACACCTGCCATACTCGGCGAGGGTGAGGTAATAAAGAGTAGCTCCCTTGAGACAGCAGGTCAAGGCTTAATGTACTTGAGCATGGATCTTGATAGCCCTGGTGGCTATACAAAAGTGCCTCCATGACTATTTAGGTCCAAACACTAAGAAACAATGGCTACACAAACAAACACACAATTGTTTTTTAAACTCTTGCCTTTTAATTTACAAACTGCCTAATTATTTTAGGTAATTTTAACAATTATAATATGGCTTTTTTATTTAAAAAAAAGTTTCTTATATTTTTAAAAGTATATTAATATTCAAAACTTTAGAAACTTTACTATCAGAAAATTGTCATTTGTTATTTAACCCTTAACAGTCGGGCCACTTGCCGCACCTTAATCGGTCGGGGGGAGGGCGCCCCCCCTATTATCTCAGTTCCTATTAGAGCTACAGGGCTAAAACATTTTGTGCATGTCCCCTGTTTGATAATGAATTTCCGATCTTAAGTAAGTCAAAGTCAATTTTCGTTTCTTTCACCCTTTTATTTAACACCCTATGTTTTTAGGTCCTTTTTTACCTAAAAATTTCAAACGGCTGTAATTTTCTTATTTTTGAAGCTAGATGAAAATTTTTTTTCACAAAATGTTTATCTTTATATAAATTGATAATGAATTTCCAACCTTAAGTAAGTCAAAGTCAATTTTCGCTTCCTTCACCCTTTTATTTAACAATCTTTGTTTTTAGGTCCTTTTTTACTTAAAAATTTCAAACGGCTGTAATTTTTGAAGCCAGATGAAAATTTTTTTACACAAAATGTTTATCTTTATATAAATTGTATATTGGAAATATCAAAATATAAATTTCAGCGGCCGCAGCTGTACTAGGCAGCCGCAGTTGGCGATTGGCGGGAAAACGGCAGCGGATCTTTATGAAATTTTGATATGTTATGTAGACATGTAAGAAAAGCTTAAGTTTAAAATTTGAAGTATCTAAGTAAAAAATGAGGCCACAGGAGCCTTTTAAGGATTTCTGGATACCTGGAGGATCAGGACCTGCAGGATCATACCTGGAACCTGAACTCGACTTGAACACCTGTATTTAATATGAGGATGTACTACTAGAGGATATTTTAGTATTTTGGTAAGATAAAATGCTTTGTTTAAGTCAAAAAAAAAAAATTTGCTTTTAACCTGGATGAACCTGCCAGGTTTGCTGGCATCCTGTGCCCGCCAGGGTGGAGATATTCAAAAAAATTTAACTCTCAGTTATGTGTCATACCCATACTTAAAAAGTCACGCAGTTTGGGCTCTTTATATTTCACTCACAGAAAATGAGATAGAAAAACCGGAGGGGGGGGCGTTCAACGCCCCCCCCCCCCACGACCGTTAAGGGTTAAAATTTAAAATAACTGAAAACAAAAGTTTCTAAGTTTCTAACAAATATTTTTTTTCTTTAAAAAATGTTCTTAGATCAGTTGATATTATCAAACCACAGAGAAGACTCATCACATCAGTTGGTATTATCAAACCAAGGAGAAGACTCACCACATAAGTTGGTATTATCAAACCAAGGAGAATACTCACCACATAAGTTGGTATTATCAAACCAAGGAGAAGACTCACCACACAAGTTGGTATTATCAAACCAAGGAGAAGACACACCTAATCAGCTGGTATTATCAAACCAAGGAGAAGACACACCTAATCGGCTGGTATTATCAAACCAAGGTGAAGACTCACCACATCAGTTAGTATTATCAAACCAAGGAGAAGACTCACCACATAAGTTGGTATTATCAAACCAAGGAGAAGACTCACCACATCAGTTGGTATTATCAAACCAAGGAGAAGACTCACCACATAAGTTGGTATTATCAAACCAAGGAGAAGACACACCTAATCAGCTGGTATTATCAAACCAAGGTGAAGACTCACCACATCAGTTAGTATCATCAAACCAAGGAGAAGACTCACCACATCAGTTGGTATTATCAAACCAAGGAGAAGACACACCTCATAATTTGGAATTATCAAACCAATCACAAAATCAAGTTGAATGTGTACAGGTACACTATTCATATAATAAGTTTTTTTTATAATGCATCCCATTTCTAAATTATATTTGTATAATTTAAAATCATTTTAGATAAAGGAAGGATACCTCACCGAAAGATATCCAAGGTAAACATTATATGACCAATTTAAAAAAAATTTATAGGTAAAGCTTTCTTCTCTTTCTTACAATTTTATAAATTTATATTCTGATTATTCTGCTCTGACAATCTGCAAGTGTTAATATTTGTTTGTCCTACCTGTAAAGAGCTTTGAGTTTATGAATGTTGTTATCCTTTTTTATTAAACTATGCCACTTTAATCAAGTATATTTTTAATTTAATTCAAAAAAAGTAATATTTTAGTTTGGTAAAACTATGGGAGTTATTAACTTTGGCAAATTGTGTGTTCTTGGTTCTTGATGTTTGTTTGCCTGCCTGGGATTTAACCAGTGACATCTTTGTTACCATCAATTACTGGATCAAATCTAGTTTTAATTGGGTAAGGAAATTTCCATTAATATAGTTTAATTTAAGTAAATAAAAAAATGTTTTTAAATGTCACCATGTTATGATTATTTAATTTATATAGCAATATTTAGATTTCATTTTTGTTTTGTTTTAGAATCAATATGAAGAGTATACTCATCAGACAGGAAACAATCAAATAAATATATTTGTCACGGCTGCTATCTGAGCAGCAGTGTTTTTAATTTATGACTATACAGACGCCACAATTTTAATGGGATGCTTGACTAGGTGAGGGATGAAGTCTTTGCAGATAAAATGCCATAAAATACATTTCAACAGCATCTAAAACAATTCTAAGCTAATTAGTTAAATTTAATACATTTTTAGTTCAATAAAATAAATTGAAAATTACTTCTTAATCACTTTAAATGAGAAAGCCCAAGATATGTTCCTTTAAACGTTCCTTAATCATAACTTTAAAAGAAAATCTTTAGTGTGGCTTTTATATCGCTAAAATCATTCACATGAAAAAAAAAATCAATTGATAAAAAAATATATCTTTTTAATTGTTATTTGATAAAAAATAATTTTATACATATAATATCATGCTTGAACACACAATTATTTAGCTCTCTAGGGTAGGTTTGTTTAGATAAAAAATGTTTTTACCTGCAATTAGAACTCCTAAATCCCCCCAACCACTTCCAATAGCATCCAAATAGCACAACATAATACATTTTGTCTCAATAACAAATATCTAATCTGTCCAAAACAAAACATTCACACACACTAGAAAAATGCTCTCACAGTGCATTGACGCTTTAATACATACCTCCGATGAGAATAAAGTTGTCTTCGTTCAGAGACACAAGGACACAACTTACCTCATCAAAATTTCCCATGGATTTTTAAAAAATTTTGACATTTGCAAAATAACCATGACAGTATTTTATTTTTCATTCTAATTCATATAAAGAGGAATAGATTAGATAGACATCCTTGATTTGGAACTTTTGGTATCATCCCTTTGTTTTGAATCTCCAACATTTCTATTGATCTCCCTTTATTAAATCTCTAGGCACTGTAAAAATGCCCCTTGTTTTTCATCATTTGATGACTTCAATGTCCTTCTTCAATGGACTACTTATGATATTTTTCTATGATAGATACAAAAGAAAAGGGTGATTTCTAAAAGAACTGTTACCAGTCTTCAATTTACTGTACACCTTAATTAGAATTTTGATAAATGTTATCCAAAATTACAATCCATACTTAGGGTCAATACAAAATGAATAATCTAATAAAAAATTTGACTTGAAAACCCTTAAAATAAGAACAAAAACACATATAACACCAACTGACATAAATTCTTTTAAATAATTCAATTACTTTTCTATCAAAATTTCCTTGACCTGTGTATCTTGTGTATTGTCAGGGCAAAATGCATCAATTTATATGATTTGTTTAATTGACATCAAGGATTTGCCAACTACACATACTATTATATAAAGTTTGGAAAAGAACAGGCAAATTCAGTTGGATTTATTGGCTCAGGTTTTCTTTTCATTGATTTTTACAAAAATATTTTTTTAAATTCAAACTTGCAATTTTTGTTGACTTACAAATGTATTTTTACTTTTTAGTTTTCATATTAGTCCTGCCAAGTATTTCTTTGATACTGGATCTGTTATTGAAGAAAAATTGGAATTGTGAAAAAATCGCGTTGGCATTATATTATCAGCCTGTAATGGTGTACAAGGTATTCAAAACTTTATAAATGTTGAAGTCATAATTTCCTGCATTTAAAAGCACTACAAGCAAACAAGTATAATTTCAGTATTGACAACAAATTTTTCCCATGGCTAAATCTAATAGACATAGGATATCTAGATGGTCCAACTGACCCTATATTTCCTCAAAATTAAAAAGGGAATTTTTGCAGATAAAAACTGCTATATAATATGCAGGCGAAGAATTTTGAGACAAATTTATTCAATGATATAATTTTTAGAAACTTTATTAAAATAATTTCATAACTAACTTATTATATGTTTTGTCATATGATTCAAATTATATGAGGGAAGAAATTTTACATGAATTAATTTTCCCATTAAAAGCTTCATCCTAAGATTTGCAATAATTTATAGCAAACAAAATGAAAAAAAATTTCAACCACTAGATCTCTTTTTCCATCAGTATTCTCCTGTTGGCCCATTTAGTGAATATGTCTCTTGAGTAACTCTATTCTTAATCTAAAGCAATCAAATTACAACCCTCACTTCAAATTAACTAAAACCCCAATAATCTTCAATAATCTGATTTTACAACTTTGATCATCAATTAAACAACCATTATTGAAATGTACCAATTGTCTAAAAACATAATTTTACAGGATCTAAGAAAAAACTCTATCATTATAAATGTTAAGGGATTACAATGTTTTATGAATCCACATGATGAAAAAAAGAAGAAAGAATATCAAAGAGAAAATGTAACAATGTTCAGCATGACCTGAAAAAAGCCATTTCAAAAAGAAGGTATCTTTGAGGTATTTTAGATGAGAAATGTTAATCTTTGATAATATGTTTAAAATATCTTGCTTCTCACCTTTACGCACAAAATGTCAGCAAGAAATGTTTTTGAAAGTCTCATAGGAACCAGATACCCCCTATGCCCACCATTTTTATGGATAATTTTGTTCTTTGGGAAGTGTGTTAATTTTAATTTGTTTCTAAAATTGTTTTGAATCTCATTAATTAATATATTTACTGCAGTTGTATGAGATATGTGTTGAATCCACATTACAACTTTTCCTTCAGTCTGGTGTCATTCTCTACAAGATCTTCCTAACATCTCCCGGCACTTATGATTTCATGGATGACAGCAGTTATTATCTAGACTTAATCAGCATTATGACATCAACATTTGCAATAATCTGGGGGCTCAGTAGTTATAAAATAAATGTGACTCAGACAGAACAAAAGATATGTGACAAATTTGTTCTGATGGTTAGGAGTTCTGTGGATATTATTGCAAGGTTAAAACATTAAATTCTAAATGCCAGGGGGGGGGGGGGTGTTTAGAAGAATTAAAGGAAGTCTGCAGGAAATACACTTCATTAACTTCTGAAAAATTACCAAACAATTTGAAACTTCAAAAGTAGAGGTTTTTTTTCTAGCTTTAAAAATAGTGTTTTGGGTAAAAAAGAGGGGACAAGAAAAGGGGTATGTAAAATCAGTTAGATATAAATTAAAGTTTATGTTGATTAGTTTTGACTATTTGCTAACCAAATTCTATGCTCAAAGTTAAAAACTATTGCAATTTAATTGGTATCAATATTTTTTATTGTTTTAGGTTTGCCACATTAGTGAGCATTATAGTTTTCAGCCTTAGCTGGAATGATGGAGTATTCATTGTAACTTCTTCTATATGCTTGATTGTGTTCATCATTCCATCACTGGCCACATTTTACAATAGAAAAGCAGAATGTGATCACAATCTTGCTGACCATTCTTTTCTATTTATACCTGTACCTTCAATTCACCAAAATGATTTTTTGGGAAAAAATTTTGTAGAAAATTGTCAGAAGTCCAGAATTAAAAACAAAGTAATTGTTTGCATTCTGATTGTATTTATTGTTGCACTGCAATATCTGATTACAAAACATGTCATTTCATTTCTTCCACCAGACTTGTGGTAAGATTATGATTAAAATTTTTTACTGAAAAGCTCTGATTTTGATTTAACTCTTATCATATATGGTCCATTAGTGTTTTCTTTTATTTTTTTCTGTTTATGCCCAGTTCACAAACAAGTTTTAGAGGTTAACTGATTTATTCTGTAGGTCAACCTAAACAAGTACAACTAAAAAATGCCTTTATAAAATCGGTCAACCTAAAGCTTTTTTAGGTCAACCTAAAATTTCCAGAGGTCGACCTATGTCTTTTGTGAACTAGGCTTTTGTCTCTTGTTTTCAGTTTGGAACTAATAGTTTATATTGATAGGTGGAACTGTGCAGTGAGAGCTAGAAAGTTAGAGAATCTTCAGGAGATTCTGTGGATAATAATTATCACATGTCTTCTCATATCAAATATTGAATTTATTCAATATTTGATATTCAAGACAAGTTGGGTCAATTTCTTGTTTCTTGAAAAAAATAAGTTCCCTCCAGAAAACACTACAGGTTACTAACAGTTTCTTTTCCTGGAAGGCTGCCTTAACTAACCAAGGACAGTGAGAGGGGGAAGGGTAGTGTTATCCATATAGATTAGGTTGTGAAGAAATTTTTTCAAAAAATAAAAAATTTTTAATAAAAAATATAAAAGAATATCTTTCAGGAATAAATAAAAAATTCATGAAACCTTTTTTAGATGGAAATATTGGTGAAACCTTTGGAAAGAAAAATTTGAAAAGGTAATTATTCGTTTTTAATAAATCACTAAAAATAATACATAAATATATATTTTTTAAATGCCCTCATCCAATTAATTTTGAAGAAAGCATTGCTAGAAGTTGCAATTTATACTGTGTGTTTAAGATTGCTGCTCACATACTATGGTTTTTTATTGACTTCACTTTTTAGAATTAGATTTATTTTATATTTCAGTTTGTCTTTAAATAGAAGTATTGTTGATTTTGCTGCAGGTAGGATTTAAATAATAAACAAAAGATAATATTTATATTCTATAGATATAACAGCAGTTTTCAGTAATAATTATTTAGACATAGTTTTAGATTTTAATTCAACCCTAATTTAATACATACAAATTTGGTTTGTTAAACAACAAGAAATTTATATTTAATGTAAAATGAATTTAACTTGCTATGCTCAATGCTCATGGCTAGCATCACCGTTGCAAAGAATATGTAATGCAACATAATACCCTGTTAAGGTCTTGTTCTTTTTGGTTTCTTCGTCACAGCTTTTGTGCTGTCAATGTTGAAAACTTCACAGAAAACTGAATTTGTTCAAGTCCAAGAAAACATAAATAGAATAGAAATTGCCCAACTAATTGAAAATATTGAAAAATCAATTGAAAGGTATTTATTGCTTAAATAAAGTAGTATTTTCAGGGTTTTTTTACAAGAATTTCCTGGTCAGTTATTATTTGTGGTTCCTATTTTATATAAAAAATTAAATTTTTCAAGAATTTTTAAAAACAAACAACTTATGATTATAAAGTTACTTGATATAAAATAATAAAAGAATATTTCGGTTGAAGGATTTTTTTAGTCTTTGATCATTTCTAAAACATTTAGACTGAAATTGTAAAACAATGATTCCAGGTGTTTACTGGATCTTTTTAGACTTATAAGCATCTTACAACTATTTTATCAAATCAAATATTTAGGAATGAGACGGCATGTGATCTTCTGAAAAAATCATCAGATTTGCTAGGAAAGTATATTTATGTACAGACAATTACATATAATCTGAAAGTTTCCTTTAGGAATTGTTTCCTGAAATATTTAGATTTATATTTTTCCAATACAAAAATTGTTCTGCATCCTCTTAAAAGGCTTGTTGCCGTATAAATGAGAGTATTTGCTTTAAAAGACTTTTTTTTATTGATAATGTGAAGCTTCTAAACTAATATCTATTTTAGTGTTTTAGCCAAAGTTAGATTAAAAGAGATGGTTAAAACAAAGATAATAAAAAATATTTGAAAATTGACATTTTCCTTTTGATAAACTAATTTTACAACTCTGCCCTTTTCAGTCTAAATATGTTATAATTAGTGGTTGAAGGAAGCAATTTTTGATTCCCCTGAACAGCACCCTCCCCCCCCCCCCCCCATCCATAAAATAAAATTTTTATTGTATTTGTGCTTTAAACTTTAATGCCGGAAACCTTTATTTGCTTAAAATTTATATTTGTCAAGATGATTATGTCAAGAATTAAAGATGTCTTATGGTACATAAATTGGAAAAGCAACTTTGTGGAAATGTTAGATACATTATAATGCTTTATAAATTGTCATGTCATTGCTAAAATGCTTCTCCACATTTTTTATATAAAAATACTTATTTTATTAGTTGTGTCTGCACTCCATGAAATTATCAACAGTGGCTTCAATCCTCAGTTTTTAGGTTGACATCATTTTTATAAAAGCAGAAATATAAGCTATGATTACAGTCTTGTCCCTCTAAAAAGAGCATGCACATATGATTCCATTTTTTATCCTCTATATATATAAAGATATCATCTTGGCCAATATTTGTCTTCTTATCTATCCAGATAAGAAAAATTTATTGTCACCCTTAATCCTCAAAGATTTGTGCAAATAAGTAATGGAAGATTACAGAAACATAACCCTTCCAGTTGTGTTGCTCTTGAAAGATGAATGGTACATTACTAAGTCATATTGCCTATAATTATATCAATACTAAGAAAGGCCAAAATGGAATGATGGATTACAAAAATTGTATTGGTCAAGAGGATATCAATATGAAGAGAGGGCTGGGGAATGAACCATGCATTTCCCTTTTTTAAGGGGACAAAACTGTAATCATATATTATATTTCTGCTTCTGTAAAAATTATTTCAACCTCATAACTGTCCAACAGGCCCATATAGGGACCCCACATTGGAACCTGGTATCAAATATGTACTTGCAGAAAGAATTGTTAGAACCTGCAGGCCTAAACATAAAATGTGGATGAAAACAGGGTAAGTTTCTGTTTTAATTTTAGATTTAGCTTTAAAGTTTAAATATCAAATAAAGTTATAAGATCTTTAATCTTTAAAATTTTTTAGGGACAATGTTAAAATTTATACAGCTATACATACAACATTAGATGAATGTAAAAAAATTCCAGATTGTAACACTGATTTTGGTCCTGTGGAAGTAAAAGGTCCATTTAATATTCTTATAGTTCTTATTGTTCTGATGTTTACCTAATGTTGAAGTAAAAATAAATTAAAATGTTTTCTTTAAAGATTGTCTAATGCCTTAAAACCACAAAAAAATATCAAAAGTTGTTAAATAAAGGGGTTAGGAAAGCAATATATGACTTACAACTGGAAATTCTTTATAAATCAGGGAAAATACACAACTTTTTTAGCCCAGTAGCTTTAATAGATAGATCATTAATAGGGTACATTCAATGCAACTCACCCACCAACCCTGACCAATAAAGTTCCAGAAAATAATGCACTGTTAAGGATTAAAAACAGAAAATGAGTTTCAACTTAAATCCAGCATTATCAACATGTTACAATTAAACAAATGATGAGGGTTGAGTTGGCAAAGCTAGGTTTAAAATCAACCTGTAAGCACCAGTGAAGTTAAAAAAAAGATAATTAAATTACAATATTTATTGAATCTTCTGAAAACAATTAAACTAATAAAATTTTCTATTAAGCTTATTTTAGAAAATATCTTTTCTTAAACTTTCTACAAAATTATATAAACTTCTGAATTTTAGAAGATTGTAGAAAATATTTCTCAGCATGTATCAACTTATTAGATACCGTGGCAAGGTTTTATAAAGAAGATATAAATATAGAAGATGAGAAAGGTAAAAAAGATAATAAAATTTTTATTGACAAGACTTATTTTTCATGTATATTTTCATAATCAGGAAGAACACCTTTTGTAAAAGCTGGTGGTGATTCTCGTTTTGTGTTGATAATCATAAAAACTGGTGGTGATTTTGGACAAAGTCAATGTGGAGGTTAGACTTTTTTTGTTATGATATTTAATTTGTGTTGAAAAAAATGTATGAGAGAAACAATTTCAAGATTTTGAATATCTCTATCCTGTATTTTTCTGTTTTCCTTCTGGTTGTGTCAGAAAAATGGAAAACACAGATTTATTTGAATCACTTTTTATAAAAATTATAAAGAAAAATCTAAATTTTATTTAAAATCTCCCCTGTACCTGGAGGGAAAAGGCCCTAGATTCTAGGGGTGAAACTGCTAGTAAATTAATAAAGAAGTACTTTGTCAACAAGACAGTGCCAAATTGTCCTAGAATTCATGATTTCATAAATCAAATTGAAAATATAATAACTGCATATAAATTATAGTGGTGAAAATATTGAATTTTTAAAAACTAACTAATAGGACTTTTATGTATAAATTTTTTTAATCAATCATATTCCTATCTTTTTATTACCTTATTATGAACAATTGATCTTTTAATTTGATAAAAAAAATACTATCTATTTCTATCCATATATTTGAATGTCTTTGAACTACAGAATATATAATTTCTTCATATTGAGAAGGAAAAACCAGTCTTATGATGGCAGCAGCGAGTGGAAACACAGACACAGTGAAGATACTTCTAGAATATGGAGCTGATGTCAACTCTATAGACAACAGTGGTATCTAAATATTTGTATCTTTAGTATATTATTTTATCTATATATCTTTCTACATAAATATTTACTTCATACCAGCAATTATCTTTCCATCTATCTTTTTATCATCTAGTTTGCTATCTACTTATACCTTATATTATCTTACATATATATATTCCTCTAAACACCTAAACTACAGAATATATATTACTTCATTCTTCATTCTGGATATATAAGCCTGTAGAATCTCATGTATCTTTTATATTTATATCTAGGAAGGACCAGTCTTATGTATGCAGCACAACATGGAAACACAGATACAGTGAAAATACTTCTGGAACATGGAGCTGATGTCAACATTAGAGAAATTAAATTTGGTTAGTTACATAATATATACCATATTAAACCTCTCTCCATGTTTCTAAAACAATGATATAGAATATATAAAGTACTAGAGTTGGCTTAATATAACTATATCACTATTGGCTAGTTTTCTATAAGTAAATATCTATTTATCTATTTCTCAATAAATCAATTTTCCTCCCCCGCCATTACTATCTAAAAGAAAGAAGTAAATATTTATTAATTTAAATGATTTTAAAAATATTTTTTCAATTATATTTTTTTCACATTACCATCACCAAAGGGTTAATATGATTAAAATTTTTGTTTTAATATTTTAACACAAAGAAAGTGTCGCCACAATCGAATTCTTTTAAAATACAGTTTTCTTAGATTTACTCTATTATAAACATATATTTTTTATTTATAAAAAAAGGATTAAATACTTCAATGTAATCCAAATATCTACATGAAGTGAAAAACTTAATTCATTCCATAAACAATTAGAATAAAGGTCTTATTGCTTTGGTCAATGAGAGTTTAATGAGGATTATTGGAGCACTTTGAGTTTTAAACACTTTACCATTGGAAGACTCAAGCTCATTTATAGACGTTTATTTCCTATATAGATCTGTCATGGATCTTGATGCAATAAAGCAGGCCGTTTTGTAAATGTTAAAAATTGGAAGATTTCATTAAATAAAAGTAATCACAAATATACTTAGTAAATAATATACATTTATATCCAGGAAAAACAAGTCTTATGTTTGCATCAGAGAGCAGAAACACAGACACAGTGAAGATACTTCTAGAACATGTAGCTGATGTCAATATTAAAGATGATAAGGGTTTGTTAATTACATGATATTCATATTTCTAGTATATTTATAAGGTATTTAAAAAAAACTGTTTGCTAACCCTTACAGATCGGGCCCCATTTTGCACCTTAATAGATTGGGGGGGGGGGGGAGGAGCAAATTATGCCCCCCCCCCCCTCTATCTTTGCTCCTGTTACATAACAATTTTTCTGGTGTTCCATGTGCATTTTTAGAGAAAATTACTTTTCATAATTATGGCTGCCAGACTGCTTCTTAACCGCTTTTTAGCAGCCAGCTGCTAAATATTAAAAGAGCTGTAGAGTTGCCAATTTTGAAGCTAAGATTACCAAATGTTAAGTGGACCTTTTTTTTCATAAAAAAAAATAATCTATTCCTAGTCATATTCGTCAGATTGCTCTATAGAAAATCAGTCAAAAATTGGTCAAAGAGCGGTCAAACGGCCATGACCTTTCTAATCACCAAAGTTCCTTAGTGCTCAAGGATTCTCCCCAAAAAAATTAGGTTTCTAGCTGTAATAGAAGCCACAATATTTATGATATATGTCTATAGTAAAAGCCAGACAAAAAATTGGTCATAAAATCTGTAAAGGAGCGTTCAAATGGTCATAACAATATCAAGTAAAGGACACCACACCGGAAACGTCTGGTCCCTCTACGGTGGAGTACAAGAGTTGGTGACTGCAGCAGTGAATAGACGAGCAGCACAAATTTATAGCAGCAAATCAAACAGTTGTTACGTTAGCAGCATACTATATTTAACTGATGATAATACAAAGACAATATCAATTTATATACACAGATTAAGGATAAGGAAGGAGTTGAAATGTGATAACAGCACCTTGGAGGTGATGGTGGTCTCTGTTGAGTGAGGGGTGGTGTTGATGATCTTTGGTAGGGGGTATGTGCAGGAGGTACAGGTTAAAGGGGAAGGTCTGATGGTTGGAAGGGGGTTGGGGTTAGAACCCCCGTCCCTCTTCATTTAAGTGGTCAAACAGGCAGAGTTGAGTTTTTAAATAGCTTAAAATGAGAATACACGGCCTCCCCCAAAAAAGAGTATGGGGGCCCCCCCATACTCTTTTTCACTCCCCACTCCCCCACCTCTCTTTTAAAGGCACACGATAGGGAAATGGAAGAGGGAGGTGTGAGCAAGGAGCAAGGGATTTGAAGTGGGAGAAAAGGGGTAAGCATTCAATAGTTGCCAACTAGAAATTACATTTTTCTAATAATGTAAAAGGATGTGGTATTAAAATATTACTCGTAAGATATAATAGTAAAAGAAAGCTAGAAGGATTATAAAAAATATTAGAAATCTTATTTTCATTTTTAGTTGGCAACTATTAGTAGTATTAATGGCACCTTCCCCTTTTCTCCCTGTGTATATCGCTTGCTCCTTGCGTTCATCTCCCTTCTCCCTTTCTCAATCAACATATAATGTGTCCCAGCACGCTTGCCTGCCTGGGGCAAGAAACTGGCCCGACACGCCTGCCTGCTTGAGACGGCACGTTTGACTATCCCTTTTCTCGCTGTTCAAATCCCTTGCTCCTTGTCTCCACCTCCCTTCTCCGTTTCCCTATTCTCTGCCTCTAAAAAGAGATGGGGGGTTGAGGGGAGTAAAAAAGAGTATGGGGGTGGGCCGTGTATTCTCATTATAAGCTATTTAAAAACTCCTCTCAGGTGAAACAGAACAATGTCTTGGCATTCCTTTAAAACAACAAATACACAGGTGGCTCTCTATCTTACCTACAAAAAAATCTACCTTTTTTGTGTGTCTATAACTATTGTATGAACTATAGAATATATAAAGTATCTAATATATTTAAATCTAGGAGAGACCAGTCTTCATACTGCAGCAAAGTATGGACACACAGATACAGTGAAGATACTTCTAGAATATGGAGCTGAAATCAACACTAAAGATGATGATGGTTAGTTTCATGATATCATATTCTAACTATCTATCTAATATCTATCTATCTATCTACTTCTATACCCTTCTATCAATGTGTGTCTATAAATATACTATGAACTAAAGAATTATAAAGTATCTAATATATTTATATCTAGGAAAGACTAGTCTTATGTATGCAGCAGAGAATGGAAACATAGATACTGGAAAGATACTTCTAGAACATGGAGCTGATGTCAATTCTAAAGATAATAATGGTTAGTAAGAAATATTATTAAATATTTTGCTAAAGTTTGATAATCTGATGGGAAATTTTTTTGTGCACAGTCCCTTTAAAGGACCATTTTCTCTGCAAAAAAAGTGCATCAAATAGTTAAAAAAAATCATAAAAATATCTTGTTCCTAGCCTTAGAAATGACTAAAAAAACTCTAAAAGTTGCCCAATTCTCAAACATAACTTAAAACTGGGGGTTTCTTAGTCATTTCTAAGGCTAGGAACAAGATATTTTGAAAGAGACAAAAGTTTTATCTGGGTTTTATCTGTGGGCATATGTGGTATATAATGGTTTGGACCACCCAGGACTAAAAGGTTGTCAAATTTTACCTTGGGACACCCTGTAAATGTGATTTTACGTCTGTAGAGCTAAAACTTGGTCCAAATTGGCTATTTTTTTCAAATTACTCAAATATGTGTCTTAGTATGTTTTGCCATAGTGTTTTCAGACCAGATCAATATTTTCCTATTTTTTGGACACCCTGTATTTTCAAAAAAAAAAGAAATTTTTTTTTTTTTTTAATTTTATTTCTATTTTTAAGTTACTTAAAACTGTCATATAGAATATTGATATAGATTTTGACTAATAACAATAATATTTGCCTATTTTACAAATATTTACACGTTTTGGACACCCTGTGCATGTTTTAAAAAATGATGGTTTTTGCCCCTTTTTGGGAGGAAGGAGTCATTTTAGGGCCATAGACTATTCCTTCATTTTTGTAGAACTTTTCAAAACACATCATTTGTTATTTATGCAAAAACCGCAAAAACCGAATCGTTTTGCCATATTAACCGCAAAAGGCGGAATTTTTGACGTTTTTTGCCGTTCCTGACGATTGAATGCGCATTTTTAAGATAACTGTGAAATACTTTTATTTAGGTAATTTAATTTACAAAATTTTTTGTGCAGCTAACCTTTTTTAGTTGAGATGGATTTCAATTGTTAAAACAAGAAAATGAAGTAAATATGATATAAATAATTACTATAACATAAGTAATAAAAGAAACATAAATCATGTGCATTTGAAATTCCTTTTGACAAAAATTGGTTAGATATACAAAAAATTTTACTTCACATGAAATTTAGTAAATTAAAATGCCAAAATAAAAGTATTTTACAGTTATCTTGATAAATCAACATCTTCTTGATGGTTGATGCATAAAGAACAAATGATGTGCCATGAAAAGTTCCACAAAAATGAAGAAATAATCTATGGCCCTTAAATGACTCCTTACCCCAAAAAAGGGGCAAAAACCATCATTTTTAAAAACATGCACAGGGTGTCCCAAAAAGGTAAAAATTTGTAAAATAGGCAAATATTATTGTAATTAGTCAAAATCTGTATCTATATGACAGTTTTAAGTAACTTAAAAATAGAAAAATTAAAAAAAAATAATTTTTTCTCTTTTTTTTTTAAATACAGGGTGTCCAAAAAACAGGAATATATTGATCTGGTCAGAAAACACTATGGCCAAACATACTAAGACACATATTAGAGTAATTTGAAAAAATAGCCAATTTGAACCGATATATTACATATGCCCATAGATAAAACACAGAATTTAAGCCAAAAAAATGATTTTTTTTACAGGTATTTTGGTCATTACGCTAAATATCCAAAATACACTTTTTGTTGGACACCCTGTAAAATTAGAGTTTTGGCCAAAATAGCATAAGTGCGCTTTTTAAATGAATAAACGATCATTTTTGTGTAAAAAATGTATAGGTTAGATGTAAGATTAATAAAAAAAAATAATTTTTAAAATTGTGAAAAATGGGTGTTTTTTAAATTTTTGTTAGTAGGTATCTAGACATCCAGGGACTCTGAAACTTTTTTTTGGCAATCCAGCATCCTTGAATCACCCAATGGACCAAAATATAGAGTATTAACAAAATCGGAGAGGTAGTGCAGAAAAGTGGTACATTTGGCAAATAATGCACCATATTTATATCTAGGAAGTACCATTCTATTAATTGCAGTGAAGACTCTTCTAGAACATAAAGCTGATGTCAATGCTGAAGATTATAATGGTTAGTTAGAAAATAATATCAAATATCTTTATTGGATCATGGAAAGAAAACAAAGTCATTCCTAATTAGGACAGAAGTCACTGGAAATTGGTCTAAGGAAGGCTACTTATGTCCTTTATCTAACAAAATCTAACTTAGGGGAGGTGACTTTTGTCCTATGTCTGACAAATTCTTACATTAGGAAGGCTGCTTATGTCCTTCATCTTGCAAAACATAGCATTTCTGTCCTTCACATAGCAAATTCTTGCAAAACATAGCAAATTCTTGCAAAACATAGCAAATTCTTGCAAAACATAGCAAATTCTTGCAAAACATAGCAAATTCTTGCAAAACGTAGCAAATTCTTGCAAAACATAGCAAATTCTTGCAAAACATAGCAAATTCTTGCAAAACAATTTGCTATGTGAAGGACAGAAATGCTATGTTTTGCAAGAATTTGCTATGTTTTGCAAGAATTTGCTATGTTTTGCAAAAATTTGCTATGTGAAGGACAGAAATGGTATTTTTTGCAAGAATTTGCTATGTGAAGGACAGAAATGCTATGTTTTGCAAGAATTTGCTATGTTTTGCAAGAATTTGCTATGTTTTGCAAGAATTTGCTATGATTTGCAAGAATTTGCTCTGTGAAGGACAGAAATGCTATGTTTTGCAAGAATTTGCTATGTGAAGGACAGATAAACTATTTTATGCAAGATTTTTCTATGTGAAGGACCAAAAAGCTAGGTTTTGTGTGGTGAAGGGAGGCTATTTATGTCCTCCATCTTGCAAAATATTTGTTAAGGGAGACAAGTTATGCCCTTCATCTAACAAATTCTCACACAAGGGAAGCTACTTATGTCCTTCCTAGGAAGGTGACTTCTGTCCTAATTAAGGAATGACTTTGTTTTCTTTCCATGATCCTCTTTACTTTTTATATATTTCATCTATATAATATTTATCTATCAATCTAGCTATTTGTCTATCTACCTCTATTCCTCTATCTCTCTGTGTGTCAATATGAACTATTGAATATACAAAGTATCTAATATATTAATATCTAGGATACCACAATCTTTTTGAGGCAACGTGGAGTAGAAACACAGATTTAGTGAAGATGCTTCTAGAACATGGAGCTGATGTCAACATGAAAGATAATTATGGTTAGTTAAAAAATAGTAAATTAATAAAGAAGTACTATGTCAACAAGACAGTGCCAAATTGTCCTAGAATTCATGATTTCATAAATCAAATTGAAAATATAATAACTGCATATAAATTATAGTGGTGAAAATATTGAATTTTTAAAACTAACTAATAGGACTTTTATGTATAATTTTTTTTAATCAATCATATTCCTATCTTTTTATTACCTTATTATGAACAATTGATCTTTTAATTTGATAAAAAAAATACTATCTATTTCTATCCATATATTTGAATGTCTTTGAACTACAGAATATATAATTTCTTCATATTGAGAAGGAAAAACCAGTCTTATGTCGGCAGCAAAGGGAGGATATACAGATACTGTGAAGATACTTCTAAAACATGGAGCTGATGTCAACTTTACAAATAATTATGGTTAGAAACAAATATTATTACATATTTCTAAAAAATATATTAAATCTACAGTATGACCCTCGAAAAAGTATTTTTTAGCATCTGCAGCCCTTATTTCTCAATGAATTATCAAAAAATGTTCTCTATAGATTTCCACATAAGTAGATATAAGAAATTTAATTTTACCTCCATTAACTCCGGAGATTTTTAGAGCTAAAGTTTTGAAAAAGTGACTGAGAAAAAGAATTTTTTTTGTTTCTCATAATTTTTGAATGGTTATATTATGTTTTTCTGGCAACTGAATAATAATACACAAAGAAAAACAAGTTAACTAGTTATTTCTTTTTTATACCACCAAAAAATATCAATTTTATATGGCAAAAAATACTACTGAATAAATTGATTATTTGCAAATTTTAGAATATTTATTTACCCTTATTTATGAAAAGGATTAATTACGACAGTTGCTCCGCCCCCTTTTCTGACATCTCAATCATTTAATAGGGGGTTAATTAAGTTTTTTAGACTAAAAAATCATTATGTTCTAATTTTATTTTCTTTATAACTTTTTTCTTATTAAAGTTAGCATTATGAAACAAAAACAATTTTCCTGCTATATTCATAAAGATTTATTTGGTTTTTTAATCTAAAACAAATTTGCCTAATAAGTAAGTTTTTCAAAATATCATTAAACTAAAAAGACTAAAAAAATATGTGTAAAAAATGCTTTTTACTCAAAGCCTAAATTTTTTATTTCATTTTTGTATAAAGTTTCTGCTAGTAACAAAAATAAAAGGACTTCTACCTTAATTTTGCTAAAAAAGTCGTTTCATGTTAAAAGTTACTTTTTCCTCAGTCACTTTTTCAAAACTTTAGCTCTAAAAATCTCCGGTGTTAATGGAGGTAACAAAAATATTTTCATATCTACTTATGTGGAAATCTATAGAGAACAATAATATATACATTTTTTAATAATTCATTGAGAAATAAGGGCTGTAGATGCAAAAAAATACTTTTTCGAGGGTCATACTGTATGTTTACTCCACAATATATATAGAATTTATATATCAATTAATCAACCTATTTGTCTAACTACCTACATACCCTCTTTCTGTGTGTCTTTGAACTATATAATACTTAAAGTATCTAATTATATTTATATCTAGGAAGACACAGTCTTATATATGCAGCAGAAAGGGGGAACTCAGATTTAGTGAAGATACTTCTAGAACATGGAGCTGATATCAACATTAAAGATAAATATGGTTAGTTACAAAATATTATTAAATATTTTTTATTTATCTTTTATCCATGATATTTATATATCAATCTACCTATTTCTATCTACCTCTATGCCTCTCTCTTTTTCTGTTTATATAATTTTACTATGAATTATAAAATATTTAGAGTATTTAATACATATGCAGGGTGCTTCAGAATAAACTGAGTTTTCCGATTTTCTGATACAACCAATAGGAATATGGAAGAAACAATTAAAGGTTCATGTTCTTTATAAAAAAATACATTAAACTTAGAACAGGTGTTTTTCAATATCTCTGAAAATAACAGCGCATTTTAGAGCATGAATATTTCAAAAGATGCTTTTTTCTGGTTGAATTTTGTGCCTTAAGGTTTTTTTTTTAAATTTAATCACTTGAAAACAACATCTTAACACAGCCAATAAAATTTTTTACCAAATACACTAAAAATTTTAATTTAACAATGCAAATATTTGGTTTTTCTTTTTGTTTACTTAATAAACATGACCTTAAAAATTGCTCATTTATTCCTATAACACTTTAATTTGATTGACAGATTTAGATATAAACTCATAATTTATCCATAATTTGTAATTAAATGCTTTTACAAGAAAAATTCAAACTTCAATAACTTTTTTGTCTTTAGAGATATTTTTGTCAAATAAAAAGGATCTTTTTCTTTTTACTATAACCTGCATTGTTAATGAAGATTCTTTTACTTCAAATGCATCACAATCAAAAAATGTGAAAAATGACAAATTGTGGTTTCCTTAAAATGCTTTTGTGGGGAGCTAAAAGACATTTTACCTTTAAAACTCACCAAGGTACTTTTCTTAGACTTTTCTAAATTAATATTGAAATTCGACAATTCTTTATACATAATGGAAGAGTTATTTCAATTTTTCTTGCACAACATTTTTCACATAGAGGCATTTTTAGAAACTTATGTACCTATCATATAGGCCGCATTTTTCGAGATAATGAAAAACACCTTTTATAAATTTGATGTTCTTTTATTGCAGAGAACAAGGACATATTATCGTTTTTTCTGTATCACTGTGTATATATATAGGAAAGACCAGTCTTATGCTTTGAACTATATAATACTTAAAGTATCTAATTATATGTATTTATATTAAGGAAGGCACAGTCTTATGGAGGCAGCATGGAGAGGAAACACAGATACAGTGAAGATACTTCTAGAACATGGAGCTGATGTCAACATGAAAGATAATGATGGTTAGTTACAAAATATTATTAAAAAATATGTATATCTTCTGCAAATAATACTTTATCCCTTATCCCTGCTACCATATGTGTATACTATATTTATTAATATATTAATAAATATTTATAGTTTTTATATATTGTAGCCTACATTTACTTCACAATGTAAAAAGTATTTATCTATCAATCTATCTATAATATATCTATTTCTGTACAACTCTCTCTCTCTCTGTATCTACAACTAAACTCTATCTATATATTGTATTATATTTCTCTCTGTATAAATTGCACTACTTTCTCTGAACTACAGCAAATATAATTATTTAATATATTTATATCTAGGAAAGACCAGTCTTACGTTGGCAGCAGTACCATGGAATTGGTCCAGAGATAATGTGAATACAGTGAAGATACTTCTAGAACATGGAGCTGACATCAACACTAAAGATAATGATGGTTAGTTACAAAATATTATTAAAATATTTATAGTTAACTATACTCTATCTATCTATTTTATTATATTTTTCTCTGTATAAATTGTACTACTTTCACTGAACTACAGCAAATATGATTTAAAGATATTGTGAAGCAAAATATTTTCTTTTCATTTTTTAGATAAAAACTTGTTATAAAAATTGGTATAAAAATTCAGCTTACTTAAGTTTTAAAGTTGAAATTAATTTAGATTTTTAAAGTTAGAATCATTACTCAGCTGAGAAACATAAATAAATTTGATACGTAGATGAGACCATTTCATATCATGATATTTCTCCAAACATAGGTAGAATTGGAAAAATTCATACTGAATAAAGAACCAAGGAAATCTTCTGCAAATACTTTATCCCTTATCCCTGCTTCCATATGTGTATACTATATTTGAGAATTTTTTATGTAGATTTTAAAAACAATGTTGATTTTTTAAAATTTTGATTACTTCTGTTTTTTTAATCAAAAAATTTAATCAACATATTTAACAATTTTACGCCTGCTGAAAAAATGTTATAGACATTTATTTGATTAAAACTGCCTGCTTAAAATATGTGTTTTAGGATAGTATCTGTTTAAAAAATTAAAAATTCAGGAACACTTTAAATAATATATTTTTATCCAGGAGTGACCTTTCTTATGAAGGCAGCATCATAATGGTATAGATCCACAGATATAGAAATGAATCTTCTAAAACATGGGGATGATGTCAACACCAAAGATAATGATGGATAGTTACAAAATAATAATAAATATTTTTTATCTATCCTTTCTCCACAATATTTATATATCAATCTACCTATTTTTCCATCTACCTCTATACCTCTCTCTTTTTCTGTTTATATAATTCTACTATGAATTATAAAATATTTAGAGTATTATATATATATATGTATATATAGGATGGACCAGTCTTATGTATGCAGCAGAGAATGGAAACACAGATACAGTGAGGATACTTCTAGAACATGGAGCTGATGTCAACACTAAAGATAATGAAGGTTAGTTACATAATATTAATAAATATTTTTTATCTATCCTTTCTCCACAATATTTATATATCAATCTACCTATTTGCCCATCTACCTCTATACCTCTCTCTCTCTGTTTCTATAACTTTACTATGAATTATAAAATATTTAGAGTATTTAATACATATATATATAGGATGGACCAGTCTTATGTGGGCAGCAGAGAGAGGAAACACAGATACTGTGAAGATACTTTTAGAACATGGAGCTGATGTCAACACTAAAGATAATGAAGGTTAGTTACATAATATTCTAGACTATCCAAGTACCTAAACATCCACCTGTATGTCTTTCCATCTATCTACTCATCTAATAATCTCTGAACATTACTCTCTATTTTTCTATTATGTCTATTCATATTTTCAAACGTGGTAGCAATTTTATGATATGTATTTTAATAATTGAATATATGTATAAAGCAATAAATAAAAGTTGTTCAGTTCATAACTGAAAGATTACAGCAATATCAAATTCTATATAATGTCATAATGACTATATAACTATAGTGCAATTTTTTTTATTGACTAATCAACAAATATTATAGGTTATACAGCTCTGGATAAGGCTCTTCATGATTATGGTAAGCCTTTTTTTATATGTTTAAAGTATAATTATTATTTTTTTTCTATTGATGAGAAGTTGAGGGGTAAGGACAGTGAAACTCTAATTTTGAGGGGGAAAGGGGTAAAATGATTTGGAACTTCCCATCCCCTCCCTAATTACTTATTTGGAGTGGGGGGGGGGGGTTAAAAAACATATTTTAGGAGTTAAATGTTCAAAAATACCTAAATTTATATAAATAAGGGCATTACATCATAACAAGGATGACAACATCCATAAGTAGCAAAGCACAAATAATAATGAATAAGAAAACACACAAGGATATTTACAGAACTATTGTTGAAATCAATCATAGATTTTGGAAGGAAAAAATCACAAAACATATTTAACATAATGACTGACCTTCAAAGAAAATTACATACATTATTAATACATATCATAGGACATGATAAAGTTAAGAAGAGAAAAATAGCAGAAATACTAACTGAACATGGTAAGCTTATTTAATATTTTTTGGATTTTATGGTATTTTTTATATTAGTCACTTAAAGTCAGCTCTAACAACATAATTAATTTTTTAAAAATATTTTATAATTTTTGGGGGCAATGCTTTGTAGAAAAAATGACTCCTAAATATTATTTCAGATTTATTTTGTTTGTTGGCTAATAAAATTTAAAGTTACAATCAAATCATATATCAAAGCATAATTCTACTTTTTTCTTTCATCAACCTGCTTTAGTCAAGTTACATATAATATTAATATCCATTTATTAAAGAAGCAGAATGTCTCTTTAAATTTGTTGGTGCTTTTATTGAAAGATCTTGATATGTGCAGGACATATTAGGCTCTTTTTCACAGCGAATATTACATTATTGTCTAGGGAAGATATTTATCTATTAAGGAGGAGAGTATTTCTCCACCCTCTTAAGAAAAATTGCCTCTAAAACAATTTAAACTTGCCTAATATTTTTTTCAAAACTTTAAAGTAGCTTTTGGACAGAATCCCTCCCTTTTTCAAAAGTGATCCTAAATGCATTTTGGGACATAGCTGTTAATCCATATACAAAAGTAACAGGATCAGGTTCTGTTTGTATGTCTGTTTTGAAAGTGGGTGAGGTTTTACCTTCCCCCCTCCTCAAGTACTCCTACAGGTCTTATAGCCAATGTAGTACTAATAATTTATAAAACAAATACATATAATATATTTTCTCGTATTTATTCGAATCCGGTGGATAGGAACCGGTTCTCATCCATACGAAAAAACTATGTCTAGCATCGTATTATATCAAGTTTTCTACGAATATAGAATTGTACAATCACAAGATTAAAACTAGTTTTTTTAGCCGGTGCCTTCGGCACCACGGGGCTAAAAAAACTAGTTTTAATCTTATAATTGTACATTCTATATCCGCGGAAAGCCGTTTATAATACGATACGAGAAATAACTATTCTCGTATTTATTCGAATCCGGTGGATAGGAACCGGTTTTCATTAATATGAAAAAACTATGTCTAGCATCGTATTATATTCAGCTTTCTACGAATATAAAAATGTACAATCATAAGATTAAAACCATTTTTTTTAGCCGGTGCCTTCGGCACCTCAGGGCTAAAAAACTGGTTTTAATCTTATAATTGTACATTCTATATCGCGGAAAGCCGTTTATAATACGATGAAAGAAATAACTATTAATATTGAAATATTTATTCAGGAGCTAAGAAAGGAAGTGAGATTGAGTAAAATCTAACTTACAACAAGGTAAAACATTTCTTTAAATTAATATAAAAAAAGGTTTAAACACATAAAAGCTATACAAAAGATAGGCATATCTATAATCAATTGGTTCTGTACATAATAATTAGTGGTTGAAACGTTTGAACACTCAAATTACTGAATCAACCAATCAAAATTAACTAAAGTCCCCTCTCTCAATATATATTATAAACTGCGAACCAAAAAATAGGCAAATCTGAATTTGCAGAATAGCAGCTTTAATATTCATTTAGGATTATTTTACTGTAAATATAAAATGTAGATGCATCTTTTGGTTACAAGTTTCTACCATTAATTTTTTATTAATCACCACCAATGAAGCACAAGATCTCAAAAACAGCATTTTGGGTAAAAACTGGTGAACCAAAAAGATATGCAAATCCAAAACAAATCAATGGAAAAACGATTTTTTTTGCACTTTTCTTCTGTTTTAAAGATTGATTCTGATAAATTAACAATTTTTTAAGGGATTTATGCATAAATTGTTATGAAATGTAGTATAAGGTAAAAATTAATGATTTTTTAAAATAAGGAATATTAGAAAATAATAAATTCGACCCCTATCACTTTAGAGGACAGTTGCTGACCTCCAGTCTTATGGATGAAGCTAAATACATATTAAAAATAATAATTACTCACAAAAGTATACAAAAATTATTTTTAATATGTTAAAAAAATCCATTTTAAAATCTTGATTTTGAGGATGTTGACCTTTCAGATGCTCCTATGGGTAGTGATGGTGAGCCAAATGTTATCAAAGTGCATGACCATGATGACAACTTATATATTGAACTATGGTCCAATTTTTGTATTCTTAGCAGCCTCCAGCCAAGCAGTATTAAAAAAGAAAAAAATTGCAATTTTAATTACTCCAATACATAAGGTAAATACTGTCTTTTTAAGAAGATGTTTATATTTCTTGTCGGCAGGCTCCAATGGAGATTGCTATGACTACAAAAAATGGTACATAGGTTGATAGACGAGTTATTGTAATGGGCATGTACTTAGATAACATTTGGCTCACCATCATCACCAATAGGAGCATCTGAAAGGACATCATCCTCAAAATCAGGATTTTAAAATGTTTTTTTTTAACACATTAAAAAGCATTTTTGTATACTTTTCAGGGTAATTTTTATCTCTAACATTTATTAGGCTACATCCATTAAACTGGAGGTCAGCAGCTGACCTCTAAAGTGTTAGGGAATGAATTTCTTTTTTTCTAATTTTTCTTATTTTAAAAAATCATTATTTTCTACCTTATACTACATTTCATAATAATTAATGCATAAATCCCTTAAAAAATTGCGAATTTATCAGAATCAATCTTTAAAACAGAAGAAAAGTGCAAAAATTGATTTGTTTTGGATTTGCATATCTTTTTGGTTCACCAGTTTTTACCCAAAATGCTGTTTTAGAGATCTTGTGCTTCATTGGTGCTGATTGATAAAAAATCAATGGTGGAAACTTGTAACAAAAAGATGCATCTACATATTATTATATTTACAGTAAATTCGTCCCAAATGAATAATGAAGCTGCCATTTAGAAAATTCGGATTTGCCTATTTTTTTGGTTCGCAGTTTACATCTAGCATCTAATATTGATTCTAATATTATTTTGATATTTTTAAAACCATTATTTCAGGACAGAGTTGCTTTGGTTGAACAATTGATTGATTATTGTTTATATTAAAAATTCAATCATGTTAATTGAATATATCATATTGCTATTAAATGTTTAAAATATATATACAGCTTTTAATTATCAAATATTGTTATGTTTTATATTGTTACTAGCGGTTTCGCCCCTAGCCTCTTTGCACCAAGGTAATTAAAAAAGATTGTACCTACCTCAGCTTATACTTACCCCCCACCCCCCACAAAAATTTTGGGGGGGATATTTTTGTTTTTTGGGGGTGTCCCATTCCCCAAGAAAAAAGCCTAAAACCACCACAGGACCAATCGGTATAAACATTGAAGAGTAGAATCCGATTAGTTACCGAGATCTTAAGGGACTAACGGACAGAAGGACATCATTCTACTTTGTATTATAGATTTTCATATAGGTCCATACTTTTTAGTTTTCTATGTCAAAAATTTTTTTCTACGATTCTTGAGCACATTCAAAATATTTTATTAGTCCCTTTCGTAACATCGCACCTTATGGGGCGATTCTTCGTATTTTTCACAGTAGCGTTTCTCCTATTTCTAGTCCCTGCTATAAAAGACATTTTAAAAATACGACGAATCGCCCCTTATGGGGTGATGTTACGAAAGGGACTATTCCCCATATAAATAACGAGGATTGCAACATATGTAAAGCAACACATTGAAAAAAAACACTCATTTATCATGTTAAAATAATTTGGTAAAAACATTGTCATTGCATTGGCCAAGCAATAGGACAACTTTCTGTTTGTTTTAGGTAATGAATTTATAATTAGCGTAGTTTCTCTATAAATAGGATTTGTCCGTAAATCACATGACCAAAAGTAGTCGATCAAAATATACATCACTTCATTTATGTAAACAAGGATAACAAAAAAAGGCACCTTGACTGTCCAAATTGGAGCAATATTAAACAGATTTTTTATAAAGAAAATTGTTTTTTCCCCTAAATTATCTAATTTTATATTTCACATTTTTGCTGTGTAAAAGATGATTTACTGCAATACCTTGAAATATGTTATCTCAAAAAGTAATAGAACTAGAAAAATGTTAAGAGACCTTTTCAGAAAGCTCCAATATCTATCAATTTAACTGTAATGTGAACGAATTTTCATGATGAACATTAAACACAAAATAAGATGAGGTAAATAATAAATAAAATTTTCTACTAGGAGAAGGTAGTCAATGTAGGGAAAGCATGTTTTGAACTCACCAGGTCCCAGTACATCC
Source organism: Acartia tonsa (assembly GCF_053477335.1). NCBI lineage: Eukaryota > Metazoa > Arthropoda > Copepoda > Calanoida > Acartiidae > Acartia > Acartia tonsa. Next base: position 14,237,434 of record NC_137274.1, read on the forward strand.
TGTGTAAACCGTTTTCACGGTTTTTTTTTCTAACTTAAAAAGCCTTCGGGTGAGGTATGCTCAGCTGTCTATTTAAAATAGCATTTGAGAAAACCAAATTTCCCCATCAGCTTTTTGTATATCAGAGCATAACCGACAGACAGACAGACAAAATAATGTAAAGAGTAGATGCACATTATATATAATAGGAATTTTCACTAAAAATTTCATTGTCTTTCGAAAGGACCCTAATTGTAGAAAATCTTCGCTCTTAAAAAGTATTAAAAAAAAACATTTATTAGATTACAAATCAAATTTTTACATTTTAACAAAATTAAATGGAATTTAACAAAATTATGAATAAAAAAAACATTTTAATTATATCGCATTATATTAAAAACAGCTTTCCGCGGATATCAAGATGAAAAATTATAAGATCAAAACCAGTTTTATGATTCTTATTTTAAAAATCGTGGAAATGTGTCCGTCAGACGATGCTATACATGATTTTTCAGTGTGTTTCTAATCCAGCGGATATTAATCGGTTTCGAAGCCATAATGGACAAAAAAAACTTACGAAAATAAATGTTACAAAACGAAAAACATTATTAAAATCTAAAACCGATTGAGTTCTATATTTAACGGTAGCTTAACATAGGTCCTGGGATAATCTTAATTTTTCTGACACCCCCCCCCCCCCACCCTAGTGTTTAGATGTTTTAGGGGAGGATACACCCCCCCATAAGATATAGCCCATAGAAAAAACCCTACTTTTTCAAAGGATTTTGCTTCGCAAAGCTTTTTATTATAATTCATAATAAAATAAAAAAAATATAGTTTAAAAAAGAAGGGGGGGGGGGGCAGGAATAAGGTATAACCAACAAGCGAAATAAATCTAAAATAATAATATATGTGGCAGATGTAAAGCTCGTCAATTCTACTATGTGTTAACCCTTAATGACAACTGAAATTATTAATAGGTTTCGTGATTTTTTTTCGAATTAATTTCGTTGTTGGTATAAGCTAGGGTGGGGGGGAGGTGACACTTGTCGTAACAAAACCGGAACCAAGAAGAACAGTAAAATGTTTTCTCGTATTCATTCGAATCCGTTGGATAGGAACCGGTTCTCATCAATACGAAAAAACTATGTCTAGCACCGTATTATAACCAGTTTTCTACGAATATAAAAATGTACAATCATAAGATTAAAACCAGTATTTTTAACCCGTGCCTTTGGCATCTCGGGGCTAAAAAACTGGTTTTAATCTTATAATTGTACATTTTATATCCGCGGAAAGCCGTTTATAATAAGATGCGAGAAATAACTATTCTCGTATTCATTCGAATCCGGTAGATAGGAACCGGTTCTCATCCATACGAAAAAACTATGTCTAGCATCGTATTATATCCAGCTTTCTACGAATATAAAAACTAGTTTTAATCTCATAATTGTACATTCTATATCCACGTTAAGCCATTTATAATACGATGCGAGAAATAACTATTACAGATAGGTTTCCGTAGAAATAATATGAAAAATTATAAGATTCAAAACTGGAATTATAATTTACAGTCCAATGACCCCTTCCTCCCAGGTTTAAACAATTATGAAACTTCGGGTACAGATATAATTACAGTGTGGTGAATATTAATCAACTTCATAATCCAATTTCTCCTCGTCTCCATTTTCGTTCAGGTCAACTTCCTGCAACAACAAAAATTTGATAAAATATTGCTGGAATCAATTATTTCTAAAATAGTAAAACATTGCTGGAATCAATTATTTCTTAATTGGAAAATATTGCTAGAATCGATTATTTATGAAGGGGAAGGTAGGTTGTGCTAAAATTAAAGCCTTAAAACTCACACCGTTACGGATTTTTAGTACAACCTACCTCCCCCTTGGTAAAATATTGCTGGTATCGAATATTAATAAAATGGTGAAATATTGTTAGAATTGATTTTTTATAAAAAAAGGTAATATGTTACTGGAATCGAATATTTCTAAAATGCTAAAATATTGCTGGATTCGATTATTTATAAAAATGTAAAATATTGCTGGAATCGATTATTTATAAAAATGGTAAAATATTCCTGGATTCGATTATTTATAAATTGCTAAAATATTGCTATCATCGATAATTTCCAAAATGGTAAAATATTGCTGTAATCGATTATTTCTAAAAAAGGTAATATGTTACTGGAATCGATTATTTTAAAAATGGTAAATATTGCTGGAATCGATTAGTTTTATTAAATGGTAAATTTTGCTAGAATCGAATTAAAAAAACTGCACAAGATTTCTGTCTGTCTTTTTGTCTGTCTGTCTGTCTGTCTGTCTGTCTGTCTGTCTGTCTGTCTATCTATCTATCTATCTATGAACCTGAACAGGTGACTGTGTATTGTTATCAGCTGGCGCAGACATCTACAAGTGATGAATACTTAAGTTTTAATTTTCTAGGACGATTTAATTTTTGCCCATAAAAGTTTCTCGTTTATGTGTTCGTCTGTGTGTTTATATCGTTATTAGATCTTGATAACCGCTGAGCTAATATTCGTGCTCTCGTGAAAGCTGGCTAAAAACAATGATTCCCCCATCCCCTTCTATTTTATGAACAAACTGACCAATAGTTCCTAAAGATGTTAAGCAATTGAATAAGAAAACGATAGTAGATATAAGTGCCCCTAGAGGCTTAGCCGCTTGTATTAAATTGCGGAAAAAATGAGCTGTTTATTACACTAGTCCTTAAAGTTGTATAATATTAATAACGCCTTCATATTCATTAGCTTAACAACTTTGGGGGCTCTAGTGAATTTTGATTGGTTAGTTTATTAAGTTTGAGTGTTTAAACATTTGAACCACTAATTTTACGCTACAGAAGGGGTAATTTTGTGTATAATTTTTGAGGATGTAAATCAATTCATCGGCCATTATTTTATCCCTTTAGATCCATGACATAAAATAACAAGGATGAGTGATGCCCAAATTTCCCGCCTCTTTTTAAAACACTAGCAGCTAGTTTATTAAGTTTGAGTGTTCAAACGTTTCAACCACTAATTTTACGCTACAGAAGGGGCAATTTTGTGTATAAATTTTAGGGATGTACATCAATTCACCGGCCATTGTCTTATGATCTTATCCCTTTAGATCCCTGCTTAAATTAAGTATTCCACACGCCTGTTTGATCAGCTTTGACACGAGAAGGTTGGCCATACTCTCCTCATAGTTGACATTAGCCAGGGCTAGCAACAGGATCTTATCTGGTATCTCACTCTGGCTGTACTAGATAGATAGATAGTTAGATACATAGTTAAATAGATAGATAGATTGATAGGTAGTTTGATAGATAGATAAATAGATAGTTACCTTCTTGGTGAACTTTTTCTTGAGGGTAGATTTTTCATCTTCACTGAGAACTTTAGCCTCTATCGCTGGCTTGGGCAGGTCCTAAAATAACAAAATTGTACCTACCAATCATAGATTTAATAAAAGTTTGTTTGCCATGAAAAAAAACTTTCTTATAAAACTTTGGGTACCAGTATAATTTACAGTCCAATTTCGTCTTTGGATACCAATGTTAAATGGTCAAATATGCCCGACAGTAAGCGGAATCTACCCAAAAAATCAGACCTCTATCTTTTATAGCTAACCCTTGGGCAAATAAAATGTTTGTAAACTTACTCTGTCATAAGACAGACAGACAAAAAGGCAGACAGACAGAGAAATAAAAAGACAGATAAACAGACTGATGGAGAGACAGATATTTTATGTAGAAACCATATTTTTTTGACACTGAATATCTGCTCTGTCTTTGTCCGTTTGTCCATACATCCAACTTGTTTTGAGCTTCGCTTCTAACTTATGGGTGTAGCTATCCTTATTATCTTTGAATGATGCTTGATACCTTGAAAAGCGTATAAAGATAAAAAGACAGAAAGATATAGATAGATAGAAAGATAGGTAGAAAGACAGACAGATAGATAGATAAGTATGAAGATATAAAGAAGGAAAGACAGAGAGACAGATAGATAAAAAGACAGATCGATATAAAATTGGAAGGATAGAAAGACAGATAGATAGATAGAGAAAAAAGATAAATATATAGAATATCAAATAGAAAAAAAGACAAAAAGACAGATAGATGGATAGATATATAGAAATATAGGTAAAAATATAGATAAAAAAGATAGAAAGAAAGATAAATAGATACAAAAGGTAGATAGATAGAAAGATGTTTGTTACCTTGAGAATCATTGCCAGCTGACCGACCATATTTGTAGGGGTGTGTACAGTCAGACTTTTTAAATTCCCGCCAGAATTATTTTCAGAGTTTGAGGCGGGGGTTTTGGCCCTAGAAAAATATATTATATCTATATATGTATACTAGTGGTAACGCCCCTAGAAGCCTTTAGGGACACTTAGATTAGGAGGGGAAAAACTCAACCCCATCATCTAGAGTTTTAAAAAGAAAATATCTTTTTTTTTGAAAGGGTGAAACTACTCTTCCCAAAAGTTGAAAACCTTCCCTGGACCTATAAGAAGCTTCAATATAAAGGGGAACAATATCGGTTGAGCGGTTAGCGAATTCCTTCACTACAGACAAAAAAGCTTACTACTTTATGTAATAGAATTAATTAGCACAAAAATAGTTATTTATCGCATCGTATTATAGACGGCTTTCCGCGGAAATAAAGATGAAAAATTATAAGATGAAGACCAATTTTTTTAGACCCGAGGGGCTGAAAACCTAGGCTAACAAAACTGGTTTTAATGATTTTTATTTCAATATTCGTTAAAAATTGTCTGCAATATAATGCTATAAATGACCCAACCAATCAAAATTCAATAAAGTCTCCAAAGTTGTTAAACTGCCGAATAAGAAACGTTAATATAAGACTTTGGGGCAGTGTTTCGGAGCCGGGAGCCTCGGAGCCGCCATATTTTGCTGGAACCGGAGCCGTAATTTTCGTTAAAAAACGGCTCCGGACTAGATAAATAAAGAGATCTTTTATAAATTATAATTTGGTAACTCTGTTTTGTCATGTGCAAATGCCCTTTTTAAGTTTTTCAAGTCCATTTTTATCATAAATTGAACTTTTAAAACCTTCAAAAGTAAAAAATAAAAAATATTTTTTTTTTATGGGGAAAAAATATATGTCGAGTTTTTCTTGATTTTAGGTTGGAGCCGGAGCCGCACCAAAATCAAACGGCTCCGAAACACTGCTTTGGGGACTAGTGTAATATACAGCCCAATGTTCCGTCCCTCCATGGACAACGTATTACTGTGGAAATAATTTGCGGCCAAGATGATTTGAAAACAAGGATGACAACATCCATAAGTATTAAGAAATAGACAAACGGACAAAATGAGTTATAGAGCAGATTATCTGATATCATAACAAAGAATAAAAAGAGAGAGGATATGAAAAAATTAGGATTGAGCCGGATTCTGGATATCCGGCTGATTTCCTAGGCAGGATATTAGATAAGCCAAAAAAAAATTTCTTCAAAAAAATCAAAATCTTCTAGCTTCAAAAAAAAGAAAATTTAAGTCATTTATTTTAATAGGGAATTTTTTTTTTGTAGAATATAAAAGATTATGTAGCATATCAGGCCGGATAGTTCCAATATTCGGTATCCGGCCGGATATCCGGTCCAACCCTAGCAAAAATCTCAAATTACCTCTTTTTGATAACAACATTGTCCAACCCAGCCGTTTCGCTCTAAAAATATTAGGATAAGATTAGTTACCATGAAAACTTTTCAAAATAAACAAGGATGACAACATCTATAAGTAGCGAAGGAAATCGGGAAATATAAGATTCAAGAAACTTAAAAATTATAGAATCAATCTAGCACCCCAACCAATCTGTGAATCTTAATGAAACTTGGTGGGAGAATATACACCCCTGTAGAAGCCTTACCTCGGATTTACGTTTTTCTCCTTTGTCCGTACCGTTGGTAGATTTTTTTTCTTCCACCGTTTTTCCCGGATTTTCTTCCGCGGATTTTGTTTTTCCATCTTTGCTACTTAGCTCCTTTTGTAGACGTTCCTAAATAGATGGGGGGTTATTAAAAAAAAGGATGACAACGGTCATAAAAACCGAGATTCGAACCAATCAACTCCTGGCCGTTCGCGGCCATACTGGAAACAATAGTTATTTATCGAATCTTATTATAGACAGCTTTCCGCAGATATAAACATAAAAAATTTAAGATTTTAACCAATTTATCAGCCCCGAGGAGCCGAAGGCTAACAGAAGTGGTATTATTTATACCTACAATCTTTATTTAAATTTTGGTGGAAAATTGTCTGTAATACGATGTTATACATAATTTTTCAGTATACATGAGATCCGGTTCGAATCCAGCTGATATTAATCGGTTACGAAGCTATACTGGACATATATACTTATAAAGAAGGTATTATAGTTCAAAACCGGTTTTAATCCAGCGGAAATGTACCGGATTTGTAGGGGAAATGCAGCGGATTCGAAGCTGTACCTTTAATTTTCTTTCCTTCTCTCTCTGTTCCGCAAGATACATATCATCATCATCCACTTGTCCAATCTGATAATAAAGGATTTATTGACAAGGATCTAAAGGGATAAGACAATGGCAGATAAATTGATGTACATCCCCTATGATGATACACAAATAAACTCGTTCTAAATTAGTTGTTGAATCGTTTGGACACTCAACTTTATGAACCAACCAATCAAATTCACTTTAAAGTTCCCAAAGTTGGTAAGCCAACGAATAAGAAAACGCTTTGTAAAACTTTGTAAAATGTAATGTAAAACAGCCTATTGTCCCCTTTCTCTCTCTCTCTCTGTATATTTTTTCTTGGATTTTTTATGTACTCTAATAAAAGTAATGCCCATGGCTGGCTAAAATAAAAATACCCCGGCCCCCACCCAACCCGTCCTCATCTTCTAGCGGAAAAATCAACTATAGGTCCATATTAGCAAGCTAAATTGACGACAATTTTTCCAGTGTCAATATATCCATGTATATTATGCATCCATTAATCTAAAAATTAATGGTGCTTTTACACAAGGTAAACTGTTGAGCTCTGATAACCCCCCACCTATCACCTTATTTTTTAAATAGTAGGATACAGCAAAAATAAAGAGACAATGGGCTGTTTATTACACTAGTCTCCAAAGTCTCATAATAACGTTTTCTTTTTCGTTGGCTTAACAACTTTGGTTACTTTACTGAATTTTAAATGGTTGATTCATTGGGTTGAGTGTTCAAACGTTTAACTTTATAAACACTAATTTTAATCTACAGAAGGGGTAATTTTGTGAATAATCACTGAATTCATTGGGAATGTACATAAATCTATCGTCCATTGTCTTATCCCTTTAGATCCCTGGATAATAGGGGGATGTTTTTTGTTGTTGTTTATTACTTTATGTCAGGTTCTATTGGGTACTTGGTAGCCCCACTGGGTTAAATCACCGTAGTTATAGGCCCTACAGGGTTTTCAATTTTTTCTTAAATAAGGGTAGGGTGGGTTATCAATACTCAAAAGGAACTAACCATATAAATTTTATTATAATATCCGTGTAAAATTGTCTGTAACACGATGCTATTTATAATTTTTCAGTACGGACAAGATCCGGCTGTAATCCAGCGGATATTATTCGGGTTCGAAGCCATAATGCAGATGTACAGTGTTTTTTTTTTATGAGAACTTTCTTGAAAGCAATTTTACCCCACCTATAGTTATCAGAATTTAATGATTAATGGCTTATTTTCTTCGTTTTTTAATGCAATTAACAGAACAACAAAAAAATATTTCTGTTTTATTTTAAAAGTACAGTAAAATCTAAAATTCAAAACTTAGGACTCAACATCTAAAAATGGTTTTAGCGCATTTTTCTTATGCCTAAATCTTCTACCCTTTACAAGATAAAAATTGGATTTTCTGTAGTCGACTTTTGGGGGCTAGTACTACTTCCCTGGTTGAGATATGACATTCAAACATTGATATGAACTTCTAGTACATGTCCCTAATAGTATCTGTATACATTTTTAGCTCTATATCTCAACTTTGAAGTGTTTAGCAGCCATTCTTGCAAAAGGTTGAATATTTGAGCAAAAGAAAAATGCGCTAACACCATTTTTAGATGTTGACACCTAAGTTTTGAATTATAGATTTTACTGTACTTTTTAAATAAAAACTGAAATATTTTTTGGTGTTCTATTAATTGCATTAAAAAACGAAGAAAATAAGCCATTAATCATTAAATTCTGATAACTATAAGTGGGATAAATTTGCTTTAAAAAAAGTTCTTATAAAAAAACACACTATATATATTTTGTATCATAGATTAGAGGCGTTTCTAATCCAGTGTAAATGCACCGGATTTGCAGCGGAAAACAACGGATTTGTAGCGGAAATACACCGGATTTGTGGTGGAAATACACCGGATTTATTACGGAAATGCACCGGATTCGAAGCTATAATGCTTACCTCGTCCAGAACCTCCATCTCCATTTCCCTAAAAAAAATAATAAGATTCAGGAATCTAAAGGGATAAGACAATGGCCGATAAATTGATTTAAATAGCTAATAATAATACACAATTTTACCCACATCTGTAGATTATTTGTTGTTTTAAACGTTTGAACACTCAACTTAATGAACAACCTATCAAAATTCATTAGAAGTCCCCAAAGTTGTTGAGCCAACGAATAATAAAGAAAATGTTATTAAAAATCTTTGGGGACTAGTGTAATAATCAGACCAATTTCCCATCCCTTCATGAAGAATAATCCTTATATAAAAATATCAGGATGTCATAATCTATGTGAGTGTTTGTGAGTACCAAAGGATCCCACTAACCACTGAACCTTAAAGGTCCTGTGGAAAGGTTTATAACTATTTTTGGGGGGAGGCTGGGTCACCCTACCAAGAATGTAGCTTAAAATCCAACAGAAATATTCTTAGAAAGGCAAAACCCAATCTGTCCAGCGGGTTTATTAAGAATGAATGGATGAACAGACAGGCATCAGAGAGATAGATACCTGTTCTCAACTGTAATTTCCATTCCACTTGCAGTTGGTACAGCTTTCCTAAATTTTAAAAAATCTATTAAAATTAAGATACTACTACAATGTACAGCTTTTGAATCATGGAAAGAAAATGAAGTAGCTAGTTTCGTTGTATTTTCACAGTAGCTTTTCTCCTATTTCTAGCCCCTGCGGGGGGCTCTAACCATGCCAGGCCTATTTCCTAACTCTGTGGGGCAATCATTAACATTTACAGTATACGTTATGAAAAATGACCGGTTTTTAAAATGGTATTTTAAGTGAATTTTGGTTAAGCCGCAAAATCATAGATTTTGAGGTCTTGATACATACTTTTTGGGCTCAAATGACTTGTATGAGAGCTAGCAAGTCAGGTAAGGTGTCTATGGAAGCAGAATTTTACGCTAAAGATAAAACTCAACACAACTACTATGCTTAATTAAATTTTACTATGTGATTTTTCAGCTTAAGTAAAATTTACTTTAAAAAATAAGGGTCTGAATTTTTTCATTTTGAATTTCTTCTTTTATAGCCTGCTGAATGTCGGAAAATCTTCATTGTTCTAATTTACCGCAACAAACACCAGTATACATGTATATAAAGATCACACATACAAAAAATAGGGTTACAACTTCATTACAGGGGGGGCTAGACCATTGTAAAGACCAGTCATTTTTCGTAACGTATACTGTACTTATCCTAACCAAACCTAAAATAACCTATCAAAAGCTAACAAGAAAATGCACAAAACTTGCTACTTCAATTTCTTTCAATAATCCCAGCATTTTATTCAGATGCAAGTAAATGCTAAAGGGGTTGGGAAAGTAGATATCTTGCAAATAAAGGTATAAAGGACATGTAGACACATTACAATAAGCTAAACGCTTCCCAAAAGAAGGTGTAGCATCATTGAAGGGTACAATTTAAGAGTAACTGAAACCTTTTTGGGATGCAAAATTTGAAGTCTTGAATGTTACGAAGTGTCCTTTATATCAGGAATTGTTGGTATAGAGGTTAAGCATCATAATTAGAGGAAAGTACAAAAGAATGCAGATGACTGATAAATGACTATGTGAATAGTAAACAATTTAAAAATAATTGATAATAAAATATTGTGTTTACTTTTATTGTTGGCACTTTGAAATCCTAGAGAAGTGGATGATGATGAATTGATGTTTCCTGTTGCTCATGTAATTTCAGCAGTAAAGATTGTCAGGTTGGTAAAACTAGGATGCTTTGTAAAATTCTTCCATCAGTCAGTTAGCATCATATTTTGAGGTGATACAATTTGTTTCATAACAAGGCTGTCAAATTGGTTGACAAATAAATGTTGTATCAGTTTGTCTTGCAAAGCTTACCAATTTCATTAATGGCCAAAGGATTCTCATTTCCGCTCTCACTGTTCATCCAAATCCTATTATACATACATACAAGACCTAAATGTACAGTCTACCCCAACAAACTTTATGCGTGTTTTAACTTGTTATGGCACAGCAGATTATCTTGGCACTTAAACAGTAAATGAACTCATCTTATTTTGAAATCTTGACTTCTTAAATAATTGACAAAATTTGGTTTCTTTCTTGCTTTATCAGACTTCCTGTTTTAGACATTGTTTATCTTCCAACATTCAATTACTTTGTTACTCCTGCTTTTTATTCGTTCTGTAATGCAAGAGTTACTACCAAAATAAAATAAAGCAACTAAAAACTGTTCGACTAAAGCCCAATAGTATCACTGCATATTTATTTTATCAATTTTTTCATCCACAAGATGTTCTGTACTATGCTGGGGACTAGTCCAAGAATATTTTTATGTAATTGAAGAGATTTAATTCAGTAGGCAAGAATAATGATAATAATGAGGTTGGAAATCACTATCTCTTGGTACCATCATGTATTGCCTACCTCAATAGTTGACATGCCCCAGAGATATATGATCCTGACTCAATTGCACCAGGAACCATTTAAAACTAGTAAATGTTGGTTTTTAACATTCTTCTCCTTGGTCAAGTCATCGTCTAACATTTATTGTTTTTGCATCTTCTACTTCATAAATATGATATCACTAACAGCATATCCTTTAGATTACACTATTACTTCCTAATGTGATGCAGTTTTTGAAATGATAAACTCGCGCATGTCACATAATTTGGTTTAATTCTTCCTTTGTAATTCTCTTGTAAAAGCCGCCAAAAAAAGCCCTATTCATTTCACCTGCTCTCTTCTACATCTTGATTTCTCCAGGTTAATGTTACATTCCTGTTTATTATAATTTAAATTTCTTAAATGTTCTGCAGATCCATTCTATCATGATTCTTATTTCATGTCAAACCAAGTGTGGTTGACTGTAGCTTAATAAAACTTTTTTAGTTGAAAAATATCATTTAGCTGCCATTCTTCTTCTCTATTTCTATTATTTTATTTCAGTCATATCTTCAACTTTACATTTTACAATTTCTTACCCATCATCTACATTTGTGTAACTCAGTTTGGTCCAGTGTGTCCAGAAAACTCAGTACCTTATATAGCTCACAAACATGTTTTGACATTTAAGTCAAAAACATCACTTTCAATATTGAATATTGATCCACAGCACAAAACTTCTAGTATAACCTTTAACCTACTCACCATTGTCAAAAGAGCTCCAAAATGCTTCTTACAATAATTTGATGAAGTTGCTTATTTCTGAACCCATTTAAAAATTTTGTAATCCTTTCAAAAATAACTCCATCTATGGTATTGTTCTTCTCTTCAAACATAATCAACCCTTCACGCTCCATTACTCTGTTACTTTACGATCTTTATTAGGCTTCATCAAAATTAGCCTCCATTTGCATGCTGTGCCAATGCCAAACCAATTCATAGTTGATGGTATGATTTGTTTGGTTAATTCCAGTATCAAACATGACTCACTCATCAATAAGGCAAACATTTCCAAATTGAAGTCAAATACAAACAAACCCTGTACCTTCATCTTCTTCTTTCTGTCTAGTAGTCTGACTCAATCCAACCTATTAGTTTAAGTTTGAAAGGTCATAGGATAAGAATTCAGATTCCCTTAAACATCTCTCCAGTTCTCATGGATGTTCATGTCTTTCAGTGACTGTTCTGCAGTTTCAAAATTCTCTAGACTAGTTGATGTAGCAACTTACATTAAATCTAATTACAATCTAATTTCTCTCTTGCCATTATTAAGCATTATGATTTGATAACATATTTGTTCAAGAACTGTCAAACAGATACTTCAAAGTGCTACAACATAAAATTAATGACCTAATAATAAAAAAAAAATAGATATAAAATATTACCTTGTAGAAAACTTTCCACCTAGTCTTGATTTGATAGAAATCTTCTCACCAAGCCTTTGAAATGCACTTCCTCTTTTCTCATCAGCATCATCCTTCTTTGTGTTGTCAACATCAATAGCATCTAGACGATGAAATGCACTCTTGTTTTTCTTATCAGGTTTGCCAGCTCCAGGCTTTTTAGAATCATAAGGTCCCTTACTGCTTGATGATCTTGCTCTGCTGGAATCATCTTTAGAATATTTCTTGTTAGATGATGATGATCTTATTGATCTATCCTTAGTTGATTCAACATGACTATTTCTGATTGAAGACCCTCTGTAGGATCTATCTGAACTGTGAAATCCTCTGTGCAGTTGTTCTTTCTCTCTCAGGGCCTTTTCTTTTAGTTCAATAAGTTCAAGCTCTCTCTGTCTCATTTCCATTTCTTCCAACTCTCTTTGCTTTTCATAAAGCTCTTGCATTCTCTGTCTTTCTCTTCGTTCAATGTTTTCCATGTCTCTGTAATTTTCCCTCTCTCTTAGTTCAGTCATTTGCTCCATTCTCAACAATTCTTCCTCTCTCTCACGCAACTTTCTTTCTCTATCTCTGATCATTCTTTCCAATTTCTCTTCTTCTTCTTGAATTTTTCTTCTCTCCATTCTCTCAAACTCCTCTTTCTCTCTTCGCCTCCTTTCTTCTTCAGCTTCTCTTCGTTTTAACTCCTCCATTTGTCTCCTCTCCATCTCTGCAAGCCTTCGGTCTTCTTCCTCTTTTCTCCTCATATCTTCTTTCAGCTTTCTCTCTTTTTCCTTCAATTCTTTCTCTTTAATTGCCAGCTCTTCCAATCTTCTCAGCTTTGCTTCTTTTTCTTTCAATTCTTCCATCTTCTTCCTTTCTTCTCTCTCAATCCTTTCCCTTTCTCTCAGTTTTCTCTCCCTTTCCTTCTGCTCTCTTTCACGCTTTCTTTGTTCTTCAATTTTCCTTTCCTGCTCTTTTATCCTCTGCTCTTCTAATCTTTTTTGTTGTTCTTCTTTTCTCTGTAATTCTTTCTTCATGGCATCCTCTTTTCTTTTTTCTTCCAACAGCTTCTCTTTTTCTCTTCTCAGTTCAGCTTCTCTCCTTCCATCCTGTCCAACATGGTCATATCTTCTTGAATCTCCTCTCATGTCTCTGCTCATTTCAGGTCTCTTATCATCAAATCTGTAATAACCTCCTTCTTGATCCCTTGGTAAATTCTGTCCTCTTTGAGATGAATTAAAGTCATCTCTAGAAGTCCTGTTTCTGCCCATTTCATAATCCTGCTTGTCATCATGATATCTGTGCTGAGGACCAAGTGTATGAGCTGACTCATTTACTCTGTAGCTATCCATAGGATCATACAAATCTGGTGCTCTTCTGGGATCACCTTTGAATCCACTTTCATTAATTGCCTAAATAAATAATTAAATATTTACATTACAAGTCTATATTTAATTTTATAATAAATATTAAACAACAAATCTACTAACTTGCTCAAAAATTTAAGAATGAGATAAAGAAAAATGAGAATAATTGAATGCTAAGCAGTAAAGATAAGTTATCCAATAATACTTCAAACAATAGATAATTTATAAATATTTCATGCACACCCTATAAGATAAACTAAAAACATTAAAAGAATATTTGCTTATCAGATAAAGAGATGCCATACAAAAGTTTGTGAATGGATTTTCAGTAGTTTGTATAGTATATTAGCACTTAGTAGGTACAACATATACATTTCCATGGAGTTAGGATAGTTATCATAAAATAGAACAATTACAAATAGAGAATAAGTTTATTTTTTTATTTTTTGGTAAGGAAATTATTTTTTTGTATCATATATCTATAGGTCTAGTTACACAGGTAAAGTATTAAGAAACTCCAGTTGGAGTGTTAGAATTCAAAACAGTAATAAAATTGAATGAACGATTCTATTCAACAAGCCTATCATGAAGGAAAAGGTAGATTCCCCCCTCCCCCTCTTCTAAACTCATGAAGGACCTTGAAGTAAACAAAAAAAAAAAAACAATTGTAGCTGTGGCAGTATAATTCATATTCACAAGAAATTGTAAAGACAAAATAGAAGTGATCAAAACACCAGAAGTAAACAAATTAGACTGCAATATTGAGATTGCAGTGTCTATGTCTCAACAGTTTTCCAGGCAGCAATAGAGCAGAAAAAATAGACTAGATTACTCTGATGTCTTCTATTCTTCTATATACATCTAGTTCCACATTAACCATCTAACCATTGTTATGATATGTAGCAACTGTGGAGTGAAAAGTTACTTTGCAAAGTCCAGTGTGTAAAACCTTGTAATCATTAAGATATTTGTTTGCAACATCTGAGTATCATGCTATGATTGTCTAACTAAGCAATTAGGTGTTGATCTACCTGGACAATAAATTCTGGTTTTTCCAAATAGGAAAAAAGGCATATATTCTCAAATTCATTAATTCAAAAGTTCAGAAATTGAGAAATATTGTTGATCCAAGCAACAGAGGGAACTGTAATATTGCAGTTCTTGATAACAGGTAACAGTTTTCTTGACAATTACCATAGGTTATTCATCTACACACAAACAGAGAAAGTTTAGTTGAAAATCAAAACTGCACTTCAATAGAATTATATCAGCCATATCTTCTAGTTGTTTGATATCCACTATTAAAAGATTGATGTAAGATATAACAGGCTAAAGTGGATGAAACTATTTCCAATATTTTTTGATTTATTTTATGTTGGTTTATTAGAATCAATTTTGTCTAGAGCGATTGGGAACATGACTTTCTTCATGTACAATGATGCTATAATTAAAGTAATTCTTGATTACTGAGGTTTCTAACAGGGGTGGTTGAATGGTGTATCAATTGGAAGAATTCCTGGACCTGTGGGACAAGTTTAAGGTGCATTAAAATTGGGATGAAAGGAAAACAGGTGGTATTCTTAGTAGAAAAGTAAAATGGAAGGACTGATAATGAAAAGATAAATAGGTTTTTCATGATGGGCAATTGAGGTGGTGGTGGCATTAGTTTGAATAAGGGATACACTTTATTGAGGGTTGAATGGCTGTATGGAGACAAATGATAGGTGAGTGGATCCTTTTCAGTATACTTCTTGAGGCTTAATTTAAATAAACCAAGGTGAAGTTACACAAATGGTTAGTATAAGAGCTGCTTCAGAATAGTAATATTACATGCTTTCAGAAAATCTGATAATTTCATAATGATGTATGATGTATGAGCTAATGTATCAAGAAATGAAACAAAATGATGAATTTCTTCTGTGTGTGTAATAACAAATGCTGAGTAGCATGTATGCTTAAACATGATTCTCCCAACATAAAAATCCTTGAAAGCTCATCAGCCCAGATATCACAATTCATCTTGAGATCATTGTAACCAAGATTCCCTAGGAGCTTTTGGCATCAATAAGACTTGAGTAAGTAAGATTAGAATGGAGGGTGGCAGGAGGGGGTGGGCAGTGGCACAGCTTTAGAAGAGAAATAAATCTCTTTCATACACATTTTGAGTCCTGAATACAAGCTAATATATTTTATTTATTACCGATTATTTCAGAAAATTGAAAATATGTAAACTTAAGTAGCTCTTATTCCCAGTCAGGATTCAGATACAATATGAGCTTCCGTAAGAAGCTCTAACAATCTTCATGCATTGGCATATTGAGACACCAATTGAACTTGTGAGTGTATGAAAGAAGGCATGATATAAATTGCTTTCATTGTTAGAAGCCAAACTTTCTACAAACCATCTCACAACCCAGAATTTTACAAACCAGAGTTATTATCACATTATAAACTAAGTATAGTAGGAATTCAACACTTTTATTTCCTAAGATGCATCAAAGTGATCACATCCTAACAATTAAAAATTATTATGAACAGAGCTCCTTCAGCAGCAGATCCTCTAGAATGGAGAATCTTCCAGTAGAACAGGATATTGATAATTTTGGTTTTCAGCTATGCTGCTGCTAATTATATTACTTTTGTAGAAGAGGTGGATGCAAAACATAGACATGACCAACATCAATAATCATGATGACAATAAAGTACTGATAATTTTTCCTCAAGATATAATAAGGAAATATGAACCAAAGCTGCACAGATCCAACAATCAACCCTGAGATCCACATACAGTTTTTATTTGAGTATCTACAAAACCAGTAATGACAAAACAGTGACAGATAAATAATGTAACTATGACAGCTTCAATAGTACTACTCATCTGTTTAGATGTCCAATTCATTGAGATGGACCTAGACTTCATAACCAAGGCCAACAGAATATTATAATCAAGGTTTGTCATACTAGGGTAATGACCTTAAACAGCTGCACAAGTCAAATGATATGATTTTGAACTCACCAAATAAGCTAAGTTGAGGAATTGATTGATTGATTAGCAGTTTCTTAGGGTTTGGGCCTAAGTAGTCATGGAGTAGGCTGAGACACTTTTGTCTAGCCACTAGGACTATCAAGCTCCACAATCAATCACATTATGACTTGACCTGCTGTCTCATGAGAGCTACTCATTATTACCTCACCCTCGCCGAGTATGGCAGGTGTCCCAAATTAAGTCACAATAATGAATGACGCTTTCCTCATAGGAGCTTGGGATAAGGGTAGTACTGATATAATATTATGTACGTGACTATTGAGTATCCAAACTTACTCAATAATCCCCTTCTAACACAACCAGGGGAAGTTGCGTGATCATTAATGCGAATGAGAAATTCAAGTCAACATATGAAGAATTGAACTCGAACTCTCACCACTGTAGCTCAGTGTGTTACCACTGAGCCACGGCGCCCCTAAGTTGAGGAATAAATCTATTTGGTTAGCATTTTAACCCAAAATAATGAATTTTCCGCATTCAATGTGTCTGTATTACATCAATATTTTAACTGTAACTGTTCTAATTATGACAAGCCTAAATTGAATGAAAAAGGCAGGAATGTGAAAATGAGTGCTTGATCCTACATTTCTTCATGAATGTAAACTTTAGCAATCTGAATAACTAGGAATGAATAAGAATCAGGCTTAAGTACAGCAATTTTTCATGGAGGAGTCAAGACACAAGGCAATATGGATATATTCCCTATTTTCTTATCTATTAAGAGTTAAGATACCTCTACATTTCCCCTTCTATATGAGTATGTTGCCAAATAAGACTGAAGGAGCAGGAAGCAATTTTACTTTGTATTCTAATTCATATTCCATAGATACTATCTTGGAAAGACAATCCTAATATAAACAAACAATTGACAGACACTAAGGTTTGTCTGTGAAAGTACAAGGTATGACAGTGAATGAAATTATGCATGTGTTACTACCAAAAACAAGGATAATTATGTCCATAAGGCACAAGGTGCAACAATAAGCTGATGATGGTTTAAAGGAAAACTTGACTCTCATATTGTAGATACCATTCAAAACTATTAATCCATGTACAAAACATACCTATTAATTTTATTTATATTTTGGAAAATGAACACCAAAACTTAATATTAATCTACTACACATGAGACAAATAAGCTTATTTTTTTTCTCAATCTATTTCAACTCTTGATCTTTTATCATTTAACTATTTTCCTTAATTCTTTAATATAAAGAAGAATAGCTCTTGAATTTTGCTGGTTGAAAAATGATCTCCTTTTTAAGGGAAGTTTTTATATGTCTTGGTGTGGTGTAAAGCTATTTTCCTGCCTTCCCTAACTCTACCTCCCCAAAAAGAAATTGGTAGATAATATAAAAGAGGTACCCACGACCGTTGCTGAACATGTAGCGCACTCGCTAATCTGCCAAACACTGTGTCGTAACTTAAGACGTTTAAAATGGTTTCTACTGCTACTATGTCAGGTGCGCGACATTTATAGTTAAGAGTAGGTGGAATATGTACCAGATGACCTATTTTAAAAGGTTTTACCTGACTTGCTGGACCAGGTGGATAAGATCTGTCATCAAACTGGTTAAC
The DNA here is from genome assembly GCF_053477335.1 of Acartia tonsa. Lineage (NCBI taxonomy): Eukaryota > Metazoa > Arthropoda > Copepoda > Calanoida > Acartiidae > Acartia > Acartia tonsa. Next base: position 14,255,755 of record NC_137274.1, read on the forward strand.
CTAAACATAAGAAACTCATCATTATAAGGGAGGGAGGGGACATTGGGCTGTTTAGTACACTAGCCCCCAAAGTCTTATAATTACGTTTTCTTATTGGCTTAACAACCATGGGGACTTTAAATGAATTTTAATTAGGTAGTTAGTTCGTTTAGTTGCGTGCCCAAAGGTTTCAACCACTAATTGTAATCTACATAATGAGTAATTTTGTGTATCATCCATCATTGGAATGTACATCAATTTATTGGTCATTGTTATCAATCAGATCCATGCATCATTATAGTGCAAGAGAAAATATTAATGAGCGGGAAGTGATTTTTTTTTAAACCTGGGAGTTTATTTTAAAAATATATTTATTAATACCAATATATTTTAGATTTATAGAATTCAGAAACATCACATCTTATAACAACAAATAGATGCCCCCCTACATGTTAATACTAACAAGGATGACAACATCCATAAAAGCAAACCTCTGAAATGGAAAGACAAACAAACATTAACACCTGTAGACTGTTGGAACTGTATAAGCAGAATATTATTGCATAAGTCTGAACTAAATTGTAGGAAAATTTGTTGCAAAACTGCTAAAATACAGGATATTTTTTTAAGACATGCTTAAACTTTTAGGCCTTCATTACAGAGATGATTCGCTTATAACATTGTAGGTATCTTGTAATAATAGTAATCAATATTGAAAAAATCTGATAAATAGGATATTTTCAATACACAAGACTACAAAAAAGTGAAAAATTAGCATGTTTAAAATGGACATACGGACTTTCTAGTAACGCTTATAGAGTTGCTTTGCTTTCTAAGTCGTACCTAACTATTATAGGAATCATCATACAAAGTTTAAATTCGATAGGACAATTCTAACGGACGGAGCGACCATAATTTAATAAAAGCTTTGCTTTTAAAAATGATCCCATCTCTCTTATATACCTGTGTTCTCATAGAGTGGCTACCATGACTTATTCCTGGGTCCCTGCAAAGAATATTAAATATATATCAAAGTAACAGGATGTATGTGTGTGTGTGTTTACCGAAATGTCTTGCTTACTGCTGAACCTATATGGTTCTCCTTTACAATGTAGCTTCTCATAAGCCAAGAAAAGATTTATATCTGTTTCTTTACTTTTTCTTTTTAAGACTAAAATTTAGGGTGGGGAGATCGATTTCCCCCCATCCCTCCTAAAGTGTCCTAAGAAATTTTAAACACAATATCTCATTTGTTTGCTTTATATTGCTATTTGATTGGCTGATTCAAACTAGCAGTATCAATCCTTCACAACTAATATATAATAAATTTACAGAAGGGGAATTTTTGTTTATAATAATTATGAATCCACATCAATTAGGCATCCCAATTAAACACACACAAAGAAAACTAACCCATAAACACAAAGCTAACCTACCTGCCACCCATCATGGGATTGAAGCCTCCTCTCTGATGACGGTGCTCTGATATGTTAGGAGGCTGGGGTGGTGTCAAGCCCCCAGGGGGGTAACCACTGGTAACAATTTTGTTCTTGTGTATTAGTCACCCCTGTCCTGGATAAAATGTTTATTTAAAAAAACATGCGCGTTCAGTTTTTTTCATTTCCTGAAAGATTTTTTTCCCCCGATTCCAAAAATATCTTTCCCAAAATCCTAGCTGTTCTATAAGATCTCCAAAAATGCAAATTACTTTTGTCACTGATTTTTCAATAATTTTTCAAATAACTAGGAAATTTTTTTGTTAAAAACATGTTTTAGTGAACAGTAAAAAGTGTCTAGCACATGTTAGAATATACATTCCTTCAATGCCAACAAGACCTAACAGAATCAATAAAAATATACATGCCATTTTGAATGTTATTAACTGTTAAACAGAGCCAATTTTGGTTTTAACCAGAAAAGACATTGAAGGAGCAGTTTTTCGGACTTGACTAACAAAACCAAGTTATAGAACTCACCAAGCCTAACAATAGTTGTGAGTAGGGCATCTGCCTAAGAGGCACTTTGGCAGAGATTATCTGCATCAAAAATATACAGGGTGTGGTACATAAATCCAGACTTTTACTATTTTGTAAACAAATGAACATAAAATGTCAATTTTAAAACTGAGAGGCAAAATAGGTATAGGACTATTAGATTATTCAATAAAATCACCACCAGCCTCAATCACCTCCCCTACCCGCCCCCTCAACCACCCACAGGCCATGATCACCATGTCTCTGTACAAGCTGGTGAAGTTCTCCTTTATGTTGGCAATGAGGGATATCTTTGTTTTATTAGCACGTCTAATGGATCGTGCTTCAAAGTAGTCTAATAGTCCAATGGGTTAAGATCTGGCATGCTGGGAGGCCACATCTCCTGAGGGACGTGAGTAACCGCAGGATCCAAATTCCCATCTTTCAAGCTACCCTTCGACTCTTATTTGGGCCACAGTTGAGCTCTAACAATGTTTTATACCTTTTTGAAAATAACACGAAGATTCAATTAAGGTTGTTAGCACAACCCATTGTCTTAAAACGCCTACTGTGAAATTTTCAAGATTTTTGACGTTTTTGACATCTCACAATCTGCCACGTGTCAATTTGCCGGAGTACTACGGCCAAGCCAGCTTGGATAGAGAGTTCTAGTAATTTCTAGTACCTAACTTATGTATCTAACAGTACCTTCAGCAAGTTCCATGAGCAATGTGCGATTTTTGAATCTGCCTCGTTGAACATAAGCACGGCCAGCTCAGAGTACACGTCCTACATCAGCCAAGGATATCTATGGGTTAAAAGGTCATCCCCTAAGCTTATTATAGTGGGGTCAAACAACCTGATCGGTCAAGTAGTCTTGGCACTATAGCTGTTTAAAATAAGTCCAGATTTATGTTCCCCACTCTGTATAAAACAGCACATAGCAACATTGTGCCCATTTTTAGATGGGAAGGTCTCATATTAGAGGGACCTGAACATCAGACACATAAATAAAACCAATGAAGACATAACAGAATATAAGCCAAAAATTTTAACCTAACATTGACTGTTTTGACCGATATCAACAGTTAAATGTCAGGGCTTTCCCTTTCACCCCCCAAAACCCAATAATAATAGACATTATTGGCATCCATTTTAGACACACTTTTCTGAGAAAAACTGTTAATTGCGAGTTCAAAAGTGAATAACAGTCAAAACAGTGATTGGTGGGTTCAAATTTTCATCTAACTTAAACAAATAGACCATGACAAGGACCTGCTAGGCCATTGCCAGAATTGTGTTGGAATATCCTTGCCCCATATGCAGGGGCGTCCAAGCTTTTTTTTTCGGGGGGGTAAAATTTTTTTAAGGGGGGGCTAATTCGGTTTTGGGGGGTGTAAAATGGCGTAAAATGGTTGGGTGTGCCTACGGCACCCCCCGGGGTAGGGGTAAATTTTAAATGTAAATGGGGGGGGGGGGGGGGGTAAAATGAAAAAGAATTTGGGGGGGGTAATCGCCCCATTACCCCCCCCCCCTTGGACGCCTATGCCCATATGGAGTCCTCTCATCTCAGAGAACAGCTGGAAAAAGTTACAAAGATCACAGAAGCTCTCAAACTCATTACTGTTAACCTTAAGAACAACATTTACATCAAGAAACAAAAATTTTACCAATCAAAGAACATTGCCTGATGAAATCAAAACAATACCTATTGACCAGCCATCAACCTGACCATCCAGCATACACAAATTTTCACAGACAACTGTCAGCAATGGTAGTAGAGATTATCTGAGTCAAAAGTAAATAAAACCAAACATTTCAATGACGTTCTCCATTTTTATACAGGAAAGACTTCACAATGTCCAGAAAAGTGTGTCCTAGGTAGATACCATTAATGTCAATGTTAGGCCATGCAAGTTCTACAACTTTGTATTTATTGGTAAAGCACAAAAAAAATACTTAAGTTGTTTGGGGAAAAACTGAAAGTTTTGACATTTAATGGTTGATAATGGTAAAAACCGTCATTGGGAGATTCAAATGTTTAACTTAAATTCTGATAGGTCTTCATTGCTTTTTTTGTGTCTGATGTTCAGGTCCCCCTGATATGAGTCCTTCTTGTCTAAAAAATGGGTACAACGTTTGTTTTTTAAAGTCAAGTTCAAAAAACTGCTCCTTCTATGTCTTCTCTGGTTAAAACCAAATATGTCTATGTTTAACAGTTAATAATGGTCAAAACAGCAGGTATTCTTTTATTGATTTTGTTAGGTCTTGTTGGCATTCAAGGAATGTATATTCTAACATGTGTTAGACACTTTTTACTGTTCACTAAAACATGTTTTGAACAAAAAATTTTCTTAGTTATTTGAAAAATTATTGAAAAATCAGTGACAAAAGTAATTTGCATTTTTAGAGATCTTATAGAACAGCTTGGATTTCGGGAAAGATATTTTTGGAATTGGGGGACAAAAATCTTTCAGGAAATGAAAAAAACTGAACGCGCATGTTTTTTTAAATAAACATTTTATCCAGGATAGGGGTGTAGTTTGGGCCGGATAATGGATATCCAGCTGAGTTATAATTCGTTAATATCTGGCCGAATATCTGGCCAACGCCGAAAATTATCGGATAACCGGTATCCGGATAGTTACAATATCCATTATCTGGCCGGATATCCTGCCCAACCCTATTGTTTATTCAATACTAACAGCTTTGCCTTGAGAGAGACAGAGAGAGTTGGGACAATTAGCTTTTCATGCACTTCAAGTCCCCAAAGTTTTACAATAACGTTTTCTTATTCGTTGGGTTAACAACTTTGGGTACTTTTGGAATTTTGGTTGGTTGCTTTATCAACTTAGGTGTTCAAACGTTTTAACATAAGGCTTAATTTTATGTGTCATTATTGGGGATGTACATCAAGAGGGGGGTGGGGAGTTTTGATACATTTGCGTAAACGATGATTATAGGATTAATCTTTGGGCTGAGAGGATAGATTATAAAAGATAAAATCATTTTTATGATGATTTTTTTTTCTATAAGCCTCCAGGTTCAGGGGCTTACCAATTACTAATTAACAAGAACATCCCTATTGTGACGTGGAAGAGGAGCTTCATACTGATAACCACCTCCATAACCCCCACCATTGCTGTACCCCTGGCGGGGGGGAGGTGGGGGAATACCTCCACCCCCCAGTTCTCTGTATCCACCACGATCTAGAAAGAAATTTTTTTAAGCGAAGCTATTTCGTAATTTTGGTCAGTCAGTCCAAACGGGAGAGTTAGCTCTTTACGTTAATTTAGACATGTTATAATCGTCCTATCTTCAATTTAGAATGTTAACATGGACCCCATTTATTGGTCAGTTGGTTCATTCAGTAGGAGGGGAGGAGATGAGATAAAGGGATGGACTGGGTTATTGTAATTTCAGACAGCCGCGAGTTTCACTTTATCTTAGTACATGAAAATCCGGTGCAACATCCAAGTGATAATAAATCGTGACAACATCGAAATATAGGTAGCAAAGCAAAAGGGGTAGTTTCACGAAATGCATTTGAACTTGATTTAGTGAACTGCATATTTTTTCCTGGTTAATTGGTTAAACTACATTTATATGGCATATATTTGAAAGAATTTCAATTTTCTACCACGTAGTTTTTAAAATATCAAGACTTGAAAATCATCTTTTTAAATTGCATATATCACAAAAAGACGATTTTCAAGTCTTGATATTTTCAAAACTACGTGGTATAAAATTGAAATTCTTTCAAATCTATGCCATATAAATATAGTTTAACTCATTAACTAGCAAAAAGTATGCTGTTCAATAAATCAAGTTCAAATGCATTTCGTGAAACTACCCCTTTATTGTTTTGTTGATGTGCCCACGAATAAAGTTATATCAGGGATCTACAGAGATAAGACCATAACCAGTTAATTTATGTTCATTTTAAATAAGAATGCACAAAATTACACCTTCTGCAATCTAAAATTAGTGGTTGAAACGTAAGGACACTCAACTTAATGAACCAATAAATCAAAATTCATTAAAAATCTCCAAACTTGTTAAGCCAACGAATAAGAAAATTTTATCATAAAACTTTGGGGACATGTGTAATAATCATCCCAATGTCCCCTCCCTCCCTGATGACGTATAGTACCTGGAAGATTGGTTTGTCCACCTGGGTAACCTCCCTGACTGCCATAACCTTAATTAAACAAGAATGACAACATGCGTAAAAGCGAAGCTCTGAAACGGTAGGACAAACGAACATTGACACTTGTAGAGTGTCAGAACTGAATAATCAGAATATAAACATAATTTTAAGTAGGTAAAGGGGTAGTTTCTTTCATGAAAGGCATTTGAACTTAATTTAGAGAACCGCATATTTTTTCCTGGTTAAGGGGGGGGGAAGTTTTGACACATTTGCGTAAACAGGGAGTATAGGCTTTATCTTTGGACTGAGAGTATAGGTTATTAGGGATAAAATCATTCTTATATGATGAATTTTCCCAAGTTTTAAGATTTTTTGGATAGGCCTCCAGGTTCCGGAGCTCCAGGCCTCCAGGTCCTCTCTGTACAGGTAAAAATGAAAAGAAAAATTTTTTTTTGAAGAGTTAGAAGTCAACTTATGAAACAAAATATGCGTTTTTTTCTTCAAATATGTGAATAACATTCAAAAATATGCATATTTTGTTTCATAGGTTGACTTCTAACTCTTCAAAAAAAAATAATTTTTTTAATTTTTACCTGTACAGAGAGGACCTGGAGGCCTGGAGCTCCGGAACCTGGAGGCCTATCCAAAAAATCTTAAAACTTGGGAAAATTCATCATATAAGAATGATTTTATCCCTAATAACCTATCCTCTCAGTCCAAAGATAAAGCCTATACTCCCTGTTTACGCAAATGTGTCAAAACTTCCCCCCCCCCTTGGTTAAACTACATTTATATATTTGAAAAAATTTAAATTTTCTACCGCATAGTTTTTAAAATATCTAGACTTGAAAATTATCTTTTTAAATTGCATCAGGGGTGTATATTCTGCACAAGATTTATTTTTTTTCCCCTGCTACAAAATTTTTTATTTTTTTTCCCCCTTAGATTTTTCTTAAAAAGTAGGGGGGAAAATAGAAAAATATTTAAAGAACTCGATATTTTATTTATTTTATCCCTCCTACGATACATTTTTTTAGTTTTTTTAACCAAGGAGGGGGGCGAAATGGAAAAAATGTTTTCAGTTTTCTTAATTTTTACATTTTTTTCCCTCCAACCACTTATTTTTTATTCCCCCCCCCCCTGAGCCGGGGATCCCATGCAGAATATACACCCCTGAATTGCATATATCACAAATATGATATTTTCAAAACTACGTGATAGAAAATTGAAATTCTTTCAAATATATGCCATAAAAATATAGTTTAACCCATTAACTAGCGAAAAATATGCGGTTCACTAAATTAAGTTCAAATGCATTTTGTGAAACTACCCCTTGGTTGAAAAAAAATCTTAAATACTGGATACTGTATAAAAACATACATTTTTAGGACTTGATTATAGAGATGCTTCGCTTAAAACATTTTATATACTTTTTTATCCTAGGAATCAATATTCCAAAAATTGGATCAATTGAAAAATTTTATCACATTTTATAAAACTTTGAGTACCGACATAATTTACAGTGCAATATGCTTTCCCTCCTTGGTGTTTATAAAACTTTGGGTACCAGTATATAATAGTGTAGTTACCTGAGTATACAGTACTGCTAGTGTCATATCTCCCTTCTCTCATGAAATTTGCTCCTCGAGGCGCGTTGTCTGCAGCATACCCGCCTAAAATAGTTATTTATTCCATCGTATCATAGACAAATTTCCGAGGAAATTAAGAATATATAAGATTAGAACTATGCCGAGGAGAAAAAAATTAAATCCTCCCCATCCATTAAAAAAAATCGTGGATGGGGGGAGGGAGCAGCAACAGATTGGCTTATTTCTCTCATCATTTTAAGTGCCCCTAGAGACTTCTAGGAAAGTAGCCGCAAGCACATTCTATATAATGGTTTTAGGCCATAACTAACAATTGTACCTTGGTTAGAAGATGCATAATATCCCGACGGGGCTGCTGAACTTGACATGGGAACACCTCCCCGGGGGTGGCTTGGAGGCATGGGGGGTGCAGCAGCTACCCTCCCTCCTCCCCCGTAGGAAGATGGGGCAAGATTAGTGTACCCCCCGCCCCCACCGCTTCTGTGGTTCATTGTAAGTTGTGTTTAGCAAAATCAAAAAAAAATCTGAAATGGATTAATACTGATGAAACATATGATTAAGAAATTTACAAAGATGACAACACAAATAAAAAAATTAGATTTAAGACTTATTTAGATGACAACTTAAATATGAAAAATAATAATAGAAAATCACCTATAAAATTGTTAAAAAATACCTAGCTATATCTTCAATAAAAGCCGAGTAAAGTATTTCCATGTAAAAGTAAAAAATGTTGCAATCAGGAAAGAAGGGGACATTGAACTGTTTATTAGATTAGTACCTAAATTATCTTGTTAACGGGATAGTTGCATGAAGTGCATTTTCAGAAGACTGATTTCAAGCATAGGATACAACATATATAATTTTGTATTACAATAACTATCAAACAATAAAACATAACTAAATTAGTCTTAATGATGTTTTTAGGAAAATAAGCCAAAACTTTTCCAATTAGGGCTTCGAAACAGATTAAAATCCGCTGGATATTAGAACCGGTTCTTAGCAATATTAAAAAAATCACGTACAGCATTGTATTACAGACACTTTTCCACGTAAATAAAAACAAAAATCAATACCGTTTTGTTAGCCCGAGCCCTTTTTCCCTTGTTGGTTTTAATCTTAAATTTTTCCATTTGTAGGTAAAAGAAAAGGTATGAGAAAATAAAACACATTTTTAAGATAAAGGGGTAGTTTCACGAAATGCATTTGAACTTAATTTAGTGAACCGCATATTTTATCCTGGTTAAATGGGTAAACTACATTTATATGGCATATATTTGAAATGAATTCAATTTTCTACCACGTAGTTTTTAAAATATCAAGACCTGAAAATTGTCTTTTTTGTGATATATGCAATTTAAAAAGACGATTTTCAAGTCTTGACATTTTAAAAACTATGATGTAGAAAATTGAAATTTTTTCAAATATATGCCATATAAATGTAGTTTAACCATTTAACCAGGATAAAATATGCGGTTCACTAAATTAAGTTTAAATGCATTTCGTGAAACTACCCCTTTATAACTATAAATTGTTTTTTTTATTCAATTTTTGGTATCATCGCGTAATTACTCGTTATTTGGCTTATGGATTCATTGAAAACTGTTTATAACAGAGTGTCCAAACTTTTATAAAGACTTTTATATCTTTTTTGTCATTTCTATATGATTTTGATTTAATTGAACAAAAAGTTTATTCATAAATGTATTAAAATTATTTAAAAATTATATTAAATGCAGTTTTAAACCCAAATAAAGTTAGTTATAACAAAAATAAAACCTAATATGAAAAAGTTGTTAACCTTGTGAAAAAAAAATATTCCGCGGCAAATGCGCTTTTATACTGGATAGGTATAGAATGGACATTATTTCTCTACAATAATTTTCCCCTTCATGTTCTAGGCTGAGCTACATTAAATCCCATTGATGACACACAAAGTTATCCCTTTTGTTGATTACAATTAGTGGTTGAAACCATGGGACACTCAACTTAATAAACTAAGCCATCAAAATCTTTTAAAAGTCCTTGAGATTGTTATAACAATGAATAAGAAAACGTCATTATAAAACTTTGGGGACTAGTGTAAAATCAGCCAAGGAAGCTACATTCTTATTGGTTTGTAAAATCTTTTCCACCAATTATTTTGCATGATTGGTAATTTTGTTTGTCATTATAGAGAATAAAGAGTACTGTATCATCCATGGTCTTTTCCGTAAAAATCTGAGGGATATTTTGTCCAAATATAATTAGACCATATTGTCTGCAAAATATTTAAAAATTAAAACGTAAACAAAAACAAAACTTTTGATACGTAGTAGTAATAACAAGTTTGATTTCAATAGGACAATTTCAATATAAAGGTACCCAAATTTTTTTAAACACTAGGAAGGGAGGGGACATTGGATTGTTGATTATATTTGTAACCCAAAGTTTTTTTTAACACCATAGAAGGAAAGGACATTATTAATATCGGTGCCCATGCAAAGTTTTATGAATAAATATAATTTCTTTACTATATACCATTTGTTGTAAAGGGGAAGTTAGGGGTAGAATATAGCCTTAAACCATCATAGGACCTGAATGAAACTTTCCTAAATAGTAGAGATCAATCAGAGGGGTGTAGAGTTGTTTTCTTGAAATTTTCAGCTTGAGACACAATAAAACCTTATTATACTTCCTTATAGTAGGATTATATAGAATTACTTATTTAATGTTTTTACTTTATGTAGCACTTTTAATTTTGATATGGTTTTAATATGGTTCTCATTTATAGTGAAGCTTCTTTAGGTCCAGGGAAGGTTTTTAACTATTTATAACCCTCAATTAATAGACTTTGTCGCATTGTATTATGATTATATACAGCTTTTCGTAGATAGTAAAATAGAAAATTATAAGATTAACTCCAGTTTTATTTGCCACAAAGGGTTATTGGTTTTATGGCTTTGTTTTTTATTATTTGTTGAAAATTGTCTTTAAAATGATACGATACACGGATTTTCAGTATGGTGGCGTAGAACTTTAACTGGTTCTAATCCAGCAGATAATAATCGATTTCGAAGCCACACACTGGAATAGTTATTTATGATATATATTGGTTTCAGAAAAATTTACGAGATGTTATAGGTAATCAGTGAGGGAGGAGGAGACAATGGGCTGTTTAATTACACTTGTCCTCAAAGTTTTATGATAACATTTTTTATTCGTTGGCTAAACAGCTTTTGGGACTTTTTTGTATTTTTATTTGTTGGTTCATTATGTTGAGTATTCAAATGTTTCAACCATTAACTGTAATTTACAGAAATGGTACTTTTGTGTATCATCATTGGGGATTTAGAATTAATCTTTTCGGTCAATGTCTTATCCCTTTAGTGATGCCTGGTTTATAATGGAGGAGGCAAAGGAAATTCTGGTTAGATTGAAGAAATCATTGAGTATCAATGATATTGAATATGAGCTACAGTTCTTGAAACAAGTCCACTCTAAAAGGAATGATATTTGCATTTGGATAATCAGGACGTAGGTACAAACAGACAGACATACAGAAATACAAACAAACACACAGCCAGACATACAGATAGACATACAGACAGACATATGTACATACATACAAACATACATTCAGACAGACATACATACATGCATAAATGCAGACAGAAATACATAAATACTCACAGACAGACAAGCATACATATATACATACATTCTGACAGACAGACATAAGGACAGAAATACATACAGACTTACAGAAAGACATACAGTCACACAGACAGACCTACAGAAGGATAGAAATACATACAGACAGACATTAATACATTTGAAACTGCTCTGTAATACCTAGCGGAAACGTCCCTAGCCTTCAGGACCATGAGAATCTACACTGTAAAGGAGAACCATATCGGTTCTGTTAAGCGTTTACAGAGATCCTTTGCTACAAACAGACAGACACAGATCATCCTGTTACTTTTTTTATAATGTTAAATATCATACACAGGCGTTTCTATGATGAGGATGTGATTGTAAGATCTGTTGACCGTTACTGGAATATCTGGGTTCCCTTTATCCAGGTAAGCAACCTTGGGGGACTCTAATTGGATAATTTCAAAGAAAACCGCGACTGTGGCTCTACACGTAGTGCATCAGCTTATCATCAGAGGTAGGTGATAGGTTTAAATCTCATCGTAACACTGTGTCATAACTGAAGATGTTGAAAATAGTTCTTACACTGCTATGTTATTTGTGCGACATTAATAGACAAAGTGGTTGTGGGAAGGGGGTGCCTTGGCCCACAAACAGGCGCAACTCATCACCATGCACAGTACGACTTTCAGACAAAGGTCTTGCAATCAAAGAGTTGGTTGTCTGATGGGTGTTACTTAACCTAATATGATATCCTTGGCGTTGTTAATTATCGCATACCATTACAAGTGAATGATGCTCTGGCTTCTTTAGATGATGCCTTAAAATCGAAGGAGAATCCTGCCGCTCTAACTAGGAAATTACAGATGTTGCCATCACATTATGTAATTCAGCGCAGAAAGGGAGCTAGGGGATTTTGGTCTCTAAATAATTATTCAAAGTTTTTATAATTTAAAGAGTGCGTGGGCTCTAAATTATACAAAAAATAAAGTTTTATAAACACAAATTCTCATTCGTAGACTCAAAAACTTTGGGTACTATTATTAAATTCTGATATATTGTTTCCGACTAGTAGTGTCCATACTTTTCAACCAATAGTTTCAATTAGAATTCTTCGTTTGTCTCATCCTTGTTTGATCATTTAGGCACATTCCAGCGGATACAGCTCAGACTTGGACTACGTAGCCCCTTTGGACATCAGATGGGTGTGGCATACACACATGCTGGCGCCAGGGTAAGGTCCTAGAAGACAACCTTGGGGTACTCCTAGAGAGGGGAAGTTTTGATTTGACACATTTGCGTAAACCGTGTGTACAGGCTTTATCTTTGGACTAAGAGGATAGGTTATAAGGCATAAAATCATTCTTATATAATAAATTTTCCAAAGTTTAAGATTTTTTGGACAGACCTCCAGGTTTAGGAGCTGCAGGGCAATGTAATCATCTCATAATCGGTGCACAAATGGAACATAAAATTTAAAAGTTTAATAACACATTTCGGCCCCCCCCCCCTGATTTAAAAAGTATCAGCGTATGAGGCGTAACACGTAGAGCATTCGTTTATTGTCGGGCAGGTGATAGGTTCGAATCTCCTGGGCCCAACAACGCATCATAACTAATGAAATAAACTAATAAAAATGGTTCCTACTGCTTTTAATTAATAAGCAACTCTTTAGTTTATGTTGACTGTCCATTAGAACGCTTTGGAGGAAATGTGACTTCTAAGATATTATTTAAGAAAGACTGCCGATTTTTAATAAACATTTCTCTCTTTTATACCAACACTGAATATCGGTTCTTTAACTAACTTTGTCCGTTAGTCCAACCATTATTGTTTTGTGCTTCTCTACTTATGGATGTTTTCATCCTTGTTACTAATAATGATGTTTCTAATTATACCTTTGTTGTCTAGGAATTACATTCAAGATTTACAGGCAATGTTTGAATATTTATTACCTACCCTAAAGATTAAATGTTAATTATATCAGTATCCAAAGTTTTATAAACACTAGGGAGGTAGGGGACAATGGACTGTTTAATAATTTTGGTGCCCAAAGCCTTATTAACACGCTATTTTATTTATTGGCATTAAAACGTTGGATACTTTTATTAGATCTTGAATGGTTGTGTCCTTCTAAGTCTAGTGTTTAAACTTTTCAACCAATCTTACCAATAAAATATTCTTGGTAAACAGATAGATATACAGACATACAGACAAAGATACAGACAGACTGACAGAGAGACAGACAGACAGACTGACAGACAAACAGACATACAGACTGATATACAGACAGACATACATACAGACAGACATTCAGACAAACATACAGACAGACGTACAGACAGACAAACAGATAGACAAACAGACAGACAAACAGACAGACAGACAGACAAACAGACAAAAAGACAGACAGACAAAAATACATACATACAGACAGACAGACATACAGATAGATAGACAGACAAAAAGACAGACAGATAGATAAACAGACAGACAGACATGCAGACATACGATACAAATATGCAGACATACAGACATACAGATATACAGACAGACATATAGACAGACATACAGACAGACATACAGACAGACATACAGACAGACATGACATACAGACAGACACACAGACAGACAGACATACAGATAGACATACAGACAGACACACCTATTGAAAAAATATATTCAAATAATTTTAAGACTTCTGTCTTGGGAAGAATAATCAATTATGAAACCAGGCACATTCAATTTAATTAATTTCACAGTATAGCTTCCAAACTGTTTAATATCCGTTGGATTTGAACCAGTTTTAATCCATAATATCCGTGGAAAGTTGTCTATAATACGATGCGATATATAACTATTTGTTTCTCCCCTCCCTGGTAGGTCAGTAAAATAGCCTATAACTACCTAATGACTCCCCCTGAAGCGTACAAAACATTTATGCCAGCAATTTTCGAGATCTTATTCATCAGGCAAAAAACTTTACTAATTTATATTATAGGATTATATGCAGGGAGGGAGGGGAGGGGACATTGGGCTTTTTATTCTACTGGTCCCCAAAGTCTTATTAGGTATATCTTTTTCTTATTCGTTGGCTTAACAACTTTGGGGACTTTTGATGAATATTAGGTGGTTGATTCATTTAGTTGAGTGTCCAAAACTTTTCAACTACTAATTGTAATTAACATAAGGTGTAATATTGTGTATCATCATTGGGGATGTACATCAATTTATCGGCCATTGTCTTATTCCTTTTGACCCCTAGATTTTCCACTTTTCTATAAGGGGGGGAGGGCTGATTAGGATAAATTTTTTTTCTGGGGGGGGGGGTGTCTGGACTTCTCTGTCTTTTATTTTGATATTTATTTAGTTATATTCCCTGAATAGCAAAGCCAAATTGGTCCAGCGCTTAGCGAGAACTTAAATCAGATCTTCACCCGGACAGACGGACGGACAGACAGACGGATAGACAGACAGACAGAAAGACATCCTTCTGCTTTTTATGATAATTTTATTAAATGTGTGTGCAGACCAAAAGATGATTTTAAAACAAGGCAAGTCTTCTATAATTCAGTACCCAAAGTTTTAAACACAATGGAGGGATAAGAAGGGACATAGGAATTTTATAAAATCGTGATTGGTTGTTTCCATCTAGCAGTGTCCAAACTCTTCAACCAATAGTTTAAATTAGATTTATAACTATCACAAAGGGGTAATTTTGTTTATATTTATTAGTGATGTACATCAATAAATCGTGCATTGTCTTATCCCTGAAGAACCTTGAAAGGAATTATAATAATGGATACAGGATTTACGCGGCCAGGGGAAAATTTATTCCTCAATTTAGATTGCTAATAAGGACATCATTTGTTGGTAAGTTCGCCCATCCGGTAGGAGGGAATGGTGTGAAGGGGATGGATGACGGGGGTATCTTTATTTTAGCCAACTGAAAGCATAACTTTATCAGAGTACATGAAAATCTGGTGCAACATCCTAGTTATAATGTATCCATTTGGAGCACCACAAGGTTGTCTTTTAGGACCACTAAATCATCATTGGACATTAATTAGGGTGGCTTAATGTTGAACACCTGCCAAAACTCTAGGCCAGGGTGATGTAATTATCGAGTAGCTTCAACGAGAATTGCGGGTCAGCTTGAACTGTAATATACCATCAGCTAAAGATTGGCCAAAGGATTCTCACCTCCAATCTTCGTGTGCATCTGAATCCTTAATTATCAAGGCTACTACAACAACAGAACCAATACATAAGTTATTAAAAGAGACTTGCTTTCTCTAAGGGAGATGTGGTCTGCATTTACAGAGGAGCCATATGATCTAGACATCAATAGGAAATAAATAGATAATTGTGGCTACTCCCCCTAGAGGCCTCTATTAGCACCCTAGTCGCCCCCCCCCCCCCTTAATTTTCATTATCAAAAGAAATAGTAAAATAATTTTTTTTTCTAGAGACGATTTCTCTTGAAAGGACTGTGAAACTCTCCCCCAAAATAATTCCAGAACCTTTAAAAGTCTTTATTGTAAAGGAGAACCATATCGGTTCAGCGATCAGCAAGATCCTTCATTACAGACAAACATCCTGTTACTTTTGTATAAAGATAAAACTGGAGGGGGAGGAGGGGGGAGGTTTAAAAGTCGACACTTTCAAATTTATTTATTTTTTAGAAGATTTTTTTTGATAAAGGTTGACTTTTCTATGGGCGATTTCTCTGGGAAGGGTGGTGGTACCCTCCTCCATAGTGGTTATAAACTTTCTCTGGACCTATAAGAACTTTTACTTTAAAGGAGAACCATATCAGTTAAGATCCTTCACTACAGACAGACAAACAAATATCTTTTTTTTATGAGGAAAATGTCATAATATCTATTTTTGTTGACAGAGATTACAGCCAAGAAAATGCGGAAAATTGTTTGGTAGGTTTTTTTTCAAGGGTCGCCTGCCGCGCCTACGGCTGTTCGATGGCTGTGGCTGCCGAGCCATGGTTGGTTTTTGTTCCTAATACTCAGTGCTAAAGACGTTAAAAATAGTATCACTATCTACTGCTGCTAAGCCAGGCATTTTTCATCAATAGCAAGGGTTGGGGGAGTTCCTTGGCTGTATAGACTTTGTTTCTATTCTATTTCAGTAAAATCTAGTAAACGGCTTCACCACTTGCTCCTTCAAAGCCAAGAGAGAGATTAAAACTGTTTCACAACAAAAGACGTTAAAAGTAGTTCCTACTTCTGCTATGTCAGGTGCTTAACATCATTAGTAAGAGTAGGAGGAATTTTTTGGCTTATAAGACAGGCGCAACTCATTACCATGCACAGTTAGGACAAAGGTCGTGGAATCAGATAGTTGGTTGTCTGATGGCTGTTACTGAACCTAATACCCCGGGTGTTTGGACAGAAAAAGGAGAGATTTTGCTCCCCTTGTTGTCCTGAGTTGTTGGACCTGACATTAGAAAAGCTGTTTATCAGAGGGAGGGACCGGGAGGGAAGGGGGGGGGGGGGGAGTTCTAAGCAATTAAAAACATTTTACAAAGATAACAGATGTAATCAGAAAAAATAATTACCCACATTATATTATCCGTTAACTTGAATTTTAAGTTTTTTTATTTGTACCTAGTGTTCAAACTTTTCAACTAATACGATTTATGTACATAGATAGATTATAGAAGGGGTAATTATTTTATAGTTATATCCCTTCAAATCCCTGGTAAAAAATGGTATCTTAAGTAGGGTTGGCAATCCGTATCCGGAATCCGCCCAATTTTTGGCCTATTTTGGAATCCGAATCCGGATCCGGAATCCGTTTTTTAATAGCGGATTCCGGATTCTTAATTGGTAGGCTAAAATTAGAGTCTTGAGTTTTTTCTTTCAACTCCTCCTCTTTGAAGGCAAAGATTTTCATCATTATATATAATCTTTTAAATTCTGGTTCGATTCTCGGAAGTGAATTATAGAGAACATTGATTTTTAGGACGTATGTAGCACTTGCTTTTTTTAATTTAAAAAAAAATCCTTTTAAACTATTGCTAGAATCCGGAATCCGCCAAAAATAAGAATCCGGAATCCAAATCCGGCCCAAAAATTCGACGGATCGCCATCACTTATCTTAAGTAGGGGTTTGCCGGATATCCGGCCATTTTTTATATCTGGCCGGTTACCGGATATCAAAAATATCCGGATACCGGATAACAGGCTGATTTATAATGCCGGATATCCGGTCTGATGTCAGGTAATTTCATGACGGATATCCGGCGTTGGCCAAATACTGGATATCCGGTATTAGAAATCAGCCAGTTATCCGGTCAAAAAAGTATTCGGCCCAATCCTAGTTTTAAGGAGAAGCAAGGTGTTGGCTATGATCTGTTGTCTGCCTGCAAGCGACAAGCCACTTTCTTTTACCAGGTACATGAATATTTTTAAAATCCAAGCTTTTCTATAATTAGGGATCTAAAGGGATAAGACAATAGCTGATAAATAGTTGTACATCCCCAATGATGACACACAAAATCACCCCTCAGAAAACGGTGTTTTAAAACTTTGTGCGTCCGTCCGTCAGTCCGTACAATTTGGCTTATACAATTCATTTCCAAAAATTGTGATTAATTTGAGGGGACATTGGGCTGTTTATTACACTAGTCCCCATAGTTCTATTATGACGTTTTCTTATGCGTTGGCAAGCTACTTTCTTTTATCAGGTACATGAATATTTTTAAAATCCAAGCTTTTCTATAATTAGGGATCTAAAGGGATAAGACAATGGCTGATAAATTGATGTACCTCCCCAATGATGATGCACAAAATCACCCCTAAGAAAACGGTGTTATAAAACTTTGTGGGTCCGTCCGTTTATTACACTAGTCCCCATAGTTTTATTATGACGTTTTCATTCGTTGACAAGCTACTTTCTACTATCTTTTCTCTAAATATTTTTAAAAGCCAAGCTTTTCTATAATTAGGGAACTAAAGGGAAAGGACAATAGCTGATAAATTGATGTACAATTAGTGGTTGAAACGTTTGGACATTTAATTTAAAGAATCAACCAATACAAAGTCTTTAAAAGTCCCCCAACGAATAAGATAACGATAGGTGTATTATAAATTTTTTTGCGTCACGTCACGTGTCCAGAGCTGGATTGGCTGTGATTGGCTGAAATTCTGCGCGGGGTGATTTAGCGCACCATTGAAATGATTTAAAGATCCAGCGCAGTCAATATCCGAAAATTGAGATTGATTGGCAGGGAGGGAGGGGACGTTGGGCTGTTTATTACACTAGTCCCCATAGTTCTATTATGACGTTTTCTTATTCGTTGACAAGATACTTTCCTTTATCACTTTAATAAATAATTTTTAAAACCCAAGATTTTCTATAATTAGGGATCTAAAGTGATAAGATAAATTGATGTACATCCCCAATGATGATGCACGAAATCACCCCTTTTTGTAGAGCACACTTAGTGGTTGAAACGTTTATCCATTAAATATCCGAAATTTTTTTCAGTATGGCTTTGAATTGAAACCGATTGATATCCGCTGGATTAGAGCCGGTTCTCAGCAATACTGTTAAATCATGTATAGCATTGTATAACAGACAATTTTCCACAAATATTAAAATAAGAATCATAAAATTTATCACCAGCTTTATTATCCCGGGACTTCGGCTCCTCGTGTCTAACAAAACTTGTTTTTATGTTATGATTTTAAAATTTTAATATCCGCGGAAATCTGTCTATGATACGATGTGATAGATAACTATTTCAGGTTTCACTGCCACATTTTAGATATAAAGAGTTTCTGAGCCGCTGTTTGGAAAGGTAACCGTCAGGGATCTAAAGGGATAAGACAATTGCCGACAAATTGATCTAAACATCCCTAATGTTAATACACAAAATTACCACTTCTGTAGATTACAATAAGCAGTCCAAATGTTTGGAACCCAACTTGATGAATCCTTTAAAAGTCCCCAAAGTTATAAAGCCAACGATTAAGAAAACCTTATTATAAAACTTTGGGGACCTATGTAAAAAAGCCCATTTCCAAGATAAAGAGTTTCTGAGCCGCTGTTTGGAAAGGTATAATGACTATCTATCCTATTACATAAAGTAGTAAGCTTTTTCTGTCTGTAGCAAAGGATCTCGCTAACCAATGAACCGATTTGGTTCTCCTATACAGTGATTGTCCAGGGAAGATTTTTAACTATTTCTATAAGAATATTCAATGTAAAATTTTTTGGGACAAGTGTAATAAACAAACCAATATCCTGTATCTCCCTGGGAAAACCTATCCTTATACTAAAGTAACAAGAAGTCTGTTTATCTGTCTGTTTGTCTGTTTGTGTGTACCGAAGAATCTTGCTAACCACTGAACCGATCGGGCTCTACTTAACAGGGTAGCTTCTCATATGTCCCGTAAAGGTTTAAAACTATTTATAACAAGAGAAATAAAAAACTGTTTTTTTTAAGCAAAGAGATTTCAATGCAACATAGATAGGTATCGTAGAGACTTGTACAAAAAAAACATTTAAAGTGCCACTAAGCCTCTAGGGGCGTAGCCGCTAGTTTTATATACAGCATGTACCTGTGCCTACAGATTCTGGAGTGGGACAGTAGTTTTTAATAATTAAAATCAGTGCCGCGTGGCAAAATGGTACGGATTCAGCAATGGCTAACCGGTTATCCAAACCACTTTGTGAGGCATAATTTTTAAGAATCCATCTCCGTTTTAGATACAGCATGTACCTGTGCCTACAGAAGCTGGAGGGTGATAGGTTCCTTGTGCCTTGCTACGACATGGACATAGTGTGGCATACCCACCAGGCATCAATCCTTTAAAATATAGCTTTTCTGTCCTTTACTGAGCAAAATCTTGTAAAATATAGCTTTACTGTCCTTTACCTAGCAAAATCTTGTAAAATATAGCTTTTTCGTCCTTTACCTAGCAAAATCTTGTAAAATATAGCTTTTCTGTCCTTTACCTAGCAAAATCTTGTAAAATATAGCTTATCTGTCCTTTACCTAGCAAAATCTTGTAAAATAAAGTTTTCTGTTCTTCACAAAGCAAAATCTTGTAAAATATAGTTTTTCTGCCCTTTACCTAGCAAAATCTTTTAAAATATAGCTTTTCTGTCCTTTACCTAGCAAAATCTTGTGAAATATAGCTTTTCTGTTCTTTACCTAGAAAAATCTAGTAAAATATAGCTTTTTCGTCCTTTACCTAGCAAAATCTTGTAAAATATAGCTTTTCTGTCCTTTAACTAGCAAAATCTTGTAAAATATAGCTTGTTCGTCCTTCACCTAGCAAAATCTTGTAAAATATAGCTTTACTGTGCTTTACCTAGCAAAATCTTGTAAAATATAGCTTTTTCGTCCTTTACCTAGCAAAATCTTGTAAAATATAGCTTTTCTGTCCTTTACCTAGCAAAATCTTGTAAAATAAAGTTTTCTGTCCTTCACTTAGCAAAATCTTGTAAATTATAGCTTTTCTGTCCTTTACCTAGCAAAATCTTGTAAAATATAGCTTTTCTGTCCTTTACCTAGCAAAATCTTTTAAAATATAGCTTTTCCGTCCTTCACATAGCGAATGTTATTATTTAAAGAATCCACCTCAGTTCTCAGCCTTAAAAACTTAAAAACTTAAACACACCTGAAATGCATTTAAACTTGAATTTAGTGAACTGGATATTTTTTTCTGTTGTATTGTCTAAATTACATTTACAGGCCATATATATTTGAAAGGGGGAATGCCTTGGTTCATAAACAGGCGCACAGTTAAGACTTCTCAGACAAAGGTCATGCAATCAAAGGAATGGTTGTCTATAGGGCTTGTGAACATATACATCGTGTACAGCAATTTAGTTCAGTGAAACACCAAAATAACACCTATTGGCGTATTCCTTCCTCTAGAGGTTATCTTGGTTAAAAAAGGGGGAGGGGTAATTATTAGGACAAAGGATTGATGAATATTAAGGTGCATCCTGTAACATATGCAGCTGATATGCAGGCATTTTCTTAATGTCCTTCATTAGTTCATAGACTGGCACTTAGACAGATAAACAGACACTTAGATATAAAGACAGACTAAGAAACATGAGACAGACACTTTGACAGATAATAAGATAGATAGACAGACACTTAGACAGATAGACAGACAATTTGATAGATAGACAGATAATTAGATGGCTCGACAGACAGAGAAACATATACTAATAGAAATAGACAGACACTTAGACAGAGAAACAGATAAGACAGACACTTAGACAGAGTGACAGAAACTTAGATAGACAGACACTTAGATAGAGAGACAGACACTTAGACAGAGTGACACTTAGATAGAGAGACAGACAGAGAGACACACACTTAGCCATTATAGACAGACATTAATATAAATAGAGAGGCATATTGTCAGACACTATGACAGATAGTCAGACAATTAGAAAGATAGACAGACGGACACTTAGACAGATAGACAAACAATTAGACAGATAGACAAACAATTAGACAGATATATAGACTGGCACTTAGGTAGATAAGCAGACACTTAAAAAAATAGACAGACACAGAGACAGATATATAGACAGACATATAAACTGGCACTTAGGTAGATAAGCAGACACATAGAAAGATAGACAGACTGACAGATACTAAGACAGACAAACAGAAAGACATGAAATGTTATCAGGAGATCCTTGGAAGATTATTAGACCATGATGATTCAGTCAATGACAGAACTCCAGGCAAAGGATTTAGTCATAATAACTCAGACACATATCTTTCTTTTCTTATTTTTTTGTATGTACATCTGTCTGTTTGTCTATATGTTTGTCTGTTCGCTCAACGCAATAATATTATATCTAAAGGGTGTGCAAAAAAGAATGCGGATCTTTTTAAAATTCAAATTGCACGGCTTGGGTTAATAGTAGAAAAATGTTATGCATACCATTAGAACCGTTATGAAGTCTATTTTTTGGAAAAATAAAAACGATTCCTGTGCTACGTATAGTTTAGGAGCTATGTAGTAAAATGTCCCAACTGGCTTAAAACTTGACTTGCGAGTAAATCATTAAAGTTTAATGCATACAAAAAAAATATTAGCTTTTTAAAACTAAGATTGCGCGGCTTGTGTTAATAGTAGAAAAACGTTATGCATACCGTTAGATCCGCTATGAAGTCTATTTTTTGGAAACATAACAACCATTACTGTGCGACTTATAGTTTAGGAGCTACGTGGTAGAATGTCCCAACTGGTTTAAAACTTGACTTGCGAGTAAATCATTAAAGATTGAAAAAAAGGGTTTGCAAAAATGCGGACATTTTTAAAATTCAAACTGCTCGGCTTGTGTGAATAGTAGAAAAATGCTATGTATATCGTTAGAACCGTCATAAGCTCTATTTTTTTGGAAATATAAGTACAATTTTTGTGCTATTTTTAGTTTAGGAGCTGTATTGATAAATGTGAGAAAAGTGGAAAAAAAGATTTATTTTTTATTTTTATGTCAGTTGGGACATTTTACCACAAAGATCATAAATTATATGTAGCACATGAATGGTTCTTATATTTCCAAAAAAAATAGTTTATAGCGATTCCATAGGTATGCATAACATTTTTCTACCATTAACACAAGCCACGCAATTCGGATTTTAAAAATGTACGTGTTTTAATTTGCACACCCTTTACTTTAATCTTAAATGATTTACTCGCAAGTCAAGTTTTAAGCCAGTTGGGACATTTTACCACATAGCTCCTAAACTATACGTAGCACAGGAATCGTTTTTATTTTTCCAAAAAATATACAATGTGTTTCAATAAAAACTGCGTTTTCCAGTTTTGGGAATCAACCAGAAGGAGCATGAAAAAAATAATTATAGGTCAATATTCTCTGTAAAAATGTACATAACATTTGCTTAAGGTGTTTTTTGATATCTCTAAAAATGCGGCTGTACTGATAGGTACATGTAGGGTAAAAATGCCTGATGCTAAAACTGTGATAACAATAATAATCAAATAACTCATTTATTTTGCAACATATAGGTTGAAAAGTACAATATTAAATTAAAAGGTTAAATCAATGTAACCATTTAAGATTTTTACATAATTTCGTTTTTTGGCTACATGCAAAGAGCTTTTTAGTTTCTTCAGAATTTAGTTTTTCTATTTTTCTATGGCAAAGTCATTTTTAGTAAGGAATATCTTATAATACTGTGCGCATTGAAGAATAAAACAAGTAACTTTTTATTTAATTTCAATATCTTTAAAAATAAGCAAGTTATCTTGATTAAAAAATGTTGTTAAAAAGGCTTTTTCTTTGTTACTTGTTATATAAGTTAATATGTCATGTATCAATCAAAAGGGATTAGGAGATTAAAAGGGGAGGGGTGAGGAACAAACATGAACTAACTATAACATTGAATCATAACTAAAACAAGAATAAAGTTAATCATTTGTTCTGAAAAAATAAGCATTTTTAAATTAAATTTTAATAGTTATTTCTCGCATTGTATAATAAACGGCTTTCCGCGGATATAGAATGTACAATTTTGAGATTAAAACTAGTTTTTTTAGCCACGAGGTGCCGAAGGCACCGGCTTAAAAAACTGGTTTTAATCTTATGATTGTACATTTTGATATTCGTAGAAAGCTGGATATAATAAGATGCTAGACATAGTTTTTTCGTATGGATGAGAACCGGTTCCTATCCACCGGATACGAATAAATACGAGAAATGTAATTATTAGAATATTTTGTTGAGAATGCTATAATGTCGTTTTTAAGTAAAAAGAAGAATTTAGTTAAACGTTATAGTCCTAAATTCAAAAAGAATAAAGCAACACACATACATTTTGAATTCTTTTAGCTCTATAAAACGTTATTGTTTTAAGAAATATTAAAAAACACCTTTTATAAAATTGATCCATATTTTTATAGAGAATAAGAATATATAATTTTTTTTCTTCATACTCCTACTGGTTGTTTCCCAAAACCGGAAAACGCAGTTTTATTTGAAACACCCTGTACTTCATAACGGCTCTAATGGTATGCATAACATTTTTCTACTATTAACACAAGCCGTGCAATTTGAATTTTAAAAAGGTCCGCATATTTTTTGCACAACCTTTAGACGTTCCATCTGACCTCAAAATTCGTTAAACTTAAAAAAGAAATGCTTAATCATTCATAGAATCATCATTCAAACAATTATAAAGGTGTGAAATAGCTAAAAGCTTAACATAGTAAGTCCTCCAAATTTTAACTCATTGTTAAAAAAGTTTTAAATCAATAAAACGATTCTATCATGTCCAGTTTGACTATCCGAGCTATCCGTTGCGAACGGTCGGTCTGATAGACATAAATTCGCTCATAATATTGTACTATGTTGTCCTAGGATTCATTTTTCCAAAAATCAGCTGAATAGGAAAATCATATGACATGAAAAATCGTTGTCAAAATGGATGTACGGACATTCTGATAACAATAGTAATAGGGATGCTTTGCTTCCTAAATCATACCTAATTGTCATAGGAATAATCACACACCAAGTTTTAAAACTATAGGACAATTATAACATGAATTCTTGAACTAAACAGGTTCCAAGCTGAGCACTACAAGTGAATCAACAGCAAAACTTTGGAGAAAATATTTTAATCAAAGCTTTGCTCTGCCAGGAATTAATACAATGAATTTAAGCCCTTGATGCCTCTAGGAACACTTGGGGGAAGATAGGAGGGGGGGGGGGGGTTAGGTCAAACCCAGGGCTCTAAAGGGATAAGACTATGTCTAATAAACTGATTTACATCCCCACAAAATTACCCCTTCTGTAGATATAAATTAGTGGTTGAAACGTTTGGACTTTTAATTTGATGAATCAACCAATTAAAATACTTTGATTATAAACCATGCATTACCCCTTCTGTAGATTAGAATTAGTGGTTGAAACTTTTCAACATTCAAATTTTAAAAACAAGTTTTTTTGAAAATAATACCAATATTGAGGCTTGTTTTCAGTTTGACAAGGGGTTGATTAGAATGGTTAATTACAGAAGTATCATTGTAGAATTTCTCTTTTATCCCACCCATTCTTCTAGAAGAAAACTGAGGTGGATTCTTAAAAAAAAAATTGGGCCGCTACTCGCTAGTGAGGCAAAATTGTTTTTGTGAAAAATCCTCCAAAATCACATTAAAAATCTACAAAAATTAAATAAAATCATAGAAGGGTTAATAACATGAGATTTTAAAAAAGAATCCATCTCTGTTTTGTTTACAAACAAAAAAAACTTGTTTTTAATTTTATTGAAATAGTCTGCTAGCATTTGTATTGATTAGTTCAGTAAGAGTCGTCTGCTTTGGAAATAATTCTTTGCGCTGGTCCCCAAAATCTTTACAATTAGCCAAAATAAGAAAAGTTACATATGTTCTAGTCCCCAAAGTCCAAGACAGCCAGAAATATGAATTTTAGATCCATTCATAAGTATTAATTGATAAATGAAGGGGCCATGTATCGTGGAAAACCACCTGAGGGATTGTTATTGGATTTGACACAGGTTAGCCACAACAATCCAAACAGAATAATATCCGCTAAAATAGAACCGGTTTTCAGTCATGATATCTGCGGAAAGCTGTCTATAAATTGTGCTAGAGAGTAACTTTTATTAGAGCATTTTTAAAAGCGAATCTCTTTTCGTTAATTTAGGCATGTTAATTTGAATTGTCCTATTAATTTCAAACTTTGCCTGGTTATTCCTGTAGTAGTTAGGTACGATTTAAAAGCGTAGCAACTCTATGATCGTTACCAGAATGTCCGTACGTCCATTTTAAACATGTTTTTACCTTTTTTTAACAACAAATTTTTATGTAATATAATTTTTCATTGATCTGATTTGTAGTATATTGATTCCTAGAACAACAAATGTTAAAAGCGGAGCATCTCTAATTACTAAACATGTAAGTATGTCCTAGAACATTATCCTGTAATTAAGCAGTTTTTCAACAAACTTGAAATTATATCCTGATTATTCAGTTCTGACACTTTATGAGTCTTAATGTTTGTTTGTCCTACCGTTTTAGAGCTTCGCTTTTATGGATGTTGTCATCCTTGTTTTAACTATATCTCTATAGATCACTAACGGATACGCCCTCTGGAAGCCTCTAGGGGCACTTAATTTAGGAGGAGGAAAAGCCAACCCAACACACCATTTTCAATTTTAGTTATTATAAACATTCTTTTTTTTATGGGGGGGGGGGGAGGGTGTCATTTCTATTTGGAGATCCCCAAAATAGTTTAAAACCTTTCCTTTTACCTATAAGAAGCTTCACTGTAAAAGAAAACCATATAGTTACAGCGAAAACTACCACTGAAAGATAAATATCTCTCTCTCTCTTTATTTATATGTATTTTTAAAAATATTTGTAATTTAAATTATGCCATGGAAAATCCTCTAAAGTTTTTGTAAAAATCTTCGAAACTTTTGATTTTTTAATTTATTGTCAGTATTGTAACTGAAGGCCATCATTATGAAACACGGTTTATTACCTATAACCTTTTGTTATTCATTCTATGTTGAATCATATATAATACAATAACATTTTGATACTGACAATAAAATCAAAAGTTTTGAAGATTTTTGCAAAAAAATATTAGAGGATTCTTCATGAAATAATTTAAATTGCGATTTTTTAAATAAAAATATCTATCTATATAACTATCTATCTATCTATCTATTTATCTATCTATTTATCTATCTATCTATCTATCTATCTATCTATCTATCTATATAACTATCTATCTATCTATCTATCTTTCTATCTATCTTTCTATCTGTCTATCTGTCTATCTATCTATCTATCTAGAAGATGAAAGAAAGTTTTCTACTGGAGGAAAGACTTCAAATTTCTTGTGACAGCTTTCAAGGCATTGGATCTTTAAAATGGATATTATGACAGGGGAAAAATTTTCGTCAATTTAGGTTGCTAAAATGAAACTTGTTTATTGGTCAGTTGGCTTATACAGTAGGAGAGGAGAGGGAGGGGATGGGGTAAAGGGAATGGATGAGGGGGTATCGTCATTTTAGCCCGATGCGTGTATCACTTTATTAGAGAATATGAAAATCTGGTGTAAGATCCAACTAATAATAGAGGTGGGGGGAAGGTAGAGTTTAAGCACCCACCTTAAATTTTAGGTTGTTGGGCTGTTATTTACACTTGTCCCCAAAGTTTCTATTAACCTTTTCTTATTCGTTGGCATAACAACTTTGGGGACCTAAGTGAAATTTTTTTGCTTGGCTCATTAAGTTGAGTGTTCAAACGTTTCAACCACTAATTTTAATCTACCGAAGGGGTAATTTTGTGTATCATCGTTCATTGGGGATGTACATCAATTTATCGGCCATTGTCTTATCCCTTTAGATCCCAAAGGTTGTATTCTAGAACCAAACCTAAAGATCTGATGCAACCCTAGTGGTGACTAGTAGCGGCTGTTCAAGATTGCCAGCTGAAATCCTGCTCACCTTACAACAAGTCGGCAGCTGTCAAGGTCAGGTTTCTAGCAGCGTAGCTACTCTATGATTCAATTTGTCCGTCCGTCAGTCAGTCCGTAGTGCTATTTTCTCAGCTGCTATTAAAGATAGACAGCTGAAATTTTTAGTGAAGATTCCTATGACAAATTTACACATTTTTTTATTTGTCTCTTTGTCGGTCATGCTTCAAAGATATTTTTTAGGTTTCGTGATTTTTTTGAAGTTTTTGCATTTTTATGTGAACTGAACAACTGCTCAATAACTCACTTTGTCTGTTGGTCAATTCCATTTTTGTTGTGCTTCGCTACTTACCAAATAAAACATGATATCTTTATTTTCAACTATCCAACATTTTAGATGATTGACAATCTAGGGTAATAACTATATTTTTGCGGCTTCCACACAAGTATCGAAACCGATTAATATACGCTGGATTTGAACTGGTTCTCAGCTATACTATCCGCGGAAAGGTGACTATAATCCACTTTTTTCTTAGGTAATTCTTCTGATCAATCCTTCTCTCCAGAATGGAAACTATTCCAGGTAATCATTTTTTTAAAGCGAAGCTTTTCTATGATTAGGGTCGGTCCATACGTCCGTCCGTACGTCCATACATCTGTATGTAACGGATAGCTTTTTTATTTAATTTAGGCATGATAGAATTGTCCTATCGATTTCAAACTTTTCATGATGATTCTTGTAGTAGTTTGGTACGATTTAGAAAGCGTATCAACTCTACATTTTAAACAAGTTGCTTTTTAACTTTTTTAACAACAGTTTTTTATGTGATATAATCTTCCGATTGATCTGATTTTGGAGTAATGATTAATTTTTCAACAAGGTACAATATTATAAGCAAAGCATCTCTATAATCAAGTCCTAAAAATGTCAGTATATCCTTAAACAGTGTTCTGTATTGAAGAAGTTTTGCAACAAATTTACGTATAATTTTGTCAAAACCTGTATATTTTGTATATTCGGTTTTGACACTCTACAAGAAGTTATGTTCGTCTTTCATATCGTTTCAGGGATCTAAATAGAATAAGACAATGGACAATAGGGCAATAAATTGATGTAAATCCCCAATGATGATACTCAAAATTAGCCCTTCTGTACATTACAATTAGTGGTTGGAACGTTTATACTAATATACACTCACTTTAATTAACCAACCAATAAAAATTTAATTAAAGTTCCCAAAGTTGTTGAGCCAACTAATATGAAAACGTTATCAAAAAACTTTGGGGACCAGTGTAATAAACACCCCCAAGTCCCCTCCCACCCTGTAAAATTTTCTGCAGAAGCAAATCCTCCCCAACCCAACGAATAAGAAAATGTTATTATAAAACTTTGGGGACCAGTGTAATAAAAACCCCAATGTACCCCCCTCCACCCTGATTTCTTTACATTAAAAATTATCCTAGAAAGCGGAAAATATTCAGTTTGCAGGGTTTTTCTATCCCCTCGGCATTACTAAACATTTTTAGATCCCCCCCCACCCCCTCTTGAAACCACTAAAAAATATTACCCTTAGTCTTTTCCTAGTCAGATAGATTACTGACATTTCACCCCCAAATTGTGGGGTTTACACCCTTCCCCCCCCTCCCTCTCTACTTGTGTTTTTTTGGAAGGGGGGGGGGCAAGGTACCAAAGTTTAATTACGCTGTGATGACGCTGTAAAAAGCGCGCGAAAATGTTTAGTTTTGGCGCCACATGTAAAAATGGCGGTAAATTCTTCAGAATGGATCAAAGTAGTTATTTATCGCATAGACCATAGACCGTTTTCTGCGGGTATTAAAATAGAAAAATTAAAATGAGTTTTGAAAGGCCGGGGCTACTAAAACTGGTATTAATTGAATGTTTTTTTTTATATTCGTCAACAATTGTCAATAATACAATGCTATAAACTATATTTCAATATGGTTCAGAACCGAATCTTATCCAGCGGATTAATCGGTTTTGAAGCTATACTGGAGAACATGTTCCAATTGTATCCAGGTTAACTTGGAGAACATTAGTCCTGAGATCAGAGATAATACTAAGATTTGGTCAAGAAAATTATCCTCGGCCAGAGTTGTTTCCCTACCTTTAGGTAAAATAGATTTTCAGGGATCTAAAGGGATAAGCCAATGGCTGATAAGTTGATGTACATCTCTGATGCTATAAAAGCTATATTTTGCAAGATTTTGTTTAGACTGACTGTAATTCACTTTTTTTTCGCAGAGGGTGGTGCCTACTCACTGCTGGCGAAGGTGACACTGGTGAAGGCTAGGCCAAGTGTGAAGACCCTGCTGGGGTTCTCTGAGTATCACAAGACCTGTATGGCACTTCAGGCAAAGATGTATTGTATATGAATTAAGGACAGGCCTCGTAGGTATAGAGAATCTACGTTCTTTAGACTGTTGTAAATGTGTATTGTTGTAATAGTTATTTCTCGCATCGTATTATAAACGGCTTTCCGCGGATATAGAATGTACAATTATAAGATTAAAACTAGTTTTTTTAGCCCCGAGGTGCCGAAGGCACCGGCTAAAAAACTTGTTTTAATCTTATGATTGTACATTTTTATATTCGTAGAAAGCTGGATATAATACGATGCTAGACATAGTTTTTTCGTATGGATGAGAACCGGTTCCTATCCACCGGATTCGAATTAATACGAGAAAACCTATTTATCTAATTTATTATTGTGGTTGTGCTAGATGTAAGGGATAACCATGTTTACAACATATATTTAATTTTCAGTAGAAAAGTGACCAGAGATCTAAAGGGATAAGACAATGGCCAATAACTTGATGTACATCCCCAATGATGATATGAAGAATTGCCTCTTCTTCTTTGTAAAATTATTGGTTGAAACGTTTGAACAATAAACCAACCAATTTTTTTTTTTTTTGGGGGGGGGGAGTTAACCATAATTTAATTTTAATTTTAGTTTTAATTCAAGTAAGGTAATATTTTTTACTTAATTTTTTCTTAATTTTTCTTAGGAGGATAGTGGTGCCCTCCCCCAAAATAGTTCCCTCTATGAGAAGCTACACTGTAAAGGATATCCATATTGGTTTGGTATGATACACAACACACAGAAATCCTGTTACTTTTTAAATAAGGATAAAATCCAAATTTCTCTAGCTCAATGTTACAACCCAAAATACATCTTTGATTTTAGGATTATAATTTCCACCAATTTTATCAGACTATTCAACAAGGTTTGAAAGGATATTTAAGCATTTTAGAATTGTCCTATGAATTTCAGACTTGGCATGGTGATTTCTAAAGTAGTTAGGTATGCTTAAGAAAGCGTTGCAACTCTATAATTGTTACCGGAATGTCTATAGGTCAATTTCAAACATGTTGTTTTTAACTTTTTAAGAAATTTTTTTTAAAAAGATATAATAATCATATTGATCTAAATTTTTGTAATATAATTTCTAGGACAACAAAGTACAATGTTATAAGCGAAGCACCTCTATAATCAAACCTCAAAAATGTAGTTAAGTTCATAAACAGTATCCTGAATTTAATCAGTTTTGCAACAAATTTACTTACAATTTTGTTTCAACATACAATTATATTCTTCTTCTTCAGTTCTGACACTCTACAAGTGTTAATGTTCGTTTGTCCATACTTTACTTATTCTCTCATTATCATAAAGGTCGTCAATTTGAGCTTGATATAACAGATGAGGTGAAGGTGTGTGTGTCTCTGAGTATGCCAGCAGCTGCTGCGCAATGCCGCGTTCAAAAGGAGTTTACAATTGAACCAGGAAGCTTTTATGAGTGCACTATTCCTGAGAACATTGAAGCTTTGTGGGGTCCTATTCCTCTGGAGATGTTGCCTCTAGGTCTAGCTCTATTATTTCATATACTCTACTTTCTATTCCTCTAGAGATGTTACCTCTAGTTGTAACTCTATTATTTCATATACTCTACTTTGTATTCCTATAGAGATGTTACCTCTAGGTGTAGCTCTATTATTTTATATACTCTACTTTCTATTCCTCTAGAGATGTTACCTCTAGGTGTAGCTCTATTATTTCATATACTCTTAGTTTCTATTCCTCTAGAGATGTTACCTCTAGGTGTAGCTCTATTATTTTATATACTCTTAGTTTCTATTCCTCTAGAGATGTTACCTCTAGGTGTAGCTCTATTATTTCATATACTCTACTTTCTATTCCTCTAGAGATGTTACCTCTAGGTGTAGCTCTATTATTTTATATACTCTACTTTCTATTCCTCTAGAGATGTTACCTCTAGGTGTAGCTCTATTATTTCATATACTCTACTTTCTATTCCTCTAGAGATGTTACCTCTAGGTGTAGCTCTATTATTTCATATACTCTACTTTCTATTCCTCTAGAGATGTTACCTCTAGGTGTAGCTCTATTATTTCATATACTCTACTTTCTATTCCTCTAGAGATGTTACCTCTAGGTGTAGCTCTATCATTTCATATACTCTTACTATCTATTCCTCTAGATATGTTACCTCTAGGTGTAACTCTATTATTTCATATACTCTTACTTTCTATTACTCTGGAGATGTTACCTCTAGATGTAGCTCTATTATTTCATATACTCTACTTTCTATTCCTATAGAGGAAAGTTTTCCTTTAGATTATCCATCCCTTTTTCTATTTTTTGAGTATTTTTCGAAACAATTTCAAGAAATAAAAACATTTTTGGCATAATGTTTAGACTGGCGAGTGGATGATACTTTAATTTATTATGGTCTAAGGGGGAGAATCTTCAGTGTAGGAGGGTAATTCTCCAGTAAAACCACCAGGGATCTAAATGGATAAGATAATAACCGATAAATTGATGAACATCCCCAATGATGAAACACAAAATTAAACTTCCTGTAGATTACAGTTAGTGTTTGAAACATTTGGACACTTAACCTAATAAACCTACAAATCAAATTTCAATAAAAGTCCTCAAGCTTGTTAAGCCAACAAATAAGACAACGTTATTATAAAACTTTGGGGACTAGAGTAATAAAACAGCCTAATGTCTCCTCCCTCCCTTCCTACTGAGAACCATAGTGAGAGAGTATATAAAATAGAACTGAACCTGCGTGCAGGGGTTGATAATAACTGTAGAGCAGTGACTCACAGGCTGATGCAGAAAGGAGGTAAAGACCAGGAGATACAATTCTCTGGTCTCTCAGTCTATCTCATACACTCCTTGCCACTTGGATTATCAGCTGTTCAGGTCAGATTTATTTTGATTGATTGATTAGCAATAGTTTCTTAGGGTTTGGACCTAAGTAGTTATAGAGTTGGCTGAGACACTTTTGTATAGCCACTTGGGCTATCAAGCTACACGTTCAAGCACATTATAACATGACCTGCAATCTTATGAGAGCTACTCATTATTACCTCACCCTGTCCGAGTATGGCAGGTGTTCCAAATTAAGTCACCATATTGAATGACGCTCTCCACACATGAGCTTGGGATAAGGGTAGTACTGATATTATGTACATGACTATTGAGTATCCAAACTTACTCAATAATCATCTTCTTACACAACCAGGGGAAGTTGTGTGATTATTATTGCAAATGAGAAATTTGCGTCAATAGATGGAGAATTGAACTCGAACTCTCACAACCTAGCTAAGTGTGCTACCACTGAGCCACGGCGCCCCTGTCAGATTAATTTTTTAATCCTATGGCGCAATGGGTAGGGTGTTGGACTGGTAATCTAAATTAACTCTAATGAATTGAGCCATACTGATAAGCTCTAAAAGGACGAAACACTGTGTAAATGGATATCTATAATACAAAGTAGCTTGATGTCTGTCCGTCCGTCTGAAGCTTCAGATCTTGGTAACCACTGAACCGATTGGATTCTGCTCTTCATGGAATATACCTACTGGTCCTGTGGTTGTTTTAGGCTATTTTCTTGCCAACCCTCCCAAAAACAAAAAAAAAAATTTTTGCAGAAGATTTCCTTGGTCCTATTACGAATTTCGCCTTAATTTTTTTTTATCACCTCTTGGGGCACCAAGTTATATAAATTGGTAGGCTTTTTTTTGTCTGTAATTAAGGATCTTGCCAACTGCTCAACAGATACGGGTCTCCTTTACTGTAAAGCAACTTTTAAGTCCAGGGAAGGTATTTTTTGTCCTTTTTGGGGAGGGTACCACCACCCTTCCAGGAGAAATCTAAAAAAAAATCGACACATTTATGAATATTGAAATCTTTCTGCTTTTACACGTTTTTTAAATGTAAACAAAGATCAGCTGATTGTAAAGAAAGGTAAAATTGGTGTGCGATTGCCGCGTAAAATTATGTAACTTAAAATATTGTCCCCTCCCTCTCTTTGAGCTACCATCATTTTTCAGGTGTTTGTTGGCTCCAAGATGGCCGTAGTGGGCCACTCAGTGGGTGCCGCCACAATCGGCTGTATGAAAGAGCTGCAGTTGGACACCAGATTTTCAAATTCCGCGTGGAGAGCCATGCTAATCAAGGCATAGAAGATAAAGTAAAGCATTGAAAACCTCAAATATTTCTTGGAAAATTGAAGCAAATTGATTGCGCAATGAAAAACTTATTACGAACTTGAATTGTACAGTTGTCCAGTTTGGACAAAGTTGAAATACTTTTTAAAGAAAATATTTTAAAAATTCCAATATAATTATTTTTGTCTAAATATTTCTTAGTCACTATATTTCAATTTTGAACATGGTTTAGCACATAATATAACGTTTCAAATCATTGTGAATTGCGAAATGCCAGTCATTCTGGCTTTTAGTAACTTATTTAAAAAGGCATTTATTTAAAAATATATCTAGGTAAATTATGTAATCATGCGATTTTACTAAAAACCAGAATAACTTTTGGGTCTTTAAAAAATAAAAATGTTTCTAATTTTATTTCAGGGTAGCCTGGCAGAATCTTCTACTTGGATTCTATTTTATACTTTATCTTCTTTTTAAACAAGGATAACACTGGAGATCTTGGCATCCTTGTGGCTGCCTGGAGGAAGGAGAGATCTATTGGGGGGAATGGACAAATATTTGGTGACTTTTTGTACTACGACCTGGAGAACAATAAGAGTTATGAGTTTACCCTTCCCGATGCAAATGGGAAATATATATTAAAATTTGATGATAGTAGTGTGGATATGGTCTCTGGTATTGTCAACATTGCAGCTACAGAGCAGAATATTACGCATAAAATTTGTTTGATATTCAGTGTGAGCACCTTGTACCTGTTAGTACAGCCATATCCTGATGATATTCACACTTGGAATGATAACAGGGAATAGAGATAATACTTAAATACATATATTATTTGGAGTACCCCAAGGTTGTCTTCTTGGACCAAGAGAAGGGGAAGTTTTGACACATTTGCGTAAACAGTGTGCATGCACAGTTCATTATTGTAATAATTTAGTTTGAAATTCCCAATCTTAACCAGACCACTGCCATCTAGCCATACAAGATGTGTAGATTTCATATCGGACAGCTAAAAAATCCAACGAAATTTTATTTTTGAAAAATTTTAATTTTAAAATTTTAAGTTTAAATTTCATCCCCTAGGAGCTTACACTAATCCACAATAAGAAAAACAAATATTCATATTTTTTCAATTCTTTACAACTTTGCTTTTGTAAAGTCTTTCATAAAACCACTCTATATATGATTTATTTAAGGCTGAATTTCCGTGACTTTAGCAAAGCAATGGATAAAAATGGCCATTAATTAACTCCCTTCAGGAGTGGTTTTATGAAGAACTTTATAAAAGCAAACTTGTTCAAAATTTTAGATTAATAATCTTTGCTTTTCTTGTCATGATTGTGCGGTAACACCTAGGGGATGAAAATTGAACTTGAAATTTTTAAATCTAATTTTCTCAAAAATTAGATTTGAAATCTATGCATCTTGTATGGCTAGATGGCAGTTGTCTGGTTAAGATTGGTAATTTCAAACTAAATTTTTATAGTAATGATCTGTGCATGGGCTTTATCTTTGGACTAAGAGGATAGGTTATTAAAGATAAAATAATTCTTATATGATGAATTTTCCCCAAGTTTTAAGATTTTTTAGATGGGCCTCCAGGATCAGGAGCCGCAGGCCACCAGGTGGTCTCTGGACAGGTAAAAATAAAATTTTTATTATTGCAGGTCAACTTATCAAACCAAATATGCATCTTTTTTCTTCAAATATGTAAACAACATTCGAAAAGATGTATATTTTGTTTTATAAGTTGACCTCTAACTATTCATAAAGAAATTGTTTTTTTTTTTGTTTTTTTTCCTGTCCAGAAATCACCAAGAGGTCTATCCAAAACATCTTAAAACTTGGGAAAATTTGCATATAAGAATGATTTTTATCCCTAATAACCTATCCTATAAGTCCAAAGATAAAGCCTATGCACACTGTTTGTGTCAAAACTCCCCCCCCCCTCTCTCTCTTTATTACCTTAATTTTGTAGAGTGCCATGCCCAGTACAGTGTCCCAGAAAAATAACCCATGCAAAATATTTTTTCTAACTATGGCTTCATGGTGCTCCCAGGAAAGGCCTTTAGGAGTAGAATCAGGAAACTTAGGCTAGGAACGAGATATTTTGAAATGGACAAAAGTTCCTGATTCTACTCCTCAAGGCCTTTCCTTGTAGCACCAGAAAATTTTTAAAAAATAGTTAAGTGTTAATGTTAATCTAATTCAGAAAATTGTCTGTTAGGATCATAAAAAATTCAGCGGCAAATGTGCTCTAGTCCCCAAAGTCAGTCAGAACTTTCTAAATCCTTTATGAACACTTTGGACAGGTCCCCGAGGTTTGAGACCCCTAAAATATTGAATATTCGATCCATTGTCCCCTCCCTTACTCCCTAATATCTCTAGATTATCTCTATTTACCATGGCTAGTGTGATGCCGGGGCCGGGGAGGAAACCGCATTTTGTGCTGGCCAACGAAATCAAACTATTGCTGCTCTGTGGTTGGCTGCAACGCATGTATCTTCCGACCAATAAAAATTTGGCGGGAAATGTTGGTAATGGAGAAAAAAGCGCGGGAAGATATTTGATTATGGCTGGTTGTGGGGGCTATGGATACTTTGATTATAGTGTAGGTATGGTTTCTCTGGGGGACATGGATGGTGGGAATGAGGCAGTTGATGATGACCGAGCTGACAGCAATGGGGAGAATGATCATTGGATTGATAAGATTTCTATAAATGAAGAACAATTTCAGTTAGAGAATGATACCTTCGAAGGACAAGACATTGTAGAATCTGAACAAAATTTTGGCTGGACGGATAATTCAGATTTCCAAGAGGGAGGACCCCTTGGGGGTGACGATGGAGGCGGTTGGATGGCCCCCCAAGGGGAGGATGTGGGGGGTTGGCTGGGCCAGCTGGTTACGAGGGAGGATGGTGGTGGGGGTGATATGGGCGAGGGAGGTGATGGTGGTGATGGGGGGGGGGGTGATGGTGGGGGAGGAGGTGATGGGGGAGGTGGGTGTGGGGGTTGCGGGGGATAAAATTTTTGGAATAATCTGTCGTAGATGACGCTGTGTTTATTGCCCTAGAAAAATGGGGATAGATGTCACCGCTTTTGGCCTACCTATTCTATTGACGTCATAGTAGAGGGAAAGAGAAGGGGGAAAACCCTAGAAATGAGATGGGGTAAAGGGTATTTTCTTACGTCAATAGAATAGGTAGGCCAAAAGCAGAAATATATCCCCATTTTGCTAGGGCACTAAAGACAGCAACTAATCTTTCCAGTATGGCTTCGAAACCGAACAATATCCGCTGGATTAGAACCGGTTCAGAGCTATACTGAAAAATCATGAAATTTATCGTATTGTAGACAACTTTCCATGATCGAATAATAAAATAAAAATCATATAATTAATACCAGATTTATTAGTCCGGGGCTTCCGGCCTTTGGGGCTAACAAACCTAGTGTGAATCCTATGATTTTATTTTTAATATCCGCGGAAAGCTGTCTATAATACGATACTCTAATTAACTAATCTATGCATTTATACCTACTGAAAATATATAAAAATACATATGTTAAATGAAGAAAAATATTTGATTAAATGTGTATTAAACCTTAAAAGTAACAGGATCTCTATCTGTTTGTCTGTATCGATGGATCTCGCAAACCGCTGAATCGATATGGTTTCCATTACAGTGACGGTTTTTATTTTGGGGTGAGGGAACCATTCTAAGAGAAATCACCCCTAAAAAAAACCCTCTCCCACCATTTTTTAAAATCCAGAAGAGATTGGATGTAGAATATACGTGGATATATTGACAGGGAAAATTTGGGTATAGTCCCTTTCGTTGCAGCTCCCTTTAAGGGGCGATTGGTCGTGTATTTTCAAAGTGGCTTTTGATAGGTTAGGTTAGGTTATATTGAGTTAGGTGATTGCCCCGCAGGGTTAGAGCCTCCCGCAGAGGCTAGAAATAGGAGAAAAGCTACTGTGAAAATACGAAGAAATGGACTATACCCGAAATTAGTTTTACCTATGCATTTCCCCTCTAATCCTACGGGGCCTACCTAATATAACCTAACCTAAAGTAATATAAAAACAATAATATGAGGTCTAAGCTTACAAATTTACTGTGAGGTGTGATGTATAGTCCCTTTCTTCCTGTCTTGAGAGCATTATATGTATTTTGTAAATTAGCTTTCAGTTCTTGTGTCAACCGTCTCGGAGCAAGACTTTGCTCTGCGACTCGGCACGAACCTAAAAGTGAATCCTTGCTATTATATTTAATATTATAATTGTATGTTTAATCTGTCTTGAATTAATACACTTTATTAGAATATTTAGCTGTTTGTTCTTACTATTATTACACGTCATTTTGGCGCAGTAGTGTAGTACGAATCTATAGCTCAGATTTTCTTTTAACTGTATTATTCTTTGTTTTGTTTTTATTCAGGAATTTTTTTGTGAGCGATGAAGGTGAACATTGCTCATTTTAAGAAGCTGTCTCCGGAGGAGAAGCTTGAGTACATCTTTGAGTCGATAACCTCGTTGCAGGGTGATATTCATTCCAATGGGAATAAGCTGGATAATTTGACTGGGCGAATGACGCCGCTGGAGACGAAGGTTCAGGAGTTGACGGATAATGTTGATACCAACAGTGCTGCGGTTACTGGATTAGCTACTCGTATGGACGATTTAGAAGATCGCCTTAATAAGGTGGTGGTGCCTAGTGTTGAAAATGATATCAAAACCGAGAATGTGACGGTTGTTGATGAGTTTATGACTGGCCAGCAACGAATTTTGGATAGAATTGCCCAGCAGAATAGTTTGAATACCCAGCAGAATAGTTTGAATAACTCTATGCCTTGGCAGAGGACGGCTGGAGGATCTGTACCAGAGGAGAAGCCTAAATTGTTTGCTAGTGGTTCTCGAACTATTTTTGGTGGAATGCAAGATCATGAAGATAAGATCATAAAACTTTGGGAGCTGTCTAAGGTTGATGCTGTGGATAATATCTACAATGGAGTTCTCATGTGGTGGCCAGCCCTTTCTGAGGTTAAAGCGGAGGATTTTAATACGCTCAATTTCTTTGAGGCTGGGCTGAGTGAATCACAGGTTAGTTGGTGTAAATCTCTTGTTTATGTACCAGATAGATCTTTGTATGTTTCGCAGGGGGAGGAGAATGTTCATAGGTACAATGAAACGTGTGCTAAGCTTGATGATCAGTTCAGAAAGAATGCGCCTGAATTTTTAGTAGACGATGATGTGATTTTCTTTGATGATTATTTAGAGAGATTTTGGATGACTACTAGACGGTATCATATGACTAATCATCAAGTGTGCAAGGAAATTCTGTTTGACAAGTGTGTGGGTGTAAGAACCGCTTGTGGTTATACGCTAAAACCTGCTGATATGGAGAATAGACGATTAACATTAAAGGGGTACTTGTGTAAGATGCGAGAGACATTTTTACCACCCGACATGAAAAATGTGTGTAAAGATGCGTATTTGTGTGTTAAGCAACATGAAAATGATAAGATTGATGCATTTTTTGATAAGATATTATCATTCTGGAAACGTACTTATCCGAAACCAACTGATGATATGTTTATGGATTTCTATTCTCAAGTGTGTAATGTGATTTTATCTCCACTTTTGGCTAACCAGATGCGTCAATTTTCGTTAGATTTGGAGCGTGACGGACA
Source organism: Acartia tonsa (assembly GCF_053477335.1). Lineage (NCBI taxonomy): Eukaryota > Metazoa > Arthropoda > Copepoda > Calanoida > Acartiidae > Acartia > Acartia tonsa. The sequence continues at coordinate 14,295,769 of NC_137274.1, forward strand.
AGTGCGAATGATAACGAAGTTTCGGACAGAGTTAATAGTTAAAGCACAGCTGATTGTTAAAGGGCTACAATTTAATCAAATTTCAGGGTCAATGGCTAGAGGATGTACAACAAACCAGATGGCTTTGGCTAAAACGATGGTTGGTGGCGCTGGTTCCAAGTCAAATCCTGTAACTATTGATCAGGTTAGTGATGAAGATAATTTTTCATATGAAATAAATCAATGTGAAATTGATTTAGCTGATGAATTTGGCGGACCAGCTGAACTTATTCCTTTAATTGGCGCAATTCAAGGTGGTTTTATTTGTTATTATTGCAATAGAAAAGGACACATGATGAGGGATTGCTTTGATATTAGAGATAAAAAGTTACCTAATCCTAAAGGAAAATACTTTTTGCGGTGGGGAAACAAGCCTTTTGTTCCCTATAAGACGGGGCAAAAGAGTTTTAAAAAGGATGAAAATGGCATTGATAAAAAGAAATTGGTTGGTGAAATTGAAGGAGGGGTGAAGGATGAAGCAGATACGAAGGAAGTGGCGTATGTCGATGGTTTAGGGGCACGTGATTATGAAGATGATCTTGTAGCGGAGGTTGAGGCATGGAATAGTGCTATTATAGATGACATTTTATGGTATTAATGTTTTGTATGTATTATGACCACTAAAACCTTATTCCATTTTCTACATGTTACGCGGCATTGTTTTGATTTATGCGCGTTGTAAATAAACAACAACAAAACAAAATTAATGATAAAGAGTGAACGAAGCAACTCTAATACTGTGATAGTTTATTTTGATGGTTTATTTTGAATTATGAAAAGATAACATATTGTTTATTACCGTATATGAAGTTATGAGATTATGTTATAATAGAAATCAAAATAATTAATTTAGTTTTCGATTATGTTTTGTTGTAATTAGAAAAATTCATTTTTGTTTCAGACTGTTGGGGAGTCTAACAGAGATAAGAATAATAAGGAATTGAAAATGGAATAACGAAATAGGAATACAATTTTGTAAAATTGTTAATGAAAGAATATTAATTTTAATTTAAAATTGAATCAAATTGGATAAAAATGTGAAATTAAATATTTGAAAAGTATTAAATTTTGATGAAAATGTGAAAAATTGTTTTAAAAGTTGAGTCAGTTATTGTGGTTTTAAGTATTTAATTTTAAAACAATTATATTGCGATTTAGTAATGTTGATTCAGCAAAATTTTTTATGAAGCTTAGAATTTCATGAAGCAAAATTGTTATAATGCATTAGATATCATCGTGGAGTAGCCTCTCTTTTTATAAAGGAAGGGAGGGGTTGGCAGATATTTTGCGCTGTCTCTCGGAGTTGGTATGCGCAAGAATGGTGGAGCTGTCTCTCTTTTGAGGAGAAAGGGGGAGTGAACATATTTGCAAAGAAGTTTGCACTATCTCTCAGAGCTGGTATGCGCAAAATGGGGTGGTGTAGAGAGGTAGCTGCAATGATTAACAGGAGTGGGGCGTTCCATGCGCAGAAAGTTGAGCTGCACACAGAAGTTGAGCTGCGTCAGAAAGTTGAGCTGCGCAAGAAGGTGCTCTCAGGTATGGAGAAATATAGTTAGTTGAGTTTCGACTTTCAAGAATTTTATACATAAAAGTAGTGTGCAGGAGATCAGTTATTAATCTGATAATAATAGTATTATTAGGTAATATTTTATTGCATTAAAAAAAAAATTTTATGGCATTCAGAAAGAATTATTTAGTTGCTTGGTGATTGATAATATTTGATTAATATTATATTTCTTAATACAATCTCTTTATTAAATGTGTTGCAAGTTTATTTGTTCAGTGATAACATTTAAGTATGGCATCTAAAATAATTGTATTTTATTTTAGATTGGTCGGGAAGAGTATTTGTAGTGGTTGAGATATACTATTTATTTGATGGTGAGTTGTTAAGATTTTATTTTATGCTGTTTAATAATTGATTACTATTATATATATTGCTGTTCGAAAATCAGTCTTGTAAAACAATTAGTTATATATATTAATACCGATATTAATTCTTATTTAAAGTGATTTATTTACTAATTGGCATCTAAAATGTTTGTAATATTTTAGATTGGCCGGAGAGAAGTTTTTTTTGATTGTGGATTGAGAGATATTTTGGACGTTTCTGTTGGAGGAGGAAATATTGTCGGTGAGTGATTTGTTTTATTCTGTTATTCTGTTTTTTGTTGCAAATAGATAGATAGTTATTTGATAGGAAAATTGGATAGTTACAACCTCATAACTGCTGGTGTTGGTTAGATAGTTGTTTTCTAATTTTCATGAAGATTCTGAGATGGCGGCTGGAGCGGCTGAAGTCTACGTTCCAACGAAGATTGGTGGCATGGAAATCCTGGCCTTAGTTGACAGCGGTAATGCCCGTGGCTGCCTGATCTCTCAAGTGTTAGCTAGAAAACTTGAATGTACAATTGAAGAAACGGATTCGAAAGCAACAGGCGTGCAGGGTTCCAGCATCAAGATTGACGGTGTTGTTCGGAATGTTGAATTTCAGATTGGAGGCCACAGTTTTAAAGAAGATTGCTATGTGATTTCTGGCATGACTGTACCTATGAATCTAGGCAGTCATTGGCTTAACAAAAATCACGTGAAGACGATATTTGGGAAAGATGGTAACAGGATTGAGATGCATGGAACCAGTGTGAATCTGGTAGCTAAACGAAAGATTGTAGTGAAGAATTTGGTTCATACGGTTCTGGAGAAAATGGAGAAGGCAAGAACTAAGAAACCTGAGATTAATGTAGCTGAGTTACAAGACCAAAAATGGATTTGTTCATTGAAAGATCGAATAGAAATTCCAGCATTAAGTACAGTTGTGGTAGAAGTTTCAACTAAGGGAAATATGCCTGAAGGACAGTTGTGTTATATAGCTCCTAGACAAGGTTACTGTAGCCGGAATAACCTGTTGATAAATGAAGGAATTACGGAGGTGGGCAAAAACGGTAAAATTATGACTAAAATTACGAATTTTGAAACTTTTAAGAAATCTGTTCCTGCTGGTACTTTGGTTGGAAATTTGTTCTTAGCGGAGAAGATAGCGATGTTGCAAGAAAATAGAGTTAAAGAAGATGTGTCAACAACATTAAAGAAGATTTGTTTTATTAAAGATAAATTGAAGTTGGATAAAGTTCCATTTTTAAAAGATAACGTCTCTTTGAAAGGTAGAATAGTTGGTTTGTTCTTAAAGAATTTTAAGGCGTTATCGATTGACCCTACGGATATTGGATCTTGTACTTTGGAGGAGTATGATATTCAGTTAGTTCCTGGAGCTCAACCTTTCAAAAATAGAATGATTAGACTTAATCCTCATCATGCAGAGAAACTAAAGGAACAGATTGATTTATGGTTGGAGACAGATGTGATAGAAGAATGTAATTCACCGTTTAATTCTGGAATCTTTGCTGTTAAGAAGAAAGTGGGAAACACTAACGAGGTGAAAGTCAGGTTTGTCCTGGACTATCGCTCGTTAAATGAAATAACTGAGAAGATATGTTATCCTTTGCCTAACATTGGTGAGTTATTTGACAAACTTGGAGGAAAGAAGATTTTTACGTCTATTGACCTTACTTCGGCGTATAATTCAATGCATTTGAAGGAATCTGTCAGGAAATATACAGCATTTTGTTCTAATGGACGGCAGTATTGCTTCAAGAGGCTACCATTCGGATTGACCAATGCTCCAAGTGCGTTTGTAAAATTGATGGATAGAGTAATGGATTTGAGTCCTGAATTAAGAGCATTTTGTCTAGTTTATTTAGACGATGTTCTCGTGTATAGCATGAATGTGGAGGAACATCTGGAGCATCTGAATACACTACTACGAACCTTTTGTGAAGCAGGCCTCAAGATTAATCTTGGAAAATGTACATTGTTTGCAGAGGAAGTGAAATTTCTGGGTCATATTATAAATGCAGAAGGCATATTCATGGACAAAGCATACATTGAAAAAATTAAGAATTGGCCAGTACCTGAAACAGGTAAAGATATTCAAAGATTTACTGGTTTCATAAATTTTTATGGTTCATATTTCAAGAATTTTTCTGATATTACGGCACCATTGAACAAATTCAGAAACAGTAGTAAAATAGAATGGGATGAAAAAAGTATGGAAGCTTTTACAAAGACTAGAGAATTGTTCTGTGAAGAAATAAGCAAATCATTTCCAGATTGGAGGATGGAGGCTGAACCATTTGTGTTGGATACAGATTGGTCATCTACAGCTATGTCTGCAGTGTTAAGTCAAAAACAAAATGGCCAAGAGAAAATGATATCGTGTTGGTCACGTGTTTGTTCAACTCATGAAGCCAATTATGCAGCGCATAAAGGAGAATTATGTGCATTAGTAAATGCTGTTGAAAGATTTGAATGTTATTTGAGACACAAGAAATTTATTGTTAGAACTGATTCAGCTGCACTGAAACATCTATCTACTTGGAGACAAAACGGATATTTTGTTGGCCTCACCATAAGGTGGATAAATTTTTTATCCACCTTCAGTTATGAGGTTGTACATAGGCAGGGCAAGATGCATACTAATGTTGATATATTGTCACGTACTACGTTAGAGGATAGTAAAGATAGGATATCTAAATTATCGACGGACGAACAAGGAGAGTTAATATTGGATACTGTATATCAATTAGAAGATCCTAAATTATGTCTTATTGCAGGTATTGGAGCGGAGACGGCCAGTCAAATAGCGTCAAGATTGAAGGCGAGAGAATTCAGTCGTAGTCTGGAGAAGGATCCTGTTTTAGTGGAGGTGAGGAAATTTATTGTAAATAATGTCAAACCCACGTCCAGAGAATTGTCTCAAATGCCTTATCGTGGTAAACAAATATTAAGGTTTTTCGAACACTTGAGTTTTAAAGATGGTTTAATTATTTTGACTTCACCCATGCGGCTCCAGAAGGAATTTCAATTAATAGAACGGGTAGTGGTACCTATTGGAATGTGCAATAAAGTTTTTTTGTTGGCTCATGCAGATGTTACAGCGGGACATAGGGGTTACCTGGAGACTTTGAGTAGGATTAACAGACACTTTATTTTTCCCTATGTGTCTAAATATGTAGCTGCGGCAGTTGCAAATTGTGTCATTTGTTTGAATAGGCGTAAAAAACCGAAACATAATCATAATATAGAATTTTCACCTTTGGCTGGGGAGGCTATGGCAGAGTTGGCCATAGATGCGATAGGTCCTTTGAATGAGTGTGAATATAATGGAGTCATTTGTAAGCATATTTTAATAGTAGTTGACAGTTGTACTAGATATGTGTGGTTGTTTGCTATTGAGGATGTTAAAGCTGAAACAATTATTGAATGTTTGAAGTTTAATTTATTTTCTGTTTGGGGATTGTGCGAAAGAATCAGGACTGACAATGCACAAAGTTTTAAATCGAAAGTTTTTAGGGAAGTTTGTTTAAGGTTGGGTATTGAACAAATTTTTATCCCTCCCAGATCAGCTAATTCTAATTTTAGTGAAAGATACAACCAATCGGTGTATTCGTTTCTTAAGACTGATTTACGTTTTCAAGATGGAGATTGGGCTCATATACTTAAAGCTACACAATTTTGTATGAACACTTCTTTTAATCGGAGGTTAGGATGTTCCCCGTTTTTCAAGTTTTTCCTACGTAACCCTAAGCTTCCATTGGACGCATTTGATCCTTTAACACGCACAAAGATTAAATATATGAATTTTTCAGAGTTATTGGATTGTCTTGACAGAAATTGGAGAACTGGACAAGAGAGGACTGAGAAGTATTTACAGGTAGAAAATACAGAAAGGATAGGTAGGCCGATAGCTATAAATTCCTATTGTTATATTTATTATGACGTCACAACGATTGGTGTAGCTCGTAAACTCTGTTCTTTATGGGTGGGTCCGTGTCTAGTGACAAAAGTAATTTCTGACAGTTTGTTTGAGGTTCAACCCCTGGAAAAGTGTAGATTGAAAGACAAAGGGGTTAGAATTGTGCCAAGGGATAAAATATATGTTATAGAGAGTACTCTAGATTTGACTCCAGATGAAAAGATTGACTTAGTGGTTACAGATGAGTTCTTCTCTGTGGACAATGACTTGAAAATAAACTATGACTTTCCCAATACTTTAAGAAATTTATCTTGTTCAGGCGTTACTGAAGAGGAGAATAGTTGTGGCGCTAGTCCAGAGGTGGTTGGAAGGCGGAAGGATGGACAGGTAACACCAGATTTTTTGGAGGATTCTTTTTTGGGTGTTGACTTGTCACAGCAAAGGTCAAATGTATCTAAGGATAATGAATATTTAAATGATTTAGTTGAGGATCTTAGTGATACTTTGGAAAGTACTCATATTTCTGAAAGTGTAGATACGAATGACAAAACTAAGTTAGATTCTACATATTCTACTATTAGTAAAGATAGTGTTTTTCATGGAGATTATGCGACTGATAATAGTTTAATAGATAACAGTTTGGGTGTAGAGGATATTAACATGGAATCTGCTAGAGAATTAGAGTCTCGAATGAGTATTTTAGAAGACACTTTTCCAAAACTTCAGAGTAAAATTGTAAACTTGGAACAAAGAAGGGGAAGTGTTAAACGGGGTAGGGATGTTGAGGAGGATGAATTGGATAGATCGTTAGATAATGCAAAATCGCAAAAAATGTCTGAAACTATTCCTGTAAAAGGTCGTCCTAAAGGTTCTACAAATGAAGTGCAATTACAAAAATTGGATGAGGATAGACAAAATAGAGATAAAGATAGATTAGAACGTTATTCTGTAGCAGATGTAGTAACTAGGAACCTCGCAAAATTGATTAAAAAGTAATATTTGTAATAATTTGTATAATATTTGCAGGAGAAGAGATTACCATGACAATCGTCGGGAGCGTGACGACAAGCGAGGAGGCGGCAGTGGTGACAGACATGACCGGAACAGACGAGAGGGAGATCGTGGTATGCGAAAGAGGTCACCCGACGCCTGTAGTTCAAAAAGTGGACGTTCTGGACCAATACCTGTGAAGAAATCCAAGGATGATAGAGGAGTCAGGTACTTGGATATTTTGTTATTTGTTGTTGTGATGCAGACCTATTGTTTTATTATTGTTGGTGGTATGTATGCGTCACAGGATCCACGGTTAGCGGCTTATGATTGTTCTCAAATAAGTGCTGTTGAGCTTAGATCGGCTGCCTGTTTGCATGATAGGATGGAACCGGTCAGATCTGTGGAATTACTGGGGCTAGCAGAAACTGATTTTATGTTGTCGGAGGCTATTAGTTGTGAGGTTAGGCTAAAGTTGGAGCGCTGGTTTTGCGACACTGCGAGTCATGTGCACGTGTTAGACGTGCCACATGAAACACAGGTAGAGTTGAGTATGGATGAATGTAGAAGGGTTTTCCATTCTGGCAAGTATCAGCATGATGGTATTAGTTTTAAAGTGAATATAGATTTGCCAACTGTTCACAGTTTTACGGTTAATGGAACATTGTCACCTTTCGGTGATGTTGGTGGTGAAAACATTCAATGCAAGACACTGGGAGTATATGCGCACAACATGTGGTTCAACTTAGGTTTTGCTATTGGGACTTTGCATATTTTAGTAAAAAATACTCCAGTTTTGATCAAGGGAAATGTTGTTATGGATTATGATAAAAAGACGATTGTGGCGAACTTTGAAAAAAATCATTTGTGGGCAACATCAACTTCACGCTATTTTCCGTATGTAGTACGAAAACCGGCCAGTAATTTTAAGGTAGTTTTTCAAGATACATTCAATTTAACTACGTGGAATGATCAACTTTTTGTTTCTAACTCGGAAAGGAATATTTTAAGCCCGGTTCACAAAAGCTTTTTAGAGGTCGACCTTTTTTTCAGTAGGTCAACCGATTTTAGTACAACTGAAATATAACCCAACCTAAACTTATTCTTATTTTTTTGCTTCTATTACACAGTTTTTGTACATGAAAATGATAAGAGATTGTAATAATTACCCCATTATTCTTATTTACAAGTTTAATTATATTGTTCGACGAAAAAAAAGTTACTCTATACTTGGTCTCATTTTGCTTACATAATTAAAATCATTGGTTTATCTTTCTATCCCTGCTAGTGGTCAGTGAAAAACATATGGTAATTCAAATTTATTTTAAAAATATTCAAAAGCTGTCTTTAAAAAACTGTTTTAATATATTTTTTTTATCTTAACATAAAGTAAAAACAATTTTTATAATATACTTTATTTTCATTACGTGTCCTAAAAAAGTCAGCTATTCATCGCTTTTATATAGAAAAAAAAATAAGAATCGTAAATAGAATTATCAGCTGATATCAATTAATTACGTAAATTTCTTTATTTTGATCATAAGACTTATGTTAAAATTTAAGTGATAGAGGAAGAAAGCACTAAGATTATTATTATTATATAGGTCTTTTCCGTATACTTAATGCCAATGGAGAATGAGTATAATTCTTATTCTCAGTTTATATATATTTTACTTTATTTAAAAATGTTACATTTCAGAGTTTTCAAAGATGAAATTCGTTGAGCAGCTACCTTTAATCTTTCTTTAATTCATAATAGGTAAACAAAATGTTCAAAACTTTTCTATTAGGGTCGGTCCATCCTTGTCAGTAACTAAATAACTGAGTGAAATTGCCGCTGTAGACCTCTATGGCTTAGACAGAAAATTTAATTTTTTTCCCGTATTGATTTGAAACCGATCAATATCCGGTCGATTCGAACCGGTACTAGGCCATACTGAAAAATTATGCATAGCATCGTATTCTATCGAGTTTTCTACAAGTATTAAAACTTACAATTATTGGATAAAATCAGTTTTTTAGTCCCCTGGCGCCGCGGAAAGCTGTTTATAATACGATGTGATAATTAACTATTTCTAGTCCTATATCCTTGTAATAAAGTAACAGGATGGTGTCTGTCTGTGTGCTCTTTTTTTTATAACTTTGAAAATTTTTCACCCCACCCTCCCCCCTCCCGGTTCCTTATTTTTTTTAAAAAATACGATAAGGTTAGGCAGACAGGTGAGACAAGCGCTGCGGCTACGCAGGTCAGTGGGCAGCAGCCATGGTCATTATTTTGTTTGGGGGAAGGTGGGATATAAAAATTTCAAATTTTTAAAAATTTCTAAGAAGACTCTACCGGATCTCGCTAAATGCAAACGATATAGTTATCCTTCACAGGTCCTGGAAAGGTTTATAACTATTTAGGGAGAGGGTAAAACCAGACCACCCAAAAAAAAAATTTAATGGGGGGAGGGCGAGAAAACCCTGTGCACACCACTACAGTAATAAAAATAAATATGAAACTAAAAATTTCAATAAAATATATCTGTCTCAAATGATTAAGATTTATAAACACATCTTTAAAATGAGTCTTTTACAAACAAAATAGGGGAAGGGGGTTAAGATACATTTGCATAAACCGTGTGTATTTGCTTTATCTTTGGACTGAGAGGTTAGGTTATTAGGGATAATATCATTCTTATATAATAAATTTTCCAAAGTTTTATGATATTTTAGATAGGCCTCCAGGTTTATGAGCTGTAGGCCTCCAGGTTCAGGAGCTACAGGCCTTCAGGTCGTCTCTGAACAAGAAAAAATAAAACTTTTTTCACCTGGAGGGCTGCAGCTCCTGAACTTGGAGGCCTATCCAAAAAATCGTAAAACTTTATATCAACTTAAATAACAAAAGATGATTATTTTGTTTTATAAATTGTAACTCTTCAAAAAAAAAATTATTTTACTTCTTCATAGACGACCTGGAGGACTATAGCTTCTGAACCTAGAGGCCTACAGCTCCTAAATGTCGAGGCCTATCAAAAAAATCTTAAAACTTTGGAAAATTTATTATATAAGAATGATTTTATCCCTAATAAACTATCCTCTCAGTCTAAAGATAAAGCCTATACACACAGTTTACGCAATTGTGTCAACCCCCCCCCCCCCCCCTCTTGATCCATTAAAAACCTTCAATAAATTTAAAATTCATATTTTTATTTCCTTAAATAATGATTTTAAATTTTTTTTTAGATGACCTGAACCTGATACAGAAAAATGGATAAGACACATGCTGAGTAATAGTATACAAAGAAAGAAACAGTATAGCTTTCAATGGCTTTTGGCAAAAAACACATTTTTTATGTATGTAGGTTTATTAATATTTTGTGTCTGATTGTATAAACTTTTTTTCATCACATGTTTATTATTTTGCTTATAAGCATCAGAATAACCTTTAGTCGTTCTGTGTGTTTTGCACTTCTTTAGACAAAAGTAAAGTTTATTTTTTAAAAGGGGATGTTTTTAATGAAACAAATCTCATTTATTTTTATTTCTTAACAAATGATAGCCCAAACACAAGAAATTTCCTATCTCAAATCTAAATTAATTTAATCATGTAAAATAGTTTGTTATATGCTTTCATCCTAAATATAAATGTCAATTGAAGTCAATCTTGCCAACCTTAAAAGTAGAAATGTGTACTACCTAAGCTTTATTTTATTTTAAAAATTAATAAAAAACAAACGTACAATTTCTATAAAATTTTAAATAAACAAACTTTAACAAGTCTTTAACATTTGATTATAACATTATTTGAATTAAAAAGCTCTTAAATAAAATTAACACAATAATATTTTTTGTTCATTTTAATAGATTTTGTAATATTTTTTAATGTTATTATTGTGTAAAAAAGTATAATATACAACACAGTACAGCTTCATTGATATTTCTTTGTACTAGTTATCTTGTCTTTTAGGCTGATTTATGCTTGAAAGATATAAATAAATTTTCTTTTGATTATAATTTGTTTTATAAAAAAATTAGTAAAATTGTAAGATTTTAATTTTTATCCCCTTTCAGTGGTTACATATAAGTAGCGTGTTTGGCCGTTGGTCTTTTACCTTTCATCTAATTTTAAAATTTATCTTTTTCATAGAAAGCCTTCAATTTAAACTTTTTAATTTTTGTGTGGTACCTAATGTAAATAGGGTAATATCCTCTTAGAAATATTTTTTTTCAATTTTGAAAATTTGAGTACCCCCCCCCCCCCCCTCCCCTTGACAGAACTATGAACTATTGCCGCGGCGCTCGGCCGCCTTGCCTGCCTAGCCGCAGCGCTCGGCTCCCTAGCCTAAAACCTAACCTAAAAATGATGTTCTGTCGGGGGAGGGGGGAGTACTTAAATTTTTAAAATTGAAGAAGAGGAGAACGCCGTAAATAGATTTAAATGTGATTTTTTATTTGTGTATCGTATTTAATTATATAACCTTAAATTTTAAAACATGAAATTTAATAAACGTATTGATATTCAAAAATTATTAATCAATATTTTGTTTTAACAAGAATGACAACGATCATAAGTAGCGAATATAACATGAAGTGTATACAGAAATAGAAAGTATTAAACAAATTTTTATTGGCAATATGTTAATTCCTGAAAATTGCTTTATATCATTGACAACAGCTTTGAAAAAAATCTCGGAAATTTAATGCATTTCAGGCAGTGCAGAAGAACAACAGGTTCTAGATTAGATAAGCATCATTTAATTAACTATTGAAATGTCGGAAAAAAATAATACAAAATCCCACTGGAAAGATAGAAGATGAGACAATCGATCATTGAGTTTGTGTTCATTTCCATTGTTATTGAGAACCTTTAAAATGTTTCAGCTATCCTATATAGCAGCTAAGAATTTCCTGTTCCCTCATGACCCCTTCTTCCGGACGTTTAAATTCTCGTGCTTATTGTAGTTAACTCTTATATAGGGGGTGGGTGGTGGGGAGGGGTGAATAATAATTTTGAAATTCTTAAGATCTAGCGCCCTGCTCCCTCAAAGCAAATAAAAACTATCGTAGTTTAAAGTAAACAAGGATGACAACATCTATAAAAGCGAAGCTCTGAAACGGTAGGACAAACGGACATTAACACTTGTATAATGTCAGAACTTAATAATCAGAATGCGAATGTATAAGAGTCAAAGCAAAATTGTAAGTAAATTTGTTGAAAAACTGCTTGATACAGGATAATGATTATGGACATACTTACATTTTTAGGACTTAATTATAGAGTTGCTTCGCTTATAATATTGTACTTTGTTGTCCCAGGAATCAGTATACCAAAAATCAGACCAATCGGATCATTAGGTCACATACAAAGGGGGGGGGGGGGCCGAAAGTGACACTTTTTGAAACCAAAACTAAAAGTCAAAGGAACTCAACTAAAAAAAGAGTTACAGGTCTGACATTTTGCATGGCAGTTGCTTTATAGGGGTACAATATGGAACTGTGAAGAAACGGCGGCGCAACCGCCGAAAACCGCCGAGAAAAGGCAACAAAAATTACGGCGGTTTTCGGCGGTTGCGCCGCCGTTTCTTCACAGTTCCATATTGTACCCCTATAAAGCAACTGCCATGCAAAATCTCAGACCTGTAACCCTTTTTTTAGTTGAGTTCCTTTGTTGACTCTTAGTTTTGGTTTCAAAAAGTGTCACTTTCGCCCCCCCCCCTTTGTTGTTAAAAATGTAAAAAAATCAACATGTTTAAAATAGACGTACGGACATTTTGGTAATGGTTATAGAGTTGCTACGCTTTCTAAATCGTAGCTAACTACTAAAGGAATCACCATGCAAAATTTGAAATCGATAGGACAATTCTAACATGTCTAAATTAACGAAAAAAGCTATCCGTGACGGACGGACCGATCCTAATTATAGAAAAGCTTCGCTTTCAAAAAGGACCTAAAACGAAGGTGACTTAGAAGGGTCGAAGGTAGAAAAAAAATTACTTACATTTTTATGGTAGGATAATCTTTATAAAAAGGGCACAATTTAATATTTATTAGACTGCTACCTATCAATAATAATTTATAAGGACCCTTCCTTTATCTAATCAATTCAGGTCAGACGGAGGGTTAAAGTAAGAGCACACGTTGGTTAGGTGGTCAAAAGAAAAGGGAAGGATTCTTACGCCACTTTAAACTAATTTACGAATTTTGATTGGTCGTTTTGCGAAAGAAGAGTTGTCATTGGACAAGTTAGGAACTAAGATACGTGTGTTTTAAAATCAAGTTTTCTACGCATCGAAAGTTTAAATCATTTACGTAAACAGTTTCAACAGTTTCGGAGCCGTAAAATTTTGATGCGGCTCCGCGGAGACGTAGATCTGGAAATACGGCTTTTATTTGATTAAAGTTATATAAAAGTAGAAGGATGTGTGTCTATTTGTTAGGTAACAATAGTTTTTCAGTTTATTTTATAGAAATAGACCGTCGCCAAATTATAATATTACTTTAAAAATCATTTTTAGCCAATCTGGAGCCGGAGCCGTTTTTAACGAAAAATACCGCTCTAGCTCCACCAAAAATGTTGCTGCCCCCGGCTCCGAAACGCTGGTTTCAACGATAAAAAAAACAAATTATTGTCTTAATAGCTTAAACAATATATATTATTATTTAGGTAATTAATCAATATAATTTCTTTAAGTTAGTGACGTATTTGAGTAATAAATCTTTTATAGATTATTTAGTCCTTGACAGGTTTATAATTGTATTTCAGTCTGTTATTAAACGCAATCTGTTGCTATTCCTTTCAAAAATATCTTTAAGGCTATCGTACAACATAAGTTTTTGTAAATCAAAGTTTTGGTGTCGTGAAAGGGATATATCCATAAAGGAGAGGTAGCTTTCGGAGAATCCTGTAAAAGTGTGTGTTTTATGACTTTAAAAAAAGGAGTAGAACTCTAAAATTTGGTATGGCAGTTGCTCTAATATGGTACAATAAAGAACTGTGAACAAACGGCGACAAAACCACCGCTACCCCCTAAAACCAGTATGTCCTGCAAATTTTAAAATTCTACTCCTATTTTAAAGTCTTAAAACGCACACCTTTACGGTATCTGAAAAACCTACTTTCCCCTGTAGTTTAACAAGTTACTCAATAAATATTCTAGATCTACAACGGATTTTAAAAGCGTAGATTTTTTATAAATAGGATCTGTCCTTAGCTGTTAGCTCTTTTCGTTAATTAAGACATGTTAAAAGCATCCTATCAATTTTAAATTTAGCTTGATGATTCCTATAACAATAAGTTACGATTTAGGAAGCGTAGCCACTCTATATTCGTTACTAGAAAGTCCATACGACCAGGGGTGGGGTCTAAATTCCCCTCCACTGTAATATCATTATATACTAGTAATAGGATGATTGTATGTTATGCTAAATCTTACAATAGTTTCCTTTCCAATATATCTTCCCAAAGGTTAAAGGAATGTTTAAAAATATTTTTTGGGGATGGGGGGCACCACCACCCTCCTAAGATGAATCGCCCGTATAATTAATGCCCCTTCCAAGCTTTTTTATTTGATAGTGACTATCATTATATTAAGATTAATAAGTATGGATCTTGAACGCAGGGGAAATTTTGAACCATGACCATGATGGGAAAACTAAAAACCCAGATGATTTTAACCTCGAAGATTATGAAGAGCCCGATATTGCAGAGTTTCATAATTTGACAGGCAGGGTTGGAAGAAATTCTTAAAAGTTAAATGAGCACATTTTCACTCATTTCTTATTTTTTATAACACCAATTTTTAAGCTAAACAAAAAACTTATTGAAACTACCAACATACATTTGAAGTTAAGTTTATTATTCCAACCTCATTCTAAGGTGTTGAAGCCAGAGATAGAATGAGAAGCCATATGGCTCCATTTGAAACTCAAGGTATGATTTAAGCTATGATACATTTAAAACTTTGGGTACATAACTTGTTTATAAAGACAACTAAAATGGGGACCATGCATAAAGGTGAGAAGCGATGATAAGCACCTTCAAGCAGTGACAAGAATTTTTTAAATAAATATGTTAGGTTACTGTCAAATATTGTTAAGTGAAGATGAGACAAAATCTTTTTTACCACAGTTATTTTTTTTGGGGGGGGGCACAGTGAGCCCAGGAATCCAATTTTGTGGAAAAAATTAATAACTTCCTTATTTTTCAACCAAATCAAACAATTTTTTTTTAATTAAAAGGTTTTTATAGTACCTTTTACAGAATTAACAAGATTATCCCTTCCTCCCTCTCTAGATGATTGGGGGGTCAAAATATCACCCCCAAAAATTGGTTTTTGGTCGATTTTGACCCAGGCCACTTTGAATGGCCATCACGGCCAGGGAAGTGATGGGAAAAAAATTGTGCAAAATAGCAAAGATGGGCAATGGCCCAGTGTGTCAGGTGACATGTGTCCCAGGCCTGTCAGCCAAGCAGTCTGGCTGCACTGTCATGCCAAAAATCCTCAAAAAATTTCAATTTTTGACAATTTTTGCGACCTTTAACTGCGGCTGTCGGCCAAACGGCCGGTCAGACCACCTCTGGCCGCACACCCGTCAATCCGGCTTGGAATGACCTACAAAAAAGTGGTAATACACGTGGCTGCGCCACAAACACACGCCGCCCTGTGTGCAAAAAACACAACAAAAAATTGTCATTTTTTTGGTGTGCTAACTTTGCCGCCAATTAAAGGACGGAAGGCGGCCGGCAATTATCTCTGACTTCTTCTGAGTGCAGTTAGAGCCGGCCATTGTGGTTCTAAAGATACCTTTAGATTTCTGGTAGCCCCTCCAGGAGGCCCTCAGGGTCCAATACACAAGGGCATAGTAAAATTTTATTTTGAGGTGCTCTAACTTTTCCACCACTGGTGGAAAAATTTTATGCCATGATTTTTTGGAAAGGCATTTTGCCAGATTTTTACCCTGTAAAAGGATTTTTCTCTATAATGAAATCCGGCAACAAATTATATAAGGATTATACACTAAAAATAGCTTAAAACGACCTTTACAAAAATATCTATAGAGGTTAAGCAACTAAGTGAAAGTTGATAAGACCAATGGGATCCTCTTATATATAGCCTAATTAATGCTAGAACTTCATCCTAAAAATTTTCACCTCGTTGCTAAAAAGATCAAGGTATTTGAATCAGAGCTTAAAAAAATATTCAACGTGCTTTTTTTTGCATTTTCACCAACTTTCTTTAATATGGATTCAAGAGGTTTTTTTTATACAAAACTATTTAGTTTCTTGTTATCCAGCGTTAGATAATTGCACAACCTTTCTAAAATGTTATTACATTACGTCCTAAGTTAATATTTGATTAAATGGCAAGTAAAACAAAAAAAAATTTAAAAATATTTTTTTGGGAGATTTTTGTATCTAAATTTCGTGAATTCCAGGGTAACAACTTCAGAAGGCCATAAAAACTTTAATTTTTTTAATTTTTCATTAATTTAAAAGGGCAAACCTCCTCTAATATGATGAATTTTAACATGGACTTTTAAAATAATTGATTTTCTAAAGTTCGGTTTGGGGCATAAATAATTTTTTCCACAAAGTTGGATTCCTGGGCTCACTGTGGGGGGGGGGGGGGGATAAATATGATCATACTGTTAAATAATTAAAGATTAAAATTGGTTTCAATTAATATATGAAAAAATAAAGAAAAATAAATTGTGCTGTACAATCCTTTATTACCTACTTAATCTTGTAGGGGAAGTTGTAATGCTTGGGGGAAGACTGATGAATGAAGATGGAAATTTGAGTGAATTCTCCGACGACATCGAACTGGATGGTTCCGGAGAAGAAAATTTTGAAATATAGATTATTATTAAGCCTGTAAGTCCAAGATTAAAAGGGGGGAGGCGGATGTGCCACTTTTTTAAAACAAAAGTAAAACGCGCATGAACTCAGCCTTTAAAAGAGTTACAGGTCTAAAATTCGGCACAGAAGTTGCTTTTGAGGAGAACAATATGGAACTGTGAAGAAACGGCGGCGGAACCGCCGCTCCCGCCGAAAACCGCCATTTCCCGGCAAAAATGTTGTTTCTCTTTTTTCGCCATATTAAACGATTTTAAATCATCTGAGATAAACTTTTTTTTTCATAAAAATTTCCCTTATATTTTCACTTGACACTTTTTTTAATATTGACATGTTTGAAGTATTACAAGTGTTACATGAAAATGTGGGGGAAATTTTTATGAGAAAAAAAAGTTTATCTCGATGATAGAGAACTGTCAAATTTGGAGGAAACAGGCAAAAAACATTTTTGGCGGGAGCGGCGGTTCCGTTGCCATTTCTTCACAGTTCCATATTCTTCTTCTTAAAAGCAACTGCTGTGCCGAATTTTAGAGCTGTAACTCTTTTATGGGCTGAAATCATGCATGTTCTACTTTTAGTTTCAAAAAGTGGCACATCCGCCCCCCCCCCCTCCTTTTATATGTCTACGGATTTTTTGTATTTATACGAGTAGAAAGTAATCTTTAATTTAAAAAATGTAATCTAGTTTTCTTTAAGTTTAAATTGTAAAAGTTTAAATGAAAATTAATCTTGCTAATGAGGTTCAATGTTAACAAGTGTACAAATAAGCCCCCGCATGGCCGGGGTTAGGCATTTAGAAAACATGTAAGATAGTTTAGGTAAAGTCTCCTATCCGACGTTTGTCAGTCAGAGAGAGAGGGGACAATGAGTTGTTTATTAAACTATTCCCTTAAGTTTATTGGCTTAACAACTTTGGTGACTTTAAATGAACTTTGATTATTTGCTTTATTAAGGTAAGTGCCCAAACATTTTAACTACTATTTTCATTTATAGAAGGAGTAATTTTGTGTATTAACATTGGTTATGCACATAAATTTATCAGCTATTGTCTTATCCCTTAATATCCCTGTTTTCACTCCTGAGTAATGTTTATTTCACCAATGAAAAGATGAATCCAATAAAGTTTTCTAAAAATATGTTATGATTCATTACTTTTTAGGAATACAATTTTCATAAAAGCAAAGATCATAAATAGAAATAGAATTCCACCCATTATAATCAACAATGTAATAACAAGGATGACAACATCCATAAAAGCGAAGCACAGAAACGGTAAGACAAACGGACATTAATACTTGTCTAGTGTCAGAACTGAATAATCAGAATATAAATGTATAAGAGTCAACGCAAAATTGTAAGTAAATTTGTTGAAAAACAGCTTGATTCGGGATAATGTTTATGGACATACTTACATTTTTAGGACTTGATTACAGAGTTGCTTCGCTTATTACATTATACTTTGTTGTCCCAGGAATCAATACACCAAAAACCAGATCAATCGGATGATCAGATCACATAAAAATTTGTTGTTAAAAAAGTAAAATAATCAAAATGTTTAAAATGGACGTACGGACATTTTGGTGATGATTATAGAGTTGCTACGCTTTCTAAATCGTACCTAACTATTAAAGGAATCACCATGCAAAATTTGAAATCGATAGGACAATTCTAACATGCCTAAATTAACGAAAAAAAGCTATTTAAAAAAGTAAAAAAAATCAACATGTTTAAAATGGACGTACGGACATTTTGGTAATGATTATAGAGTTGCTACGCTTTCTAAATCGTACCTAACTACTAAATGAATCACCATGCAAAATTTGAAATCGATAGGACAATTCTAACATGCCTAAATTAACGGAAAAAGCTATCCGTTACGGACGGACGTACAAACGGACCGACCCTAATTATAGAAAAGCTTCGCTTTTAAAAATACAAATTAAGTTAGTTATTCAAAGCTAATTCGAACACGTTTTGCAAGTTGATAATATCCATGAATATACACTAATACAGTATACACAAAAAAAATTAAACATCGATAGTTAACAATTTTTATTTAAGAAAGAAACAAAAAATATTTTAAAATTACAGGGTTTTAAATTACATATTATTTTTTAAACTTTACTATGGAAATATAGAGAGGGGGGGTTGGATAAGACACCTTTTGAGACCAAACCTAAAACTGAAAGGAAATCGATCACAAAAATGCAGGGTGTTTTTTTAAAAGGAAAAAAGTATTGCTTAACAAATTAATTAAAGAGTGTGGAAAAATGCGTAATTTTTTTATTCGAATTGTGTGGCTTGTGTTAATAGTAGAAATATGTTATGCATACCGTTAAAATCGTCTTAAACTCTAGTTTTTGTATATTTAAGTATGATTCCTGTGCTACGTATTTTTCAAGAGCTAAGTGGTAAATGTTCCATCTGACTTAAAACTTTCCAACATAGCACAAAATGCAACGTACAAATAGCATAAATATGATATTTACAAACAAAAAACTATTAATAAAAGCCGCGAAATTTGAATTTTAAAAATATACGCATTTTTGCAACTCTTAAATTGGTCAAGGTTCATTAATCTTGGAAAAATAGACAATTTTTAACTGGTTTTTAAAGCTAAATTTGTTGAAAATCGCTAAATATTTTTTTTCACATACAAAACTCTCCAACCAATATAGAAAATAAGATATAGAATATTAATTTATGTCAAATGTTCAAGTGAATTTTTTAAGTTTCGCTTCATTTATTTTTCGCATGAATTCGATCTGTTCCACCAAAAGTTGCTTCTAAATGAGGGAAATTAATTATAATCATTGATATATAGAGACTAAAAGTTATGCTTCTGTAGAGAACTAAATTGTTTAAACCTACCTCGATTTTAATTTTTTTTTTAGTAATATTTTTCCACATATTTATTAACATGACTATCAGTCTGTCAGTCATCATACAAAATATAATACGAAATAAATGAATGTTTCATTATACTTTTCTCAAAGAATTTATTATTGATTTTAAAAACCTGCTTTTTAATGTCCTTGTCCGAATTCTTATCCATGATTTTTTGTGCTCAGCTACTTAAGGATATTGCCATCCCTTGTTGAATAAATATTATCTAAATTGAATTAATATAAACTGTACCTCTAGATTTCTTTTCTCCATTGCAGATTTTAATTCCACAATTTTTTTGGCCCTCTCCAGCTGCTCTATTGACCAACTAAATATTGTTGATGGTATAGTTCACGTCAAGGCCATCCTTGGACCTTAACCTTATCTTTTATTAAGTCGTATTATCATAGTCCTATCGAGTTCAAGCTTTGCATCATGATTCCTGTAAGTAATGTTGGATTTTTAAAAGTATAGTAGCTCTATAATCATTACCAAAAAGTAAAAACGTTCTTTTAAAAAATGTGGATTTTCAACTTATTGAATAAAAAAAAATTTAAATTATAATTGATTTTTGAAGAAATTTTATCAAATGTTTTGTTGAGTTGAAAGTGCTAAATAAAATAAAACAAAAAAACATTTTAGAATGACGTGAAATGAAAAAGTACATTAAACAGACTTTACATTGTTTTGAAACAAATTAAAGTACAAATTTGTTAAAACTTTAATATTTGTATTCTGATCATTGAAGCTCTATCACTCTACACATGTCAATGTTTGTTTGTCATCATTTTTATTTTGAGCTTTGCTTTATTGGATGTTATCCTAGTTTTATTACCTTTCAATGTTTTTTTCTTTTATTTTGGAGACAGAACAGTTCAATTCAAAGATGGTGTCTCCGTTTTCTAAAAATTGTAATATCATGTAAGTAGGTAAGTTATTTAGGTGGATTTTGCATTGAAACTTTTAAATTATTTTAATAAATATGATAGACATAAGAAAGTCATATGGACATTTGGTAATTGAAATATGTATAAAGTCGTAATTTGAAATCAACATCAAGTGATCAGGTTTTCTAGATATTGTTGTTTCCAAAGACATTTGTTAAAAGGAAGGTATCTATGTAAAAAGGAAGAAATTGATTAATGTCATATTTTGATTACCTAGAACTGTTCTGCTGGTAATTTGTTGTTGCACGGGGGAAACGTTGGTGTTGGGGAAACTTGTGGCAGGGGATGAAAAAGGTGTTACAGAGGTGGGCGTTTGAAAAGGAGAATTTAGGGTGATTTTTGGAGTTAAAAGTTGGGAAGTAACATGGTCAGGACTATTGCTAAAAATGGGCGTGGACGAGGATAACTTTGAGGATGAAGGTTTTGGAGTAGAAATATTTTCATCAACGGGGTATGTGAGCTTGCTGCCTAAATTATACATTTATTGATAAATAAATTAGGTTTTTGCATAGAGAAAAAAATCCTTTATCCTTGTGGGTTTTTGTCAGCTTATACCAATAATGAAATGAATTTGTAAATAATCACGAAACCTATACATGTTTTTCAGCTGTCATGATAAAAATGACGACCTCTCCATTTGCCCCCCTAATATTATTTTATATTAATTTCGCTTGTTGGTTATACACTATTCCTGGGTTTTTGTTAGCTCTACTACTTTATTAATACAAACTATAATCACTTTAAAATATAACACACAAGTTTGTTTTTGTGTCTAAGTGTTTGATGATCTATAGTGCGATCTCCTTTTAATTAGGGTCGTATGTACGTCCGTAACGTTAGCTCTTTTCATTAATTTAAACAGGTTAGAATTGTCCTATTTCTAACTGTGCACGCTGATTCTTATAACAGTTTGTTAGGTACGATTTAAAAAGCGTAGCAACTCTATAATCGTTACCAGAAAGTCCGTTCGTCCATTTAAAACAAGATGATTTTTTTACTTTTTTGATTACTCATGCCAAGTTTTATAATGAAATTAGAATTCTAAGTGCCAATTGCGCATTGATTACGAGATGGTTGATTACCCCCCCCCAACACACTTTTGCTTTGTGATTCATAAATTCACGAGAAACCCCTCTCCAACCTCTACCAAAACCCCCACCTTCTAAAACTTTTTTTGACAGCACCCTCACTTTCATTTTATGTTCGTGTTTACTTTAAATGACCTTCATTTTTACATGACTCAAAACTATTATACCTTTAGGCCGAGAAAGTAGTCTATAGCGGTTAAAAATAGGTTCATCGTCCTCGGAGGCTGAAGGAAAAGATGGCTCCACTGGTGGGGGGCCTCCACCAGTTTTTTTCGCCAACGAGTTTCTTTTTTTTAACTTCTTCTCGTATTGTTCTAGTCGACTTTTGGTTTTTATCTAAATATATTTTTTGTAAGTAGCATAGATGTTCTATTGCTAATTTTGTCTGTTTAAATAGTTGCAAGAAAATACGATTTCTTGCAGCTTGTATTGAAGATAAAAAGCTGAAATTTGTTGTGATAATTCTTATGACCTATGTGCATCTATTCATCCGCTCGTCGTTGACAAGGTGATAGGTTCGAATCTCGGTCGGACACCGCGTCATAGCTAAAGGCGTTAAAATTGGTTCCCATTGCTACCATGTCAGATGAGCTATGTAAATAGTTAAGAGTGGGGAGAATGCCTTGGCCCAAAACAGGCGCAACTCGTTACCATGCACAGTTAGGACTTCTCAGACAAAGGTCGTGCATCACAGAGAGTTGGTTGTCTTATGGATGTTACTTAACCTAATATCCTTGGGTGTTAGAGTATCGTATCCCATTACACGTTGATTATGCTTTGGATTTTCTAGATGATCACTAAAATTCAAAGGAGAATCCTGCCCTTTCCAAGTAATGGTAATTCATTTTGCCCATAATATTGTTTTCACATCGTTAGTTATAACAGAAAATCTCTGCAATTAAGTAGCCCACTTTAAAAATTAACATAGCTAAGGAAATGTAGAGTAGGTTAATTAGCATTATAACCATACGTATACAAGTAGATCTGCAAGAATTTAAAAATATGTACAAATGTAATTAACATCTAAAATGAAAATAATTTACCTCGGCCTTGTCCCTTGTCTGTTCCTGGGGTTTTGTAATATTTTCTCTTTTCCATTTTGCTAGAAATAAGAAAATTAAAAAAAAAAGGAAATAAAATGTAAGTTTTAAACATCACGTTTGCCTTTTTGAAATGAAAAATAATAACTGACAGACGCACCAACCCTAAATGTATATAAATACTTAAAAAGTTAGAATACAAATGAACATAACTACTACCTTTTATTTGAGCGAGGCTTTTGGAGGAGTTTTCGTTCACGTTGTTGAACTTTGTGAGGACGGTTTTCCACAAGCTATAAAATATTTTTTTTAATTGACTGCATTAATATAAGAATAATTAAAGTAATTTCATAAATTACAATTGAAAGATAGCACAATGTAATGTCAAATCTTTGTGTTCAACGTATACATAATCCTTATGATAAAGTAATAGGATGTTTGACTGTGTGTTTGTATGTTTGTACTGAAGGATCATGCTAACCGCTGGACCGATCGGGTTCTCCTTAACAGGGTATCTTCTCATAGGTCCCAGGAAGGTTTATAACTATTTTGGGGGAGGGTACCACCACCCTCCCAAGAGAAATCACAATAAATCAATTTTTTTTGAAACTCCTACGTAACATTGCAAAGTATCGTATTATTTTTTAGAACACCAAACATTTAAAGTACCACTAGAGGCCTCTAGAGGCGTAGCCGCTAGCTACATATATTGCATTATAATCTTGTTCAGTTTAGACTTTTTAAAATCGAATATGTTGTATAATTATGGTCGATTTGCCTATATGTCCAATATGAAAGGCTGTTAAGGTTAATAATAATTTATACATGTTAGAATTGTTTTATCGATTTAAACTTTGCACAGTCATTCCTTTAACATTTAGAAACGATTGAAAAAATGTAGTAACTATCTTTTTATATAACTTTGCTTTTTTGGATGTTGTAATCCATGTTAGTTATACTCCAAAAATATAAATCAAGACGGAATTAATTTATTATGTTTAAAATTATGCAGTATCCTTCAATGCTGATAATAGAAATATGAAACTGAATTTTATATATTGTAAAGGGGTAGTTGCACGAAATGGATTTAAAATTGAATTTATTGAACTGTAAATGTTTTCCTGTTCAATGGTTTAAACATTAACAGTAAGGCATAAATATAAGAGCATTTAAATTTTCTACAATGTACTTTTAAAAATATGCAATTTATATAGCTGGATTTTTTTTCTAACATGATGACTAATTTAGTGTTGTCTAATTGAATATTATTTATTGTAATACAAAATTACATTTGCTAAAAATCATTTTTCGGAAATGTACTTCAGGCAACTATCCCTTTGGTATATTAAGAATCATCTTAACAATTATATCTACCTGTGGATACGCCAAGAGTTTTTTTGGCGGGTCTTAGGGTCGCTACACATCAGTGCATAAAAGTTTTTCTGTGTATTAGAGGATTCATTGCAAATTGTTGTGGCTTTCATGCACAGTACCAGACTCTGGTACTGTGCAGCAGACCAAGCTTTTGTCATTTTTAAAATCTGAAATTAATTAAAATTTTTATTTAGTTTTGCTTTACCATGAACAATATAAAGGTTGTGCAAAAAATACAAACATTTTTAAAATTCAAAATACGCGGCTTGTGTTCATATTAAAAAATGTTACATATTTTAAACGTCATAAACATAGTTATTAAAATAAAAGTAACATTCTTTTGCTATTTGTAGTTTAGGAGCTACGTTGGAAACTTGAGGAAAAGAATCAAAAGTTTTAAATAAGATGAAACATTTTACCACGTATCTCCTTTACTATAATTAGCACAGTAATAACTCTTATCTTGTCTGTCTGTTTGTACCGAATGATCTTGGTAACCGCTGAACCAATCGGGTTCTGCTTAACAGGGTAGCTTCTCATAGGTCCTGGGAAGGTTTATAACCATTTTGGGGGAGGGTACCACCTCCCTCCCAAGAGAATTTTTTTACTTAGAGAGATTTCAACGCAACATACTTGAAAGTAAAATAGAAAAGTTTCATAAAGACTTGAACCAAAAAAACAAACATTTAAAGTGCCACTAGAGGCCTCTAGGGGCGTAGCCGCTAGTAACTATTATGTCACTTTATTTGAAAAGCAAACATTATTATACACACATAAGTATGTAACCTTTGTATCACAAACTAACCCTTCTCCTTGCCTCGCAAGATGTTTAATAACTTTAAGCAAACGTTAATATATTGTGATATTGGAAAAAAATCGCAAATAAAATAAATATAATATAATAATATTTAAAGAGTTTAAGTATTGTAACAATTTCAATAAAACTTCGAAAAGGTATTTGTTTTGACCGCCATTTTTTTTTAAGTTAGTCGGACTTTTTAATAATCAACTCTCAGCTGTAGCATGTACTAAAAAGTTGAAGGACGTTTCTTCACCATTGCAAAACTATTATAATAAATACAACACCAAAATTATTTTGTTTTAATTTCATTAACTAATTACATTCAAAGTACTTTAAGATTGCAGATATCATTTTTCTTGAAAATTAAATATTATTGAAATTATTTTTTTTGGGGATCATGAGGACGTCGGTCTAAATTTTCTAAAGTCTGACTTACAGCTGTTATTCTCAGGGAAAAAGGAACATTAACTAATTTATTTTTGAAGTAAAAATTCAAAAGTATGACTGAAAAAAGGTTGACCTCAAAAAAGGTTAACTGAAAATTTCTATCGGTCGACTGTTTAGCTTTTGTGAACTGGGCTTTAGTTAAAGTTATGGGAACAGAGAAACTTGTTTTGCAGCATCTGGATTTTAAGATTTTTGTAACAGAATTGGAGGGTATCAAGTTTTTAGAGGAACCGAAGGCGGCTGTTAGAAGTTATTTTGGGGATTTGTTAAAACAAGAAGCCAGGTTTGATTTAAATGCTATGTTTTTGGCTAGTAGAGAAAGGAATGAGAGGATGATGGAACTTTTTAGTATTTCTAGATGTGCTCAAACAGAAGTTAGATCAAATGTACAGTTGCATCATGGGTTCAGAATTATATACCTGGGAGAGATTGCTAAGTATGAAAAATGTACAGCGGTTGAAATTCCAGTAAAGTTAGGTGTGGATTATGGATGTGCTGTAGGACATTTGTTGGTGGAATATAAAGGTGAGACAGTTGGGATACAAGAATATAGTAGAATGATTGTTACAGTAGAAGACATAAAACTGCTGAATTGTTCGCAAAGTCCGGTATTTCTGAAGTTGACAGCTAATTTGTTTCTTGGGAATCAGGGGCAGGGACTCGAAATTCTTCACATTGCCAATGAGAAATCTGAACATGTGGGACAAAAGATTTTTCTGAATGATGAAAAGGTGTTTATTGCTGATTTTAATAAGACTATTAGATATCAGGGCTTAGAGGATTTTGAGGATTTTAATGGACAGGCTTCTAAGTTGGATTTTGTTGATCATAAGTTGTCATTTTTCGAACAAGTTACAGGTTCTTGGTTTGGTTTAGAACATTTGTTTAAAGATATACTACCATTGTTTGCTAAGTTTGTATTGATTGTTTTGATGTTGTTGTTAGGTATAATTCCCATGTTGGTAGTTTTGTATTGTTGTTGTTCATGGTGTTATAAAAAAAGATTTACCGAAGAAGAATTTAATGCTAGGTTTTAAATTCTTATGCAGAAATTTAATTATATTGTATTTTTGCAGGTTGGTTACGGCGGCAACAATGAATCAACAGTTATTGAGCAACGAAGAAAATGGTCGCCACAAACAATCTGCGGATGAAGGAAATCAAGTCAAACCTGGTCTACCTGTGAGCGCGTTGGTCAGCAACTCTGCATCCCGGCTGGTGTTGATAATGTCGCGCGTCGAGCTGCCGACGTTGAGTGTGGGCAGATCGTCGAGGAATGTGTTTATGAACAGCGAAGACATGCCACTTGCAGATTTAGTTCGTCTTATTGATAATGAACCAAGGTTTAAATTGAACTTAGTAAACATGCTTTCGTTGCAGTTAGAGATGGGGAGATGTATCAACTCATTAGACTGGGCTTTGGACAGGATCCCTATCTTTACCAGCCAGAACTCAAGACACTTGAACCTGGTAGCGGCTGGTGAGCATTCTAAAGCCATAAACAGAAAGTTGTACTGGAACGAGACAAACAATTTGAATAAATTGAGTGCAACTATGTTTCTCTCCAAGCTTGTTTGTGAAATGTTACCAAGTTTGGTGTTGCTTGCCAAGATTGAGTACCTGGATGGAGATGAGAGAAAAAGCTGCCAAACGTTGGGAGAATTGTTGCCTATAATCAAGCACATGGGGGAACTGGATGACTGGCACCAACTTTCCAGAGTTGACGTCATACCTGCAGATGGTCGAATGAGTCTTCAGACGGTGCTGAGAACGGTGGGCAATAGCATTGATGCGCGGTTGAAGACGCAGGTTGTATCAGCTATCCGGCTCCTGGCACATTGGAGAGATGTTGTGAATAAAATTTCCTTTATTCTGAAACAGATGCCATCCACAACTTTGTTCGAGTTACAAAAAGAGTGGCTTGAAGGAAAGTCTGAACAGGATTTGAGTGCTAAAGTGTTTATTGACGCTATTCATGTGAATGAATACATGAACCTATCGGTTTTTATACCACGCATCTTTAACGTGAACTCGGTCAGCTTAATTACCAGTGGAGAGATGCCAGCTGAGATACGTTATGTTAGATTGGATGGACAAAGAGAAATAATTGAAAATCTTGTGAGTGCTACATATACAGGTAGTTTGGTGAACAATAAAGTAGACGGAAGAGTTTTGACCTGGGAAATGCAGATGCGCTGCAAACGTCTCCGTCCGACTCTAGCCAAGCAGACGTTGCTTTGTGAGCCAGGTACTACTTTAGAGAATGTGGTAAAGGAACTTAGATTGGAGTTGGATGGAAAAGTTCATACAAGTTTGTTGGCAACCAATCTCGAGTGGAAGTTTAATCCTGAACACAAAGTAAATGAGTGGTTTGAGGGTGATTTTAAGTTGGTTACTCGGTTTGGGGGTCCTGTTTGTGTTCAGCAGGATCAGCCTTTGGATCAGAACATTCCTGTTTGTCTAGACCTTGAATTGTCAGGTCAGCAATGGCGTGTTGATGAACAAGCGATGGAGGAAATGAGGATGGAACACACGCCTGGAATATTGACGGTGCTTGATAAATTCGGGGAGGAGGTTAGTCGTAAGCATCAAAAGATTTTGGATACTCAAGAGGAGGTTGATAGCGTTGCAACCTCGATTTCAGTTGCGGTTAATAGCGGATTTGAAAGATGTTTACATATGCTTGGTGATACTGAGGCAAGGATGCCTCAAGACGGCTTGTGTGATGAGACCGCAAAACTTGGAGTGAATGATAATGAAGCTACCATTCCTATGGACATTGAAGAATCTGGCAAGAAAGGAAGAGCAGCTGGAAAAAGAAAGTAATAATTATAGTTTACTGTGTATTAATTCATATTTTATTTTATTTTATTTTTATGTATTAAGTATTTGTTGAGGCAGTAGTAGTCTCGAAAAGGTTTAATATTAATGCTTTTATAACAATGCATCTCTAATGACATGTTTTTAAATCAATGCATTCTGATGGTTATATGTTAATCAGTGTTTTTATTTATCATGCATTTATAATAACTATGTTAATCAATGCATTTCCAATGTTTGCATGTTAATCAATGCATTATATGTTAATCAATGCATTTTTCAATGATTATATGTTAATCAATGCATTTTTTAATGATTATATGTTAATCAATGTTTTTTTTAAAAAAAATATAAAAAAGAGAAAAAAACACATAAAGAGAAAAAAAGGAACATATAAAAAACATAAAAGAGTTCTAAGGAACCAAAACAAAAAGAAAAAAAAATGTAAATGAAGTGTTTAAAGATCTGGAAATAAAATTAAAAAAAAAAAAATATAAAAATTATGGCAGGTGTCATACCAGATCAATTATTATCTATTTAATAAGCATTCAATGCTATTTATAATATATTTGATAATTAACATGTAATAAACATATTGTTATATTCAATCTGTAATGTTACAGTTTCGAAATTTATGTTCATGTTAAAGCCGGGGAGAAATGTGATGTATAGTCCCTTTCTTCCTGTCTTGAGAGCATTATATGTATTTTGTAAATTAGCTTTCAGTTCTTGTGTCAACCGTCTCGGAGCAAGACTTTGCTCTGCGACTCGGCACGAACCTAAAAGTGAATCCTTGCTATTATATTTAATATTATAATTGTATGTTTAATCTGTCTTGAATTAATACACTTTATTAGAATATTTAGCTGTTTGTTCTTACTATTATTACACGTCAGAGGTAAGGGTCGATTCTAAAAAAAGTATAGTTGTATCGGGTTCAAAACCATTCCATATTGGGTAGCTTGAACAGACTTTGGACAAACTGTCGAACGGAATTTTAAATTTCGGCCTGTGGAAAAAGAAAGAAATTTGGGTTTTGAATTTCGTCCCTGTGTATTTTATCGCCATATTGGATCGGAATAGATTTTTACATCGTTTCGCTGTTAGTAGATTTTGCTTCAAAGAAGGTGTATCAACTTTTTTGCTTTTTATTTAAGATAGCTAGCCGGTTCTTTCAGAAAGTAGTAGATGTAAAATTTTTCATAGAATTCAGATATGCAATCGGTTTTTTTTTGTAGACCTCTTATTTTTAAAGTAATTTAAGTTTTTTAAAAAAATAATTAAGTCGGTTTTAAGGTACTAAAACGCAACAAAATAAAAGAAGAAAATGGCCAGTATGAACAAAAATAGTAAGATCTTTAATTTGACACCTTACTTTTAAAATTCTGTTGAGTAATTATTGAAAAAATCTATTTTTTTAACCTCGGTTTAATAAAAACTTTAGACCTAAATATTTTCTCAAACAGACATAAAAAACATGGGTTCATATATACCTTTAGAATCAGAAAAATATTACGAATCCATTCTAAGTGAAATTGAAAAAGTTTTAAAAAATTTTAATAAAAAATAAAAAAAATAAAAAGTTTATTTTAAGAATTGTAACTACTAAACTAGCCAATCACAAATCGCGAAAATTGACGAATCGCAAAGCTTAACCTATAAAGTTAACCAATAGAATTGCCAAAAAAAAGGAGAACGTTCATACAATATATACAATAGATACTACAATAAATATAGTGATATTACAGAACATGTAAAGAATGAAAAATTATGAACAAATATGCATCAGTCTGTTTATAAACTTCAAAACAATGCAGTTAAAAATACATTATTGTTTCTTGTGTTTAAAAAATATCTGCTACATTGCATTGTCTTTTGTTTAGGTTTTGTTCAGGTTTTATTCAAGGTAACCCTTTAAAGCCGAAAATTATGATTCTTAAAATAAACTTATATTTTTTATTTTAGTTTTATAAAAGTTTTTCAATTTTGCTTAGAATGAATTCATATTATTTTTCTCATTCTAAAAGTATATATGAACACATACTTTTTATGCCTGTGAGAGGATATTTTTAATTTCAAAGTTTTGATTAATCCGAGGTTAACAAAATAGATTTTTTCAATAATAACTTAACAGAATTTTAAAAGTAAGGTGTCAAATTAAAGATCGTACTATTTTTGTTCATACTGGCCATTTTCTTCTTTTATTTTGTTGCGTTTTAGTACCTTAAAACCGACTTAATTATTTTTTAAAAAAACTTAAATTACTTAACAAATAAGAGGTCTACAAAAAAACCGATTGCATATCTGAATTCTATGAAAAATTTTACATCTACTACTTACTGAAAGAACCGGCTAGCTATCTTAAATAAAAAGCAAAAAAGTTGATACGCCTTCTTTTGGAAGATTTTAAAAAAATGAAATTGAGTAATCTTTTTATAAATTTTGTAATTTAGGTTTTTGGAAGGTTAACATTGGACCATATGTAGCAAAATGGCCGATAAATTGATGTACAATTACATCCCTAATGATGAAACACAAAATTACCCTATACGTAGATCACAATTTTTGTTTAAAACGTATGAACCAACCAATCAAAATTTAGTAAAAGTCAAGAATAAGCCTTTAGAATCAGAAAACTTTGGGGACTAGTGTAATAAGTAGCCCGAAAAGCTAATGTCTGTCCGTCCGTATGGTTAGCTCTTTAGAATTGTCCAATCGATTTCAAACTTAAAGAATGATAGGTACAACAGTTAGATACAATTTTGAAAGAGTAGCAACCAGAAAGTCTATTAACGTCTACCCTTAACGGTCGGGGGGGGGGGGGGGGCGTTGAATGCCCCCCCCCCCCATCCGGTTTTTTTCTATCTCATTTTCTGTGTGTGAAAGATGAAGAGCCCAAACTGCTTGACTTTTTAAGTGTGGGTATGAGACATAACTGAGAGTTGAAATTTTTTGAATATATCCATCCTGGCGGGCACAGGATGCCAGCAAACCTGGCAGGGTCATCCAGTTAAAGAGCAAAAATATTTTTTTTGACTTAAACAAAGCATTTTATCTTACCAAAATACTAAAATACCCTCTAGTAGTACATCCTCATATTAAATACAGGTGTTCAAGTAAATTTTAGGTTCCAGGTATGATCCTGCAGGTCCTGATCCTCCAGGTCTCCAGAAATCTTTAAAAGGCTCCTGTGGCCGCAATTTTTTACTTAGAGACTTAAAATTTCAAACTTAAGCTTATCTTACATGTGTACATAATGTATTAAAATTTCATAAAGATCCCGCCGACTGCGGCGGCTGGCAGCTGCCAAGTACAGCTGCGGCCGCTGAAATTATATTTTGATATTTCAAATATAAAATTTACATAAAGATAAACATTTTCTGCAAAAAAAATTTTATTCTAGCTTCAAAAATAAAAAAATTACAGCCGTTTGAAATTTATAAGTAAAAAAGGACCTTAAAACAAAGGTTGTTAAATAAAAGGGTGAAGGAAGCGAAAATTGACCTTGACTTACTTCAGGTCGGAAATTCATCATAACACAGGGGACTTGCACAATTTTTTTTAGCCCTCTACTTCTAATAGGAACTGAGATAATAAGGGGGGGGGCGTTGAACGCCCCCCCCCCCCCCCGACTGATTAAGGTGCGACAAGGGGCCCGATTGTAAGGGGTTAAAAAACATGTTATTTTTTTAACTTGATGAAATAGTTTTGCTATTTATGTGATTTTTTTAATACATATTACTATTACAACAAGGCACAGTGTTTTAAGCGAAGCTTCTCTATAATTAAGTCCTTAAAATTGTATGTCTTTAAATAGTGTCCTGTATTTACGCAGATTTGCAAAAATTATACTTACTATTTTGTTTATACATTTATATTCTGCTTATTCAGTTATGACACTTTACATGTGTTAATGTTCGTTTGTCCTTCTGTTTCAGAGCTCTGCTTTTATAGATGATGTCATCCTTGTTTGTTGTTAAACAACCGCTTAACAATCGCGGTTGTGCGGAAAAATAGGATTATAGTCAGCTTTCCGCGGCTAGTATGGCCGAGAACAGGTTCTAATCCAGCGGATATTGATCGGATTCGAAGCTATCCTGTGCAATAGCTCGCATTTTTCGGCCGGTCATTTGTGTCAATTGTGGCAAGGAGGGGGGGGGGTAATTTTTAGCCCTTTTAAAGAGAGAGGGGGGGATACTGAGAAAGGAGGGGGGGATTTAGGCCAATTTACAGGGATCCTAAGGGATAAGACACTGGCCGATAAATTGATGTACATCCCCAATTTTAATACACAAAATTTCACCTTTTGTAGATTACAACTAATGGTTGAAACGTTTGGACACACAACTTAATTGACCAACCAATCAAAATTTAATAAAATTTCCCAAAGTTGTTACGTCGTCAACCAATTAGAAAAGTTTATTATAAAACTTTGGGGACTAGTGTAATAAACAGCTCATTGTCCTTTCTCTCCCTGCCAATTTGATAGGGCGATAATGGAATTGATTATACGTGGATATATTGCCAGGAAAAAAACTAAATTGCTTATATTTATATCATTATTGGTCAGTTTGTTCATCCACAAGGAGGAGGGGGTGGGTATCGTTATTTTTAGCCAGCAGCAAGCATCACGTTATCAGAGTACATGAAAATCTGGTGCAACATCCAAGTAATAATATATCCATTAAAGAGAGAGAGAGTGAATGTCATTTAAGAGATCTTAAGGGATAGGACATTGATGTAGATTAAAATTATTGGTGGAAAAGTTTGAACGCTCTACCCAATCAAGACCTCCAAATATTTTAAGGGTTTTTTTTTGGGGGGGGGGGAGCAATTTCAATTACACTCCATCGATCCCTGAAGAGAGAGAGAGAATGAGGTAGAGAGAGAGGAAATATTTAAAGAAAGGGAAAGCTTAAAAGAGCTCGCGCTTAAACGCAGGAAACTAAAGGGATAATACAATGGCCGATAATAATTGATATACATCCAAAATGATGCAACACAAAATTACCCTTTCTCTACATAATAATTAGTGGTTGAAACGTTTAGACACTCATCTTAATGAACCAACCAATCAAAATTTAACAAAAGTTGTTAAGACAATGAAAAAGAATACGTTATTATAAAGCTTTGGGTGACTAGTGTAATAAACATCCCAATGTCCCCTCCCTCCCTGGCTAAAACGAGAAAGGGAGATAGATAGAGAGAGAAAGAGAGAGAGAGAGAGAGAGAGAGAGAGAAAAAAAAAAGAAAGAGAGAGAGAGAGAGAAAAAAAAGAAAGAGAGAGAGAGAAAGAAAAAAAAAAGAAAGAGAGAGAGAATATCTTGAAAGAAATTTAGCGAATCGCTTACTGTAAAAAATGTTAATTTTTTCAAATGCTTTCCAAAGTAGTAAGTATTTTTTTGTCTGAAGCTAAAGGTCTTAAAATAATCCTCGCCAGGGAAGCTTTATAATTGTCTTGAGTTGGTTTTAGGCTATATTCTTGACTTGCATACCCCCGCCCCCTTTCCCTAGATTCTAGAATTTTATGGTTAGGTTATGTAAGAGTTGAAATAATTTTAAAACCTATTAGCTCTTATCATTAATTTGAGCATGTTATAATTCTCCTATCGCCTTTAAACTTTGCAATCTGATTCCTGTAATAGTTAGGTACACTTTAGAAAGTTAAGCAAAGACCAAAAAAGATTTGACAGTTGCGATAATGCGATAATTCGACGTACATCCCCAATAATAATACACATAAATACTCCCTCTGTTGATTACAATTAGTGGTTGAAACGTTTGGACACTAAACTTTATTAATGAACCAATAAAATTAAAGTGTCCAAAGTTGTTTAGCAAATGAATAAGAAATGTTATTTTTCCAAAAGCCTCTGTTGAGCATGAAAATGAGTTAAGCCTGTTAATAGACCACGATATTCCTATTATTCCCACCATTAATGCCACGTGAATATGTTGTATTGGTAAGTCCCAACCTTAACGTCTCTTGTATGACACAGTTTCTCCAAATTTTTCTGCATATTAATTTTTTAGAGTACATTTGACTGAAACATACATGCTAAAATACATATAAAACAAAAACATAGAATACTAGGATTAGAATTGAACCCAAATAGATTTTTATCATAATTACTTTGAATATTCATGGAAAATATAAACATAGAATACTTGATTGAATTAGATTTTTATCAAAATGTAGACTTTATAATTTCAATGATGTTGACTTTTAAAAAAAATCGCCATGGAAAATAAAAACATAAAATACTAGGTTTAGAATTGAACACAAGTAGATTTTTATCAAAATGAATATTCATGGAAAATAAAAACATAGATTACTAGATTGAAGTAGATTTATATCAAAATGGGGACATTTCAATGATCGCCATGGAAAATAAAAACATAGAATAATATGTTTAGAATTGAACGCAAGTTGATTTTTATTAAAATGGTGGTGTTGACTGAGAATTGAAATAGTCCTAAAAAAATACCCAGCAAAACTTTTAAAAAAAAGGTAGCATGCTACATTGTTTAATATTGTTTGCGATAAACGTTGAAAAATCGGCCTTTCAAGAATAGGAAGGTTGCGAGTTCGCCATCGATATTGTAGCAGAGTAGCATAAAGTAATGCTGGCCTTTATTCAGTTCTTTCTAAATTATAAAAGCCTCTCAGATCTTTTTTCTCACTTCTTCTATTTTTATCCTCTCTCCTCTCTCTCTCTCCAACGTTTATTGCCAAAAAATTAGGTGTTAATTCATGGCGAATGGGATTCAAGGTAGCATAGGAATCGGTTCATATATTGCATGAGCTCGAAGACAACACTATGGCGTAATACCAAATGTCAAAATTAGTAATTTAAAATTTTAAAATTGAATTGAGATAGTTGGTATAATCCTTATAGGAAATTTTTAACATTTAAAAAAAATTAAACTCCCTACCCTCCCCCAACAAAATAATGACCATGATCAAAGCAATCGGCCACCTGGCCACAGTGTTTGGTTGCCTAGCCGTAGAGCTTGGTCTCCTAGTCTGCCTAGCCACATGTGATTGGCCATTTAACATTTCTAACCTAACCTAATTGATAATAAAAAAATTTAATGAGGTAGCTTTTTTAAGAAAAAAATCTCTATTGTAATCTATTTGTAACTATTATTCTTAATACCTAATTTAATCATAACTGAATTGTGATCCACTTTTAATTTCTATGTAAAAAATATATATCTACCTAAATTGTAATCAACTTTTAATTATTCTATTTAAAATGCAATTATAAAATCTACCTAAATTATAATGTACTTGTTGTTATTCTATGTAATACATAAATATAAAATCTACATGAATTGAAATATACTTATCATTATTCCATGTAATAATTTAATTTAGAATAAATCTGAAATTTAATCAACTTGTAATTATTCTACTTAATAATTAATTCAAATTAAGACACCATTCAATCTACTTGTTATTATTCTTCAAAATAATTTAATTTTAAATTAATCCAAAATTTAATCTACTTGTAATTATTCTATTATTGAAAAAAATATAAAATCTACCTCAATAGTTATCTACTTCTTACTATTCTATGCAATAATCTAATTTAACATCTGTATAAAATATAATCTACTTGTTATTATTCCATGTAAAACACAAATATGTAATCTACCTGAAATGTAATCTACTTGTTATTATTCCATGAAAAACACAAATTTGTAATCTACTTGTTATTACTCTACGTAATATAAAAATATTAAATCTACCTTAATATTTATCTACACATCACTATTCTATGTAATACATAATTAAATATTCTACCTCAATCGTAATCTACTTTTTTCTATTCCATGTATAACACAAATATGAAATCTACCTCAATTGTAATCTACTTGTTATTATTCCATGTAAAACATAAATATATCCTGAGACACTGTGACCGCTGCTTCCTTGAATTCAGTTGCTGTGCTATTTTCAAGTCAAGTTAAAGTGAAAACAAGGATAATATTTACAAGGATCCAAAGCTCGATAAGACAATGGCCGATAAATTGATATACAACCCCAGTGATGATACACAAAATTACCTCTTCTCTAGATTTAAAATAGTGGTTGCAACGTTTGAACACTCAACTTAATGAATCAGCCATTAAAAAGTCCCCAAAGTTGTCAAGCAAACATAAATTATAATAAAACTTTAAGGACTAGTGTACTAAACAGCCCATTGTCCCATCTGGGAATTTATTTTTGCAACATAGTTTTACATGTAAAATTTAATAAAGTTTCTCGTATTCATTCGAATCCGGTGGATAAGAACCGGTTCTCATCCATGTGAAAAAACTATGTCTAGCATCGTATTATATCCAGCTTTCTACGAATATAGAAATGTACAATCATATGATTAAAACCAGTTTTTTTAGCCCGTGCCTGGCTAAAAAAATTGGTTTTAATCTAATAATTGTACATTCTATATCCGCGGAAAGCGGTTTATAATACGATGAAAGAAATAACTATTCCAGTATGGGGCTTTAAAACCGATTACTATCCGCAGGATTAGAACCGGTAAAGTCATACATGCTGAAAAATCATGTATGGGCTTTATATCATAGATAATTTTTCACAATTATTTAAATAAAAATCATTATATAAATACCAGTTTTGTTAGCCAGTGCCTTCAGCATCTCGGGGCTCAAAAAATTGGATTTATATCCGCGGAAAGTTGTTTATAATACGATGCAAGAAATAATTATGGCTTTGAAACCGATTAATATCCGGAGGATTAGAACTAAAAAAAATTATGTATAGTATTGGGCTAATAGTAGCTGATTATCCACGAATTCCCCAATAGTAGCTGAGTATCCACGAATTCCCCAATAGTAGCTGAGTATCCACGCGTATTTCCCATGAGTAGTTGAATATCCACACTAGTTTAATATTGGTATTTTCAAAAGCAAATCTTATCTACATCTCTTGTCCATTATCAATATGAAATAAGGTACATGATTTCAACATGATTGACTACAGGACTTACAATTTTTTAGGATTGATTAATGAGATGCTTTGCTCATAAAATTTTACCTTGTTGTTCTATGAATCATTATGCCAAAAATTAGATAATTACACCATTTAAAAACTAGTTGTGAAAAAGTTAAAATTAACACTTTTTATTGAAAGTTTTTGTAAATATGATAGATTTGCTATGCTCTTTATATTATGCTTTAAAGGAATCATAATGCCAAGTTTAAAACTAATAGGACCTTTCTAAAATTCCAGAAATTCTAAAGGACATACCCACATACCCTTAAATAGAAAAGCTTAACTTTTGAAAATGATCTACAGGGCTAAAAAATCATTTTGTTATAAATGGTCATATTGTGGTATGCGGCAGCTTTGGACCATGCAGAAACCAAGACATTATAGTGATGCTACGCACCTAGCTAAATCCTGTTATTCTACAATTACAAAGCCACTGAAAATATGTCAGATAACGGTACTGATTTCATCTCTCAGTTGTCCTGCAAATGGAGGGAGGGGTGTTACCCCTCCCTCTCCCATCTTAAGCACCGGAACCTTCCCCTTCAACCACCAAGTTATCAGCACCACCTCAACCCTGAGGATAAAGGATCTAAACCTGCCCTCACCTAATATAATCACCCCCACACAGACTGTTGTTGTCACAAGTAATCATCAAACCTTCCCTCTTTAGTACCCAGACCTACCACTCAACCCCTCTATGCTTATCTACCTATTGTGCTGCTCCATGGGCTATCCTGCCTGCCCCAGACAGGGATAGCCATCTACCTAACCATTGCAATTATCTATGTTTTACTGTATGATTTATCTTTAACTATCTTTATTCCTAATCCATATGTATTTATATTATGGTTAACTGTATTCTTAATTCCCCCCACCCTTTCCAGGGATGGGGGACCATGATTGCCCAAACTGACCATTGTATATGTATTACAATGCTTTTATGTTATGATTATTTATTCCTATCCATTGTAGTTAATGTTTGTTGTATATAGCTTTAGTATCCTTTAAACCTTCAATAAAGTGACAACTGAAATAGATGTTGATTCTTGTCTAGTGAATGCTAGAGAAGCGTAGCTTCTCTATAGTAAGGTGTCCACGTCTGTTCACACTGCCGTAGTCTTTATTCGAACTCTGGTGTCTGCCATTTACCCTAGGCGGATACCACAATATAATACTAAAGCAACGATTACAGAGATGATGTGAAGAAAAGCTTTGCTTATATTTATATATCACGTGAAAAAAAATCTGAAATTTTATAAAACTTGTTTTTTCCCAATAGTATCTGAATATCCTCGTGGATACTCAGCTACTATTTCAACAAATTTATTTACAATTTTGTTTCGACATTTATATCTTAATTATTCAGTTCTGACACTCTACAAGCATTAATGTTCGTTTGTCCTACCGTTTCAGAACTTTGATTTTTTTGATGTTGTCATCCTCGTTTTTTTTGTTTTTGTTTTTCAGGGTAAAAATAGTTTACAAAAATGGAGCTTGAACAACAAACAAAAAAAGTGAAAAAAACAAAGCCAAAAAAATCTCAAAAAGAATTGCAAGGCAAAAAATCCCATTATCATTCTTTCTATTTTGTGTGTGTGTATGTCGGTGTTTGTGTGTGTGTGTGTTTATGTGTTTGTGTATATATGTGTGTTTACGTGTGTGTGTGTGTGTGTGCGTGTGTATGTGTGTGTGCGTGTGTGTGTATGTGTATATACGTGTGTGTGTAAATATGTCCGTACGTCTGTACCGGATAGTTTTTCGTAGTTTAATCATGTCAATTCTTTTTTGATACTTTGCATCTTAAAAATTTAAACAACTATTATAGTTATTTATCTATTATAGACAGCGTTTTCCATTAAAAACAGTACCTACTGCAATAGGAGTTTGTTTTAGATTTTATAGATAGGTCTTTAACCTAAAGCAAAGTCCCCTAAAAGAGGCCATTTTTAATAATTAGTAGGAACAAACAAACGGATAAATTGTGATTTTTAAAATTTAAAAACTAGATGCTGTGCCCGCCCATATTCTAAATATTGTTATGGTAAGTTGTTTAGTTCATTTCTCTTACAAATTTACAAAATCTTCCAAATTCTTACAAAATCTTCCAAATTCTCACAATATGTTCCAAATTCTCACAAAATCTTCCAAATTCTCACAATATGTTCCAAATTCTTACAAAATCTTCATAATCTCTCTCTCTCTCTCTCTCTCTCTCTCTCTCTCTCTCTCTCTCTCTCTCTCTCTCTCTCTCTCTCTCTCTCTCTCTCTCTCTCTCTCTCTCTCCATTTATCTCTTATAACAGGGAGTTGATCAGAAGGCCAAG
Organism: Acartia tonsa; assembly: GCF_053477335.1. Taxonomy (NCBI): domain Eukaryota; kingdom Metazoa; phylum Arthropoda; class Copepoda; order Calanoida; family Acartiidae; genus Acartia; species Acartia tonsa. Next base: position 14,335,200 of record NC_137274.1, read on the forward strand.
AGGAGAAAGAAGAAAGAACAGGAAGAGCAGGGTATGGACTCCATTGCTCTTATTAGGTAAATATTTCAATCTACCAATCTATCTAGTGATCTTTTTATCAATCTATCCATCTATCTATCTATCTATATATCGATCTATGTATAGATCTATGTATCGATCTATGTATCGATCTATGTAGCGATCTATGTATCAATCTATGTATCAATATATCTATCAATCTGTTGATCTATCTATCTATCAATCTATCTATCAATTTATCTATCAATCTATCTTTCAATCTATCTATCAATTTATCTATCAATCTATCTTTCAATCTATCTATTAATCTATCTATTGATCTTTCAATGGATCTATATATCAATCTATCTATTCTTCTATCAATCTATCTATCGATCTATCTATCAATCTATCTACCTATCTATCTACCGATCTATCTATCTATCGATCTATCTATCAATCTGTCTATCGATCTATCTATCGATATATCTATGTATCTATCTATCAATTTATCTATCAATCTATCTATTAATCTATCTATCAATCTATCTATCAATCTATCTATCTATCAATGTATATATTCAGGAACATGATGTCCAGTGTAAGAGTCAAATATGAGCTCAGGAATTGTACAAACTCAATTTTAAAATGTGAATGAATGAATTTAATCCAGAACTAATGTCTGTAAAGTTATGTAGAATATACAAGTAGATTTTCTTGTCATTTATTGGTCAGTTCTTCTGGAGGGGATGGTGTAAATGGGATGGGTTGGATCATTATTTAGCATGATACAAGTTTTATTTTATTGGAGTACATAATAATCTGGTGAAAGATCATATATATTTTAAATCTATTTGTCTGTAATTTTTTTTTTTTTTGGGGGGGGGGGGAAAGAATTATATATTAAATAAGACCTTGTGCTGTACCTGTCTTTTAGAGGTTATCCAGTTTCGATTTCTCCAATTTAAATCAAACCTGGGGATCTAAAGGGATAAGACAATGGCCGATAAATCTATGTACATCCTCTTTGATGATATACAAGTTTACCCTTTTGATGGATTACAATTAGTTGGACACTTAATTAAACGAACCAATCAATAAAAATACACTAAAAGTACCCAAAATTGTTAAGCTAATCAATAAAATACTTTTGGGACTAGAAATATAAACAGCCCAAAGTCCCCTCTCTCGAACCCAGTAAAAATTAATAATTAACCAATGCGAGACCGCTATATATTTTACCTTTGGTCAATTACAGTGAATACTGGCTTCTCATTGGTTAATTGTTATTTTTTTCTGACGTCATAGTTCGACACTTTTACGAGGTTCCCCTCTCTCCCTAACAATCCTCTACAAATTCAGGATAATTAACAATTTTAGAGTGTCAGAACTAAATAAGAAGAATATAATAATTATTATTTTTTTTGTAAAATTGCTAAAATACAGGATATTGTTTAAAGACATACCTACATTTTTAGATTTTGATTATCAAGATGCTTCGCTTATAACATTATACCTTGATGTAATAGGAATCATTATTCCAAAAATCAGATTAATAGAATAATCATAATTTATAAAAAAAATGTTGTTAAAAAGGTTAAAACTCAACGTATTTCAAACAGACTTTTTGATAATGATTATAAAGTTTCTATGCTTTCTAAATAGTATCTAACTGTAGTAGGAATCATCATGCAAAGTTTGAAATCGATAGGACATTACTAACATGTCTGAATTAACTGAAAGAGCTAACCGTTACGGACGGACAGACGGATATTTTAAATTATAGAGTAGGTTTGATAATAAAAACACAAATTTTTACTTCTATTTATGTTTTATATAATTGTATCTATAAATCTTATAATTTCAAGAAATTGTAGCTCCATGAGATTTCTTTCAGATAATGGGACATTTTCATAAATACCTAAGAAATATATTCAATTATAAAAAGTAACATATTTTTACAGGGAGGGAAGGGACAATGGGCTGTTTATTACACTAGTCCCTAAAGTTTTATAATGGTTTTCTTATTTGTAAAGGCATAACAACTTTAGGGACTTTTAAATTTTGATTGGGTGGTTCATTTAGTTTAGCGCCCAAAGGTTTCAACAACTTATTATAATCTACAGAAGGGGTAATTATGTGCACCGTCATTGGGGATATATCAATTTATCGGCCATTCCTTGATTTTTACGGGAGAATTCCTCCACCCTCCTTTGGAAGAAATTAATTCTAAAAGTTTATTTACTTTTTCTTAAAGAAGTTGTATCAACTTTTTTTTTATAGCTAGCCAGTCCTTTTAGTAAGTAGTAGATGTAAAATTTTTCATAGAATTCAGATATGCAATCGGTTTTTTTGTAGACCTCTTATTTTTTAAGTAATTTAAGTTTTAAAAAAAAAAATTAAGTCGATTTTAAGGTACTAAAATGCAACAAAAAAAGAAAGAAAATGGCCATTATGAACAAAAATAGTAAGATCTTTAATTTGACACCTTACTTTTTCAATTCTGTCAGGTAATTATTGAAAAAATCGATTTTTTTAAACCCACGAGAATAAAAACTTTGAACTCAATTTTATCATTTCACAAGTAAAAAAATATGGGTTCATATATACCTTTAGAATCAGAAAAATATAACGAATCCATTGTAAGCAAAATTGAAAAAAAAAGTTTACAATATAGTATATAAACTACAATAAAAGGAATTATATGAAAATATCATATTATATTGTACAGGCAACGTCTTAACTTTTGAATTGGGTATAAAAATGGGAAGGGGGTATAGAGGGGGGTAAAGAGGGGGTAAAAAAGGGAAGACGATAGTGTTGCCAGAACAAAAAATACAATTGGCCATTTTTATATTTTTTTATTTTTTTACTTTTTTTCAATTTTGCTTACAATGGATTCGTAATATTTTTCTGATTCTAAAGGTATATATGAACTCATGTTTTTTATGTCTGTTTGAGAAAATATTTAGGTCTAAAGTTTTTATTAAACCGAGGTTAAAAAAATAGATTTTTTTCAATAATTACTGAACAGAATTTTAAAAGTAAGGTGTCAAATTAAAGATCTTACTATTTTTGTTCTTACTGGCCATTTTCTTCTTTTATTTTGTTGCGTTTTAGTACCTTAAAACCGACCTAATTATTTTTAAAAAAAACTTAAATTACTTAAAAAATAAGAGGTCTACAAAAAAACCGATTGCATATCTGAATTCTATGAAAAATTTTACATCTACTACTTACTAAAAGAACCGGCTAGCCATAAAAAAAAGTTGATACACCTTCTTTGACAGACAAACCAAAAAACAGAAGGACCTACAGAAGATGGACAAACAGATAGACAGATGGACATACATACAGACGGACAGACAGACGTGAGGACAGATAGAAGGACCGACAGACAGATGGAAAAACATATGGACAAAAAGTTGGCAGACGGAAGGACAGACAGATGGACAAACTGATGTATAGACGAAAAGACAGATGGACAGACAGACAGACATATAGACAGAAAGAAGGACCGACAGACAGATGGACAAATTGACGAACAGATAGATAGACAGTTGGATAGACAGACAGACAGACATACATCCGGACAAACAGTCAGGCAGACAGACATTGCAAATTATTGAGTAGCTTTCGTTTTAAAAATACCATTTTTAGACTCTGTAGTTGATTCTTCTTTTTTGTTGCCCAATTTCTGATTTTTCATCAAAATTTTCTTCCCTAAAAAGATACATAAACTGCAATGCTTCTGGTAACGAATATCTCCAAAAATCTATGAATTTTTAAAGGCTGCTCGCTGCCAAACAGCTAAACGTATATATCATGCCCGCACACCGTTTAAGGCGGCATAAGAAGGCCTACAATTAAACTGGAACAGTCAAGATCAAATGATACACAGAGAAAGCGTCACCGCAGAAAAACGCGTATAACAAGTTTTTTTTGTGAATTTATGTGCACTGCGTGATAATTGTGCATTATTGATTAATGACTATTTTAGATTATTTGTAGGCCTTCTTTTGTATGCTAAAATTTTAATTCATTTGGCCGTTAAAAGCCTTCATAGATTTTTAGAAATATTTATTCCTAGGAATATTTTACCGTGAATTGCACTTACGACTCAAATAAACTAAAGATAGGAATACCTGAGAATAACTAAGAAACTTTATAAGTATACATAACTAAAAGCTTTCCTAAGAATTACGTTAGAAAATCGCATTATTTATCCATGCGTCCGTCTGTCCGTCCGTCAGCCTGTTTATTACACTAGTCTCCAAAGTTTTATAATAACATTTTCTTATTCATTGGCTCAACAACTTTGGGAACTTTTTCATTGGTTGGTTCATTAAGTTGTGTGTCTAAAAGTTTTAACTACTACTTGGGGGTAATTTTTAACATCATCATAGGGACTGTACATTATTTTCTTGGCCATTGTCTTATCCTTTAGATCCTTAAAAATATCAATCCTATTCAATGTTCAACAAGTCACTTTTTTGAAAATTACCAGTTTACCTTTAAATGTAGCCGGATGACCGCTTTGTTTCCAAGAATTGATAAAAGGAATTGCCTTAACAATATACATAATATATTTAGATGGTCCATCTGACCCCAAAAAAATTCGTCAAACTTAAAAAAGAGATTCCTATAGCAGACAAACAGGTCTTTGTCTTTCTTTACTTTCATTTAATCAAGCTTTTTTTTTGGGGGGGGGGGGGTGGGTTAACCATCACAGGACCAGTAGGTATATCTCTTAAGAGAAAAGCCCAATCGGTTCAGTGGTTACTGAGATCTTAAGCTGCAGACAGACCGACATTATTCTACTTTGTATTATAGATAGGATAGGAGAGTAACCATTTAAAAATAAAACTCTGATATATTCAAAGCCAGTAATTTCATGTAGTGTTGAAAATAAATTACTTTTACTTACTAAGTGACAGACATACATAAGGACACACCTTAATTTAAGAGTAGCTATGCTAATGTTAAAAAAACCTTACTTTATGCAAATGAAAATCTGATATTACTAAAATTTTCTCCAAAACATCTCTGTTATAGCCACAAAAATTTCTAAAATAAAAATAGGACCTAAAATGCAACCTTGAAGCACTCCTCTAACTAAAGGGTGTTAAAAAAAAAACAATTTTTTCAATATAAACCGTACAGTTTTGGTCAGTTTTGGCCCAATGTCCCTTATCTTTTTAATAACTATTTGACAATCTGAAGAAAAACACACACACACACCGACCCACACAAACAAATACACACACACACACAAACCTGAAGAGGCATGCCTTGGCGCTGATCTGGTCCTCGAAGGTAAAGTTGTTGTCAGAAATAAAAATAGATTTTAGCTTCTGCTTTGTGCCACCTTCACCAAAGAATTTGCCAATTTTTTCCCTGAAAAAAATATGGTGAGGTTAAGATTGGGATTTAAAAATTTGGTATTAACTTTAAGATTTTTATTTTAGTATACATGAAAAACTGATTCTAATCCAGCGGATATTAATTGGTTTTCAAGTCATACTGGAAAAATAAAAACTTACTCAGAATCAAAATATTTACTGGCTTCTGTGATGATTGATAAGGGCTTAGAATCTGTCTCAATGACCTAAAACCAAGTTTTATAAGAGGTTTTTTGAGATTGATAGTTTTTGAGATAGTTGTTTTGTGAGATAGGTGTTTTCTAAGACAGGTGTTGTCTAAGACAGAGGTGTTTTCTTAACTAGGCAATTTTTGAGATGGGCGATTTTGAGATATTTATCAGCCTCTGTTATGACCGATAAGGGATTCAAATCTGTCTTATTTACCTACCAACAAGTTTTATAAGATGTTTATTGAGACAGGCATTTTTTGAGATTGATATTTTTGAGATAGGCGTTTTATGGTGTTTTCTTAGACAGGCATTTCTTAACTAGTTATTAGCTGAGACTGGCTTTACGATTTTTTGAACTACTCAATTTTTGAGACAGTCCTTTTTAAGATTGGCGTTTTTTAAGATATGTTTTTTTTTATATTTATTGGCTTCTGTGATGACCGATAAGGGCTTAGAATCTGTCTCAATCACCTAAAAACAAATTTTTAAAAGGTTTTTTGAGATTGATAGTTTTTGAGATAGGCGTTTTGTGAGATAGGTGTTTTCTAAGACAGGTGTTGTCTAAGACAGAGGTGTTTAAATAGTTATTATCTGAGACAGGAGATTTTTTGAACTAGGCAATTATTGACAGACATTTTTTGAGATAGGCGTTTTGTGAGATAGGTGTTTTCTAAGACAGGTGTTGTCTAAGACAGAGGTGTTTTCTTAACTAGTTATTATCTGAGACAGGCGATTTTTTGAACTAGGCAATTTTTGAGACAGTCGTTTTTTGAGATGGGCGATTTTGAGATATTTATCGTCATCTTTTAGGATTGATAAGGGCTTATAATCTGTCTAAATTACCTAAAACAAGTTTTATAAGATGTTTTTTTGAAAAAGGCAATTTTGAGTTGGATATAATTTTTTAGATAGGAAATTTTTGAGACATTTGATTGCATGACCTTTGTCTGAGAAGTCCCAACTTGGTAATGAGTTGCACCTGTTTATGGGCACAGGCATTCCACCTACTCTTACTATTTATGTTTATCTCCTGACATAGCAGCAGTAAAAACCATTTTTAACATATTCAATTATGATGCGCTAGATGTTGAGCCCTGATCGCGGGTTAATAAAGCCCCTATAAAGAAGTATTTTATTGTATTTGAACAATAAACGTTTCTTGGGATAGGCGTTTTTTTGAGATGGGCGTTTTCTGAGATGGGCGTTTTTTGAGATGACCCAATAAAACTTACTTTCTGTTTAAGATCACTGTCCCACGCACTGTACCAGTTATCCAAAGTTATCCTGGCCTAAACAAAACAAGGATAACAACTAGGGTTGGGCCGGATACTTTTTTGGGCAGATACCGGATATCTGGCAAGATATCTGGCAAAGAAGTCTGCCAGATATCCGGTATCTGGATAGTTTCAATGTGCGGTATCCGGCCGGATATTTTAAAAGGCCGGATATCCAGCCAAACCCTAATGATAAGATCAATAAAACAAAGACATTCAAACAAATGATAAAGTTTAATATTAAAATTGAAGAATCTCTATTGTCCTAAAAATGTATGCTATTTTTCAACAAATTCATATAAATATTAGTTTAGACTTATACACTATTATTCTGCTTATTAAGTTCTGACACTCTATACAAGTGTTAATGTTCTTTTGATATCAGACCTTTGATTTTATGGATGTTGTCATCCTTGTTATACTTAGACATTCAAACAAATGAACAAGGTTTAATATTAAAATTGAAGAATTTCTATAATTCTAAAAAAGTATGTACTATTTTTCAACAAACTCATATCAAATTTAGTTTAGACTTACAAACTAATATTCTGCTTATTAAGTTCTGACACTCTATACAAGTGTTAATGTTCCTTATGATATTAGAGCTTTGGTTTTATGAATGTTGTCATCCTTGTTATACTTACATAAGACATTCAAACAAATGAACAAGGTTTAATATTAAAATTGAAGAATTTCTATAATTCTAGAAATTTATGCTATTTTCAACAAATTCATATAGAATTTAGTTTAGATTTACAAACTAATATTCTGCTCATTAAGTTCTGACACTCTATACAAGTGTTAATGATCTTTTGATATCAGACCTTTGCTTTTATGGATGTTGTCATCCTTGTTAAACTTAGACATTCAAACAAATGAACAAGGTTTAATATTAAAATTGAAGAATTTCTATAATTCTAAAAATTTATGCTATTTTCAACAAATTTATATCAAATTTAGTTTAGAGTTACAAACTAATATTCTGCATATTAAGTTCTGACACTCTATACAAGTGTTAATGTTCCTTATGATATTAGAGCTTTGCTTTTATGAATGTTGTCATCCTTCTTATACTTATATAAGACATTCAAACAAATGAACAAGGTTTAATAATATAATTGAAGAATCTCTATAATCCTAAAAATGTATGCTATTTTTCAACAAATTCATATCAAATTTAGTTTAGACTTATACACTAATATTCTGCTTATTAAGTTCTGACACTCTATACAATTGTTAATGTTCTTTTGATATCAGACCTTTGCTTTTATGGATGTTGTCATCCTTGTTATACTTAGACATTCAAACAAATGAACAAGGTTTAATATTAAAATTGAAGAATTTCTATAATTCTAAAAATTTATGCTATTTTCAACAAATTCATATAGAATTTAGTTTAGAGTTACAAACTAATATTCTGCTTATTAAGTTCTGACACGCTATACAAGTGTTAATGATCTTTTGATATAAAAGCTTTGCTTTTATGGATGTTGTCATCCTTGTTATACTTACATAAGACATTCAAACAAATGAACAAGGTTTAATAATATAATTGAAGAATCTCTATAATCCTAAAAATGTATGCTATTTTTCAACAAATTCATATAGAAATAGTTTAGACTTACAAACTAATATTCTGCTTATTAAGTTCTGGCACTCTATACAAGTGTTAATGTTCTTTTGATATTAGAGCTTTGCTTTTATGGATGTTGTCATCCTTGTTATACTTACAACTTGAGCAGGCATACTGAGAAGATACTGGGATACAAATTCCTTCAAATTTGGATATTTTAAAGTAACACAGTAAGAATCATAATTTAGTTTCATAAATGATGACAATATTCATAAGTAGTAAAGCACAAAATCAAGAATATAACCTGCAAAGTGAGTTACAGAGTCATTGGTAACCCGTAAACGTGGCTCAACACGTAGTGCATATGCTTATTGTTGGGGAGGTGATAGGTTCGAATCTCAGCTTAAGGTGACAAAAAATATCTTTCAAAGTGTTTTTTCTAATGTAAAAAATAAAGTGGTGCACTTTGAGAATTAATTTTAGTTGCTTGATGATGCTGTCTAATATGGTGCAAAAAATGGGGACAAATTTCAAATTGTTTTGGCGTGTGACGTCATACCCCCATCTCTTATGTAGGGGGTTTCTTTCCTCCTTCCCTTTTCTTTCCCCTCACTTGTGACGTAAATAAACAGCCCCGTCAAATCAATTTGAAATTTGTCCCAATTTTTTGCACCATTTTAGACAGCATCTTGCTTGATAATCCTGGTTTCCTATTTCCTTTAAGTGCCTAAAAGTATTGTATTATAAACAGCTTTCCGCGGATATAAAAATGTACAATTATAAGATTAAAACTAGTTTTTTTTTAGCCCCAAGGTGCCGAAGGCACGGGCTAAAAAGCTGGATATAATACGATGCTAGATATAGTTTTTTCGTATGTATGAGAACCGGTTCCTATCCACCGGATTCAAATGAATACAAGAAAATATATTGTACCATTATTAAATATTTGAAGCATGCTTATTGGAATGTACAATTTAAAAAAAATCCTATTGGGATAAGAAAGAATCATTTACGTACAGACAGACAAATGATAAGTCCCTAGTCAAAGAATAGGTGCGCTATTTAAAATATTCAAATTTATTCCTTCACTTCATTTGTGGAGATTATTTCACCACGTGGCAAGGTCTGAAAAAAAATACAAGCACTATATTATCAGGAGGGGAGGGGACATTAGACAGTAAATTACATTTGGTAACCAAAGTTTAAAATCTTTCAGTACCTTTATGATCTAAATTAAAAGTGCCCAAGTATATAATATCCATGGCTGTCAAACTACTTTTAGCTTTATTTATCACCTTTAGGGATGTACATCTGTTCATCTCTCTACATATTTTTACCCAAATCACTGCATTTTACAAATTTAGCGGCATTCTGTGCTAGCTCCCAAATAAGGAAAATTAGCCAAAATAGGCAAAGTTGCACTAGTTTGAGTACCCAAAGTCCAAAAGTATAAGTTGCGCTAGTTCTAGTACCTAAAGTCCAAGATTATGAATTTGCATTAATTCTACCTGAATCATTTCATTTTACAAATTTAGCGGCATTCTGCGCTAGCTCCCAAACAATGGAAATTAGCCAAAATAAGCAACGTTGCGCTAGTTCTAGAACTTAAAGTCCAAGAGTTTGAATTTGCATTAATTTTACCTGAATTGCTGCATTTTACAAATTTCACGGCATTCTGTGCTATCTCCAAAATATTGAAAATCAGTCAAAATAAGCTAAATTGCACTAGTTTGAGAACTCAAAGTCCAAAAGTTTGAATTTGCATTAATTTCACCTGAATTGCTGTCAGATTAGTTGGGTTGGCACTATCTCCTTCGTCATCGCTTATTTCACTGAAATATCATTTTCTTGAGTAGTGCAGCAATAGTTCTAGTTCTAGTTCTAGTAGCAAAGTGTCTCAGAAATCAGTCATGTGACGTCATAAAAATGTTTGTTTATCAATCTTTTTTTAGGGGGTTTTCTTTCCCACTTATCCTCTCATCTCCCTCATTTTTATAACGTCACATGGATGATTTTTGAGACACTTTGTCCAGTTACAACTTTAAAAATTCTATTCACTAGTGCTATGCCCCTACCAAGTAAAGTGCAATAAGATATCCTAAAACCATTCTAAGATAAAAATTAAAGAAAAATAATTTATAACCATTTTGGGACAATTTGGCAACAATAGATAATACTTATTGGTCAGTTCGTTCATTCCGTAGAAGGGGAGGGGATAAGGTAAAGGGTGTGGATGGGGGCAGGGAGGGAGAGGACATTGGGATGTTTTTTATTACACTAGTCCCCATAGTTTTATATTAATAATTTGTTGGTTTAACAACTTTGGGGGGACTTATAGTGTATTTACACCACTAATTTTAATCTACAGAAGGAGTAATTTTGTGTATTATCATTAGGGATGTACATCACATTATCGGCCATTGTCTTATCCCTTTAGACCCCTGGGATTTGGGGCTATTGTTATTTTAGCCTGCTGCATGTTTCACTTTATTAGAGTACATGATAATCTGGTGTAAGATCCAAGTAATAACAAGGATGACAACATCCATAAAAGGGAAGCACTAAAACGGTAGGACAAACGGACATTAACACTTGTAGAGTGTCAGAACTGAATAATCAGAATACAAATGTATAAGAGTGGAAGCAAAATTGTAAGTAAATTTGTTGAAAAACTGCTTGATACAGGATAATGTTTATGGACATACTTTTATTTTTAGGACTATAATATTGTATTTTGTTGTCTCAGGAATCAATATACAAAAAATCAGATCAATCGAATAATTCGATCACTTAAAAATTTGTTGTTAAAAAGTAGAAAAATCAACATGTTTAAAATGGACATATGGACATTCTTGTAATAATTGTAGAGTTGCTACGCATTCTAAATCGTACCTAACTACTACAGTAATCATCATGCAGAGTTTGAAATCGATAGGACAATTCTATCATGCCTAAATTACCGAAAAAAAGCTATCCGTCTCTGACGTACGGACGGACGGACCCACCCTAATTATAGAAAAGCTAAGCTTTTAATAAATCCGCTCACCTGTCTACTTCATATCTGGAGCTTAACATTTTTACATACTTTTCAGCCACTAATCTGAGAAAAAATTGTAATTTCTCACATCGTTTTATAAACAGCTTTCCGAGGATATAAAAATGTATTAATATAGGATTTTTAAAATGGTTTTAATCTTATCATTGTACATTTTTACATTTATAGAAAACTGGACATAATACGATGCTGGACATAATTTTTCAGTATGGCTGAGAACCTGTTCTAATCCAGCGGATATTAATCGGTTTCTGAGCAATACTGGAAAAGGTTTTCTGAGTTTAAATACTTTTGGCGTAACGCATAGCACATCTGATCGTTGATAGGGATCTAAAGGGATAAGACAATGGACGATAAATTTATGAACATCCCCAATGCAATGATGCTATAGAAAATAACCCTTCTGAAGATAACAATTAGTGGTTGAAACGTGTAGACACTCAACTTAATCAACCAACCAATCAAAATCAATAAAAGTATCCAAAGTTATTAATCCAGCCAATATGAAAACGTAATTGTAAAACTTTGGGGAAGTTTAAAGGCTACTAACGGCCAAACGGTGGAACGTATAGATTAAGCTCGCACTTAATTTTAACTGACAAAAGAAGGCCTACATATAATCTGGAATAGTCATTTATCAATAATGCACAGTTATCTCGCAGTGCACATAAATGTGCGAAAAAAAGACTTATTTTGCGCGTTTTTTCTTCTGTGAAGCTTTCCCTGTGCATTTTGGCTTACAGATAATTTATAGGCAATCTTATGTCACTTAAAACGGTGTGCGGGCATGATATGTACAGGGTGTTTCAAATAAAACTGCGTTTTCCGGTTTTGGGAAACAACCAGTAGGAGTATGAAAAAATAATTATATATTCTTATTCTCTATAAAAATATGGATTTATTTTATAAAAGGTGTTTTTTAATATCTCTTAAAACATTAGCGCTTTTTAGAGCTTAAAGAATTCAAAATGTATGTGTGTTGCTTTATACTTGTAAACTTTAGGGCTATAACGTTCAACTAAATTCTTCATTTGACTTGAAAACCTTATTATAACATGCTCAAAGAAATATTCTAATAATTAAAATTAAAATTAATTTTAAAATGTTTATTTTTACAGAACAAATGATTAACTTTGTTCTTGCTTTAATTATGTTTCAATTTGCTAGTATTATAATAAAACCCATGTTCGTTCCTCACTCCTCCCCCTTTAATCTCCTAATCCCCTTTGATTGATGTATGACAGATTAACTCACATAACAAGTAATTAAAGAAAAAGCCTTTTTAGCGACAATTTGAATCAAGATAACTTTCTTATTTTTAAAGACATTGAAATGAAATAAAAAGTTACTTGTTTTATTCTTCAATGCGCACAGTATTATAAGAGATTCCTTACTAAAAATGACTTTGCCATAGAGAAATAGAAAAACTAAGAAAATATGTAAAAAATTTAGAATGGGGACATTGATTTAACCTTTTATTTCTTTAATATTGTACTTTACAACCTATATGTTGCAAAATAAATGAGTTATTTGATTATAATTGTTATCACAGTTTTAGCATCAGGCATTTTTACCCTACATATACCTGTCAGTACAGCCGCATTTTTAGAGATATCGAAAAAAAACCTTAAAAGTTTTGTACATTTTTACAGAGAATATGGACCTATAATTATTTTTTTCATGCTCCTTCTGGTTGATTCCCAAAACTGGAAAACGCAGTTTTTTTTAAACACATTGTACATTGAGCTGTTTGGCAGCTACCAGCCTTTAAAGTTCATAGATTTTTTGGAGATAATCGTTACCAGGAACATTTTTTTTGATTAAATTCAACTATTACTCTGTCAACTGAAGTTCTTCAACTGAAATAATAAAATTGGAACAAAATTATGTTTTACAGTATTGCTTCAAATCCGATCTATATCCGCTGGATTAGAACCGGTTCTCAGCAATATTAAAAAATCATATACAACATCGTTTTACAGACAAATTTCCACAAATATTAATATAAAAACATAAAGTCAATGCCAGTTTTGTTAGCCCGGGACTTTGGCCCTTCGGGATTAACAATACTGGCTTTAATGTTATAATTTTGCAATATCCGCGGAAAGCTGTCTATAATACAATATAATACAAATAACTATTATTCCCTAAATTATCAACAACAGTTCAGAATCAGGAGTAAGGTATAACCAACAAAAAAAATAAATCTAAAATAATATTTGGGGGGCAGGTGGTAAATGTCGTCAATTCTACGATATGTTGACCCCCAACGACAGCTGAAATTACGTATAGGTTTCGTGATTTTTTTCCCGAATTAATTTGGTTATTGGTATAAGCTGGTTCAGTATATTCAATGAAAAATATAATCAACAGCACTTTCACACAAAATACCTTTTTAAGCCCTTATACTCCCCCCCCCCCAAATTGAAAATAAGGTTGGGGAAAAGAGGGGGGGGGGGTTAGTAATTTGTTTGTTTGTTCATTACTTTGGGTCAAATTAGGTTAGGTTTTATAGGGTTGTGGATATCCCCACAGGGTTAGGGCCCCACATGTAGAGGCTCCGTAGTGATTAGTTATAGGGGAAAAAAATGAAGAGGGGAGGCAGAGGTATAAATACACCCCCCTCATTCTTACATTTTTAAATTTTTGGTGGTAGGTTTAAGTGTTACAGGGAGGGAGGGGACATTGGATTGTTTATTACACTGGTACCCAATGTTTTATAACCACGTTATCTTATTCGATAACACTTAAAAATTTGGTACTTTTATTGAATTTTGATTGGTTGCTGTCAAACTAGCAGAAGGAGTAATTTTGCGTATCATCAATGGGGATGTATACCACATTATCATCCATTGTCTTATCCCTTGAGATCCATGATATAATTAACATTTCATTGTCCCCTCCCTCCCTGACTACGGTATATTCCCTATAAAGTGTAACTGAACTAAATCTCCCCCCCCCCCCCCAACACTCCTCTAACTAAAGATCTCAATAACAGTCGAATAGTTTATTATGGTATCCAAAGTTTTTTCGCTTGCCTATAATCTTTATGGTCTTTTATTAAAACTTGATTGGGTGGTTCATACTAGTAGTGTTCAAACTTATCAACCAATAATTCAAATCTACAGAAGGAGTAATATTGTTTATCATCATTGGGGATGTATATCAGGGAGGGGGGGGGGGGGAGGGATAATTTCCAAATGTTAAAAATTGAATAATTCTTAAATATTCTAGGTCATATAAGTGAGGGATCCAAAGGGATAAGACAATGACCAATAAATTGATATACATCCCCAATGATGATACACAAAATTACCCTTTCTGTAGGTTACAATTAGAGGTTGAATCGTTTGAACACTCAACCAATCAATCAAAGTTCAATAATAGTCCACAAACGTAACTATAATACTTTGGTGACTCGTGTTATAAATAGCCCAATGTCCCCTCCCTCCCTGAATTTAAGTAGGTTATTTATTGTATTAAAGTAAAATAATGTTTGTTTGTCTGTTTTATAAGTAGGTCAAAATTTTAAGGGCAGCTGGTTTTACGCTATTATACAACTTTAAGATTCAGTTAAAACAAGGATGACAACATCCATAAGTTGCGAAGCACTTCAAATTTAAAATTAACAAACAGTCAAATTTAGTTATAGATGTTCAGATGTCAAAATGAAGAAAATATCCTTTATAAAATATATGTTTTTACGTCTTTTGTAGACTGACAGACGGACAGACGAATAAGACAATATAAAAACTAGATGCGCACCTGTCATTAAATTCTTTACCGAAAATTTCAGCTGTCTATCTTACATTGCAGCCGAGAAAATCACATTTCTCCCATAGCGTTATGGACTGACGGACTGACGTAAGGTCGGACGGACAGTCAAAGAAAATTATAGAGTAGCTTCGCTACCAAACAGAAATTGATATCCATAAATATGGCTGTTTATCCAAAATATTTGGTTGTCCCTAGCTTCTTATGGATGTTGTCATCCTGTATGGCCTTGTGATTTACTTTCAAATTTTCATTATTAGCAGGGAGGAAGGGAGGGGACATTGGACTGTTTTTTTTTTTACACTAGTCCCCAAAGTCTTAATAAGGTTTTCTTATTCGTTAGCTTAACAACTTTGGGGACTTTATTGAAATTTGATTTCGCTGGTTTCAAACTAGTAGAGTCCAAAATATTTGGAGATGTATATCAATTTATCTCTAGCCCCCAAAGTCTTAATAAGGTTTTCTTTAGGGTTGGGCCGGATATCCGGTGTGGCCGGATATCCGGCCATTTTCAATATCCGGCCGGATACCGGATATTGAAACTATCCGGCCGGATATCCGGCTATATAATTTTTTATACTTTACACCAAAAATCTCTGCTTTTTAAAATTTTTAATGGCTATAACTTTCTTATTATTGAAGCTAGAAGAACATTTTTTATCTTTATTTTTATCTTCATGTAAATTTATATAAGATTTCTGAAGAAATTTTTTTTGCTACTTTAATATATATGGTAATTTGGCCGGTTATCCGGCCGGATATCCGGTAATTTGGCCGGATAACCGGATATTTGCCGGATATCCGGCCGGATACCGGATATCCGGCATTTAAAATCAGCCGGATATCCGGTATCTGGTATCCGGCTAAAAATATATCCGGCCCAACCCTAGTTTTCTTATTCGTTAGCTTAACAACTTTGGGGACTTTTATTGAAATTTGATTGATTGGTTCAGTAAGTTGAGTGTCCAAACGTTTAAACCAATAATTGTAATGTAATTGTTTCAAACTAGTAGTTTGCACAATCTATAGAAGGGATAATTTTGGATATTAGTTAAATTTATCGTCCATTGTCTTATCCCTTAGGGTCCCTGAATATTGGATATTACTTAATTTTTTAAGGGAATATTAATAAAACAAGGATGACAACATCCATAAAAGCGAAGCTCTGAAATGGTAGGACTAAAGGACATTAACACTTGTATAATGTCAGAACTGAATAATCAGAATATAAATGTATAAGAGTCGAAGCAAAATTGTAAGTAAATTTGTTGAAAAATTGCTTGATGCAGACTAATGTTTCAGGACATACTTACATTTTTAGGACTTGATTATAGAGTTGCTTCGCTTATAACATTGTACTTTGTTGTTCTAGGAATCAGTATACAAAAAATCAGATCAATCAGATAATTAGATGATATAAAAATTTGTTGCTAAAAAAGTGAAAAATTCAACATGTCACGGACGGACGGACCGACCCTAATTATAGAAAAGCTTCGCTTTTAATATATATTGTACATGTGAATGGATCTTAAGGGATAAGACAATACACGATAAATTGTTGTACATCCCCGATAATGATACAATAAATTTCTCCTTTTGTAAGTTAAAACTATTGGTGAAAAAGTTTGGACTCTGATGGTTTGTACCAAATCAAGAAAAGACAATGGTTAATAATTGATGTAGATCCCCAATGATTATGCACAAAATTGCCCTGTATTCTGTAGATTACAATTAGTGTTCAAGTTTCATAAAACCTTTTTCTTATTTGTTGGCCAACAACTTTGGGGACTTGATTTGTTGTTTCATCAAGTGTCAAAACGTTTCAGCCACTAATTGTAATCTTCAGAAGGGGTGATTTTTTGTATCATCATTGGGAATGTACATGAATTTATCGGCCATTGTCCTATCCCTTTATATCCCCGAGGAAATGACCAGTACATAATAATTTCACCACAAGGGGGGAATTTTGAATAAAGTTTTTTTTTTAGGAGCGAAGCAAATTTTTTTGTGAGTGTGTCTGTTTGTCTTTCTGTAACTTATTTTTTTTTGCCTGCGATATTTCGCTAGCTATCATTGATAAATTTTACTATCTTCTATTTTTATTTTTATTTTTTTCTTCTCTTTCTCTCATTCCTTCTTTCTCTATCTTTCTTTCACATCTCTCGCTCTTCTCTCCTTCTCTTTCTCTTTCCCTCTATAATATCTCACCTTTCTTTTTATTTTCTCTCTCTCTCTCTTTCTCTCTTTCTTTCTTTCTCTTATTCTCTCTATGTCTCTCTCTCTCTCTCTCTTTCTTTGTCCCTCTTCTTTTTCTTTTTCTCTAAAACATACAACTACTAAAATAAAAAATGTTAGGTATCAAAAAATATTTTTGTAAATTTTATTTATATGATATAAAATTTTCAATTAATTTGAATTTTTGAAATAATGATTCCTAGAAGAACAAGGTACAATTTTATAAGCAAATAATCATTATAATTAAGTCCTAAAACAATATCCTGTATTTAAGAAATTTTGCAACAAATTTACATACAATTTGTTTATCATTGGGCAAGCAAGATCTTTAAAACAGCTATACCAAGTCCTGGAGATTAAAACCTTTTTAAAAGTGAAGCTTTTATATAATTAGGGTCGGTCTTTCCATATGTAATGGATAGCTTTTTTCGTTAAAACATGCATGTTAGAATTGTCCTATCGATTTCAAAATCTGCATGATGATTCCTGTAGTAGTTAGGTACGACTTAGAAAGCGTAGCAATTCTATAACCGTTACTAGAATGACCGTACGTCCATTTTAAACATGTTGATTTTTAAACTTTAAAAAAAAATATTTATGTGATATAATCATCTGATTGGTCTAATATTTGGAGTACTATTCCTAATACAACAAAGTACAATATCATAAGCAAAGCATCTCTATAGCACGGTTGGTTTTTTATTAAATGAATAAGTTAGGGTACAATGTTTGACACTTTCGATATAAGTAAATGATAATAAAAAACCCATAAAATGCGATAATAACTTCAGAAAAATCGAAGAAAATAGTTTTCATACTTAATTAACGTTTTTAAGTTTTTCTTCAAAAAGTTTAGATAAGATGCCTTTAAAAGTCGTCTATAATTTTGTCAGGGATAAAAATGTAACTTTAAAATAAGAATTACATCATATTTTTTCAATTAGTACAAAGTAAAATTTTGAACATTTTATTGATCAGTATATTTTTTAAAATGTGAAGTAGAAACCTGAATATTTTATCATGAAAATTGTGTTATGATTTGATTGTCTGCTAGATTACAAGAAAAAAGGTACTGACAGTACTTGTTGGTTCTTTAAAAAAAATTAGGTAGATTACTTTCAGAACCCCTCTTTTTGCAACGTTATTTCAATAGAACAGAGCCGTAGTCTTAGTGTACTCAATATCTAGACAGCCAACCATTGTTTTAGAATTGTTCAATTTTTTTAACTTCTGATAAAACAGAATTAATGGTATTTTTGTAAATATTATACCTCCAAGAAATGGCTATACTTCCCAATCATATGTTGTGTGATATTTAAGAGGAATTATTTTGATATAATGTCATTAAAATATTCGTTGAAAAAAGTGCTATTCTAGCTTATACTTTACATTTTAATGTGTATGATAATTCAAATAAAAGATAATGAAGATTTATATTATATTTAATTGTTATAATTATAAAGAAAAACCTGGAAACAGTAAAAAACTGACTTTATTTTATTGACGTAGGGAAAATTTTGTCAAATATTTGAATAAAAAAAACAATATAAAACAAAATAAATTATTTTTAATATAGTCACAAAAAGGCTTAATGAGTTTAGGAAATATTTCATTCACTAATCATGTCATTTAAACTCTATTACACAGAATACAGTGTAAAAAGATGTTTTCGTTTTAATTTTAAGTAATTTCAAATGCATTTTAATACCTTTTAATGATTTATTTTTTGAAACATCTTTTTATATAATGTTATTGATTTTTGAAGTTATATGTTAAAATGTTTTTAAATTTTGTGAACATTTTGTTTTAAATGTAGAAAATTGGTAATTCTAAACATTCAAAAAATGATTTTATTAAATTTTCATCACTTAAATTGCATGTTTGATGAAATTTTCAACTGATAATTCAAGAAAAATTGTTTAAGTTTTATTATATTTTACTTTGAAATGTTAAAAAAATATAATTATTGTCAAAAATGTGGAAGTTATACTTTCCTCAAAAAAAGACCTTAAACATGCAAATTAACACGTGTAATGAGATTTTTTTTCTTTCAGGTTTAATTTTAAGTAATTATTGATATTTTTTGTAAAAAGGATTTTATATAAAAAGTTTTAAAACCCGAGTTATGTAGTGGTTCTAAAAAAGGTTGCGAATTTATGCAATTTTCTTGCAAAAAAAATTTTCTAGGATTTTAAAAATAGCAAAGGGTGTTATTAGACGTACTTACAGATACAATTGCTAAGTCATTTTGGCCAAACACTAAAATAAAGTTTTTACATCTGAGGGTCCAACCGTGATAGAAAAGTCCTAAAAATCGCAATTACCTATAAGCAATCAAAAGGAAGCTGTAATAAATTGTAACAGGGTTATATGAGAATAGTTATTTCTCGCATCGTATTATAAAAAGCTTTCCGCGGATATAAAATGTACAACTATAACATTAAAACCTTTTTTTAGCCCAAAGATAACGGAGGCACAGGCTAAAAAACTGGTTTTAATCTTATGATTGTACATTTTTATATTCCACAACCTTGGGGGACTCCAATTATGAGTTTGTACAACCTGGGTGATACAGTGAGGCTGCTGAAGAGGTTAGGAAGGACAAGGAGCAAGACATGCGAATGATCAGCAACGCCAGGGGAATATTCAAAACATTAGGTAAATGTCAAAAATAATACATATTTAAAAAAAACGCGTTTTACTTTATGTATGATGTCTATCTGTTTGTATGTACCAAAGGATCTTGCTAACCGTAGAACCGATATGGTTCACCTTTACAGAGTCGCTTCTCATATGTCCTGGGAAGGTTTATAACTATTTTGGGGGAGGGTACCACCGCCCATTCAAGAGAATTCACCACAAGCAAAAAATTACAACCCCCCCTTCTTTTTTTCAAGTAAGTTAGGCATCTCTATAATAAAGTCCTAAAATAAAATTTTTTTCTTTTATACAGCAAATTTACTAATGTACAGTTTTGTTTAGACTTATTTTTTCTGATTAATTGTTAATTTTCGTATGTCATACCTTTTCAGAGCATTGATTTCATGGATTTTGACATCCTTGTTTTTAGAAGAAACTGAGGGTGGTGAAAATCAAGAAAAAGAAGGATTAGCCAGAGAAAAGGTAATTACTACAAACTTTATCCGTTACAAAATAATTAAAAAATTTAGTAAATTTTTTCATGGCTTCGAAACCGATTACCTAATATCTGCTGGATTAGAACCGGTTCTCAACCATACTTAAAAATCTTGTATCATCGATCATATCAAGTTTTCTGTGAATATAAAAATGGGCGTTCTCCTCTAAGAATTTATTTTTTCAATTTTAAAAATTTGAGTACTAACCCCCCCCCCCCCCCCCCCGACAACGAACATTAAAGAACTATTTTAGGTTAGGTTAGGTTATAGGCTAGGGAGCCGAGCGCTGCGGCTAGGCAGGCTAGAAAGCCGAACGCTGCGTTCAGAGATGTTTGTTGTTGGGGGGGAAGGGGGCCGGAGGGGTACTCAAATTTTCAAAATTGAAAAAAAATTTCTAAGAGGATATTACCTAAAAATGTACAATCAAAATACTAAAACCAGTTTTTTTAGCTCGTGCCTACGTCATCTTGGGGGTAACAAAACTGGTTTTAATCTTATAATTGTGCATATTTTTTTTGGGGGGGGGGATGGTTGGGAGAATTTTTATCTAGGGGCGATTTCTCGCGGGAGGGTGGTAGTACCCTCCCCAAAAATAGTTAAAAACCTTCCCGGTACCCATGAGAATCTACCCTATTAAGGAGAACCCGATCGGTTCAGCGGTAATTTTAGGTTTTTTATTTTAATGTTCGTAGAAAAAGGTCTGTAAAACAATAATGTTTTAGCAATAAATGTGAAGTTACAGGTTTTATTGACCTTTAAAGTTTTTAGTGGTGGGTAGGAGTAAAGGGGAGGCATCAGTAAAGGGTTAAGAGGGTTTTGTATGTTTCCATTATTTTCCCTTTTATAAAGGGTGTTAAAAAAGCAATCACTTCACTTGTTTCAATATTGCCATTGCTTGAGCATGAATTTGCATATTTTTTTTTGACCAAACATGTAGAGTTTATATTGGAAAAAGTGAAGAGATTGGTTTTTTTTTAACACGCTTTATCTTATCTATAAGGTGAAGAGAGTAGAAGTAGCTCCTGACTTTTTGTTGAGTGGCCAAAACAAAGCGGAAGAACTGAGGTAAGTAGGACTGCTGCCAATTCGTGTACCTCAAGGTTGTCTTCTATGACCGGGAGTACCCAAAGGCTAAGGTTAGGACCATTGGGGTACCCCAAGGGTGTCTTCTAGAACTAATTGGAGTACCACAAGGTTGTCTACTAGGACTAATTGGAGTACCCCAAGGGTGTCTTCTAATACCAATTGGAGTACCAAAGGTTGTCTTGTATGACCTTTGGAGTACCCCTAGGTTGTCTTCTATGACCGGGAGTACCCCAAGGAGGTGTTCTAGGACCATTCTAGGTTGTCTACTAGGAACAATTGGAGGATCCCAAGGTTGTCTTCTGGGAACAATTGGATTCACCCAAGGTTATAATCTAGAACCAAAGGGAGTCCTCCAAGGTTGTGTTCTAGTAACAATTGGAGTACCCCAAGGTTGTGTTCTTGGACCAATTGGAGTACCTCAGGGTTGTCTTCTATGACTAATTGGAGTATCCCAAGGTTGGAGTACCTCAAGGGTGTGTTCTAGGACCATTCCAATCCAGTTAGTTCATTACATTAATGATCTAGAAAAAGTGACAGGGAGGGAGGGGACATTACACTATTATAACACTAGTCCTCAAAGATTTATAATTACATTTTCTTATTTGTTGGGCTAACTCTTTGTAGCAAAAGTTTTTTTTTAATTTCATTCCTTTTTTATAAGCATTATAAAGAGCTTCTTTCTCTAGGTTGGAGAGACTGAAAGAAATGAATGCAATGAAAATGGCCAGGGAGAGACAGCTAGAAGAAGAAGAGAGGTTATTTTCTATAATTTATTTATCTATCTATAGATATGTATATAGATATAGTAATCTTTCTATAAATCTATATTGATCTATCTATCGATTTAGCTATCGCTCTATCTATGAGTATATCTTTTAATCTATCTATCTATCTACCTATGAATATATCTATCTATCTATCTATCTATATTTCTATCTGTCTATCTATCTATCTATCTATCTATCTATCTATCTATCTATCTATCTATCTATCTATCTATCTATCTATCTATCTATCTATCTATCTATCTATCTATCTATCTATCTATCTATCTATCTATCTATCTATCTATCTATATATCTATCTATCTATCTATCTATCTAATTTATCTATCTATCTATCTATCTATCTATCTATCTATCTATCTATCTATCTATCTATCTATCTATCTATCTATCTATCTATCTATCTATCTATCTATCTATCTATCTATCTATCTATCTATCTATCTATCTATCTATCTATCTATCTATCTATCTATCTATCTATCTATCTATCTATCTATCTATCTATCTATCTATCTATCTATCTATCTATCTATCTATCTATCTATCTATCTATCTATCTATCTATCTATCTATCTATCTATCTATCTATCTATCTATCTATCTATCTATCTATCTATCTATCTATCTATCTATCTATCTATCTATCTATATATCTATCTATCTATCTATTCACATATCTATATATATTAAGAGATATAAGTTTTCCGGAATTGTAATGTAGGGAGTAGATTTGAAATCTGCATCAAATTTTAAGGATTTTTTTTTATAAAATTCGTTTTTTGTATAATTATTTATCTAAAAGCGGAAATACAAATTAAGTTAATTAATTTTGGCATCTGTGATTGGTGGATTTAAAAAATCTGCGCTCTGATTGGATGTCGTACATCATTCAACCAATTAGAGCGCAGGTAGTTTAAAATCCACCTATCCTATTGGTCAAAATTAATTAACTTAAAATGTATTTTCGCTTTTAGATAAAGAATTTTACAAAAAACGAATTTTATAAAAAATCCTTAAAATTTGATGCAGATTTCAAATCTACTCCCTACATTAAAATTCCGGAAAACTTATATCTCTTAATATATATGTCAATCTATCTATCTATTTTTATTTTAGAATGAGAGCTACGGAAATCAACAGAGAAAATCTAATGAAGTAAGTTTTGAAATTCTCTTTAAAATGTCATAAAACAAAAATCCTATTCCAATATGTCTTAATATCTGCTGGATTGAAACCATTTCTCGGCCATACTTAAAAATCATGAATAACATCAAATTACAGACAATTTTCAATGAAATATAATACAAATTTATTATTATTTTTAATTTTAATATCTGCAAAATGCTGTCTATAATACAATGCGAGAAATAACTATTGTTTAAAATGTGATAATAGTTATTTCTTTCATCGTATTATAAACCGCTTTCTGCGGATATAGAATGTACAATTATAAGATTAAAACCGGTTCCTATTCACCGGATTCGAATGAATACGAGAAAACAAAAATCCTCTTCTTCAGGAAGGGATGGGACATTGGGCTGTTTATTAAACTGGTCCCCAAAGTTTTATAATAACGTTCACTCATTTTTTTTGTTCGCCAACTTTGGGGACTTTTATTGAATTTTGATTGGTTGGTTCAGTAAGTTGAGTGTCCAAACGTTAAAACCTATAATTATAATGTACAGAAGGGGTAATTTTGTGTAGCATAAATTGGGATGTACATCAATTTATCAACATCTTAAATAGGCACAATTTATGATTGTCTTTTTTATACAGGCGGCAACGAGAGAATGAGATAGAAATGATGAGGTTTGCCAGACAACAGGCATTAGAGGAGGAGGAAATGAGACAGCAGGTATGTCACACAGAATTTTGTAACCCGCGACCGTGGCTCAACACGTAGCGCATCCGATCTTTGCTAGGGGGGTGATAGGTTCGAATCTCGGGCCCACACCCCGTCAAATCTAAAGACGTTAAAAATGGTTCCTACTGCTGCTATGTCAGGAATGCAACATAAATAGTAAGAGTAGGGGTAATGCCTTGGCCCAAAAACAGGCGCAACTCACTACCTTGCACAGTTAGGACTTCTCAAACAAAAATTGTGCAATCAAAGGGTTGGTTGTCTTTTGGATGTTACTTAACCTAATATCCTTGGGTGTTAGGGTATCGCATCCTATTACACGTGGATGATGCTCTGGATTCTCTAGATGATCACTTAAATCAAAGGAGAATCCCGCCCTTATGAGGTAATGGTAAAAGGCAATGTCAGACGGATTTGGGAATATGCGCATACCAAACTACCTTGTTGTATGATTCCAAATCGGTTGTTGCACCTTAGTACAAGTTGTACAATTGTACAATTTTTTTTATGTTATTAATAAACCATATGATCAGATTTTTTTATCCCTACTTTTTACTACTAATTAATTTGTACGAAAAGTTCACAGGCATTATAAAGGAAGGACATAAGAGAGTAGTTGAGTGTCAGACTGATGAAGTTGTTCTCTGTAAAAGAGTACCATATCGGTTCAGCTGTTAGCGTGATACTTCGCAACAAGCAGACACACGCAGACATCTTTTATTTTCATTTACAAGTGAAGGTCTCAAAGAAAACCAGGAATCTAAAGGGATAAGACAATAGTTGATAAATTGATGTACATCTCCAAAGATGATACACAAAAAAAAACCTTCTGTAGATTACAATTAGTGGTTGAAACATTTGAACACTCAACTGAATGAACCAATCAATATTCAATAAATTTTCCAACAAATATGAAAATAGACTTTGGGGACGAGTGTAATAAACAGCCTAATGTCTCCTCCCTGTCACTTTTTCCTTGATCAAAAAGAACTAACAAGATTGGTCCTAGAACTCACCCTTGGTGAACTCCAATTGGTCCTAGAACACAACCTTGGGATACTCCAATTGGTCTTAGAACACAACCTTGGGATACTCCAATTGATCCCAGAACTCCACATTGGGGTACTCCAATTGACTAATATAAGTTCTTGTTTTAGATGGAGGCAAGCCAAAGAAATGTTAGAGAAATCTCACCAGGTAATAGATTCATAACCCTTGATGCAATATCAAACTTAAAATGGGATTTCTTGTATTCATTCA
This sequence comes from Acartia tonsa, assembly GCF_053477335.1. Lineage (NCBI taxonomy): Eukaryota > Metazoa > Arthropoda > Copepoda > Calanoida > Acartiidae > Acartia > Acartia tonsa. The sequence continues at coordinate 14,360,833 of NC_137274.1, forward strand.
AAACTAATTAATATCCGGTGGATTAAAACCAGTCCTCATCCATATGAAAAAACTATGTCTAGGATCTTATTTTATCCAGTTTTCTACGAATTTAAAGTACAATCATACGATTAAAACCAGTTTTTATGTTCTTTTTATGTTTCAGGCCTGGCAGCTGCAAGACAAGGAATCAAAATGGAAGACAGGTACAGTTAATATCCATCAACAAACTATTTGATTGCACAACCTCTTAAGTTTTCATTGTGCATAGTTATGAGTAGTGCCTGTTTATGGACAAAATGGATAGATTTGTCAAAGGATAAATTGATTGATAGATAGATTAATTGATATATTGATTGATTTATCTATTTATCTATTAATAGAATGATTGATTGATTGATAGATTGATGAAGGATAGCAAGATTGGTGTATAGATAGATTGATTGATAAATATATCAATAGATAGATAGATTGATAGATAGATTGACAGATAGATTGATAGATAGATTGATAGATAGATTGATAGATAGATTGATAGATATATTGATAGATAGATCGATTGATAGAGAGATTGATAGATAGATAGATAGATTGATATATAGTTTGATTAATAAATAGATTGATTGATAGATAGGCAGGTAGATTGATAGACAGTTTGATTGATAGATAGATTAATTGATAGAAAGTTAGGTATACTGATAGATAGTTTGATTTATTGATAGATTGATTGATTGATTGATTGATCTATTTCAGATTTGAAGAGGAAGACAGAACAGAGAGAATGAGGATGGAAAGAGAAAGAGAGATTAATGAGATGAGAAGAGCTAGACAAATACAACAACAATATGAACAGGTATCCAAAGTATCCAGTCCTGGTACTCAAAGTTTTATTTTGCTACATTATCTATCTATCTATCTATCTATCTATCTATCTATCTATCTATCTATCTATCTATCTATCTATCTATATATCTATCTATCTATCTATCTATCCATCTATCTATCTATCTATCTATCTATCTATCTATCTATCTATCTATCTATCTATCTATCTATCTATCTATCTATCTATCTATCTATCTATCTATATATCTATCTATCTATCTATCTATCTATCTATCTATCTATCTATCTATCTATCTATCTATCTATCTATCTATCTATCTATCTATCTATCTATCTATCTATCTATCTATCTATCTATCTATCTATCTATCTATCTATCTATCTATCTATCTATCTAGGAGGAAAACCATAGACAAGAGAAATCTGAAGCTGCCAGAGAATTGGAATCATTCAGGCATAGATAAATAACTTTTATAGACTATTAGCTCGTCTGAAGGTCCTAATCAGCCCATAAGAAGGTCCTTATCAGGTCCTAGCCATGCATAAGGATTCCTGTAACAGTTGGGTCTTATAATAATTCATAGCAACTTTATAATAATTTTAGATGGATCAATATATTGATATATAGATTTCTATATCTTTGTTAAAATGCATAGGCATGTCTTTCTGATTTGTTGAGCTTCGCCTTTATGGATATTATTAAAAGCGAAGCTTTTTTACAGTTAGGGTAAGTCCTTCCATAACTGTTAGCTCTTTTCATTATTTTAGATATGTTAGAATTGTCCTATCAATTTCAAACTTTGCATGATTCCTACAACAGCTAGAAATGAACTCTATCACTGTAACCTGATTCTTGGAAAAATGGTTCTTATTATACAAGTTATAATGTTCGTTTGTCCCACCGTTTCAGAGCTTTGCTTTTTATGGATGCTGTCATCCTTGTTTATCTATGGTTAGAGCTGCCAACCATCAAAATGGAAACATCAGGTTCTTCTTTCACTTTCAATTAGGTTGGGCCAGATAATTTTTTGTTTGATACCGGATATCCGGCTGATTTCATATGCCAGGTATCTGGCCGTATAACCGGATATCCGGCATTAGAAATCTGCTGGACATCCTGTATCTGGATAGTTTAAATATCTGGTATCCAGCCGGATATTGAAAATGACTGGATATCCGGCCAAACCGGGTATTCGGCCAAACCCTACTTTCTATCTTCCCAACTTTTACCAGAAATATTTTTATCAAATTCAGGGATCTCAAGGGATAAGACAACGACCAATAAATTAATGTACATCCTCAATGATGATATACAAAATTACCCTTTCTGTAGATTACGATAAGTTGCTGAAACGTTTGACAAACAATCTTATAAATAAAGTTTAATAAAGTCCCTAAAATTGTTAAGGCAACGAATAAGAAAACGTAATTATAAAACTTTGGGGGCAACTGTAATAATAGACAGCTGATTTTTAAAAATTTGCTGTCAAAAAAGTAAAAAGTGTTCATGTTTTAAATGGACGTACAGAATTACTGATATTGCTTATAGAGTAACCACGCTTCCTAAATCGTACCTAATTGTTATAGGAATCACCATACAAAGTTTGAAATTTATAGGACCTGTTTAAATAAAGAAAAAGAGCAAAATGTCCTGGACGGACGGACTGTTCCTAATTATAGAAAATCTTGGATTTAAAAAAGTGAAGAAGAGAGTATAATACAGGACAAGATATACAGAGCAACAAAGTTTGGATAATGACCGCCAGGTGCCAGTAGCTGCGGCACCAAGAAGAAAGGTAAATTTCTCGTATTCATTCGAATCCGGTGTATTAGAACCGGTCCTCATCAATACAAAAAAAAACTATGTCTAGCATCGTATTATATCCAGTTTTCTATGAATTTAAAAATGTACAATCATAAGATTTAAACCAGTCTTTTAGCCCGTGCCTTTAGCATCTTGGGTCTAAAAAAACTGGTTTTTATCTTATAATTGTACATTCTATATCCGCAGAAAGCTGTTTATAATACGATGCGAAAAATAAATTTTATCAAATCATGGCGATGAAGGGATGCTGGGATCGATTATTTTCAAAAAATATAAAAAATTACTATTTTGAGAAAAAATTAAAGTCTACTAGCAGCCAGCTTATACCAATAAGGAAATTAATTCGAAAAAAATCATGAAACCTATATGTGGTTTTCAACTGTCGTTGGGGGACGACCTCTCCAATTGCCCCCCAAATATTATGTTAGATTTATTTCAGTTGTTGGTTATACCTTATACCTGACTAGCAGCCAAAATGTAGCTGGTGTCGACTATTTTCAGAAAATTTTAAAGTCTGCTTACAGCCAAAATAATTTATTATATCATTTTTTAGCCCACTACAAATTTCACTTCATTAAAAACATTTAAATCTAGTGAAAGATCCAAATAATAATATATCCATATGGAGCACCCCAAGGATGTCTTTTAGGACCAATAGATCCATTTGTTCAGGCAATTGGAGACAACTGGATGCGCAGAGAGAATGAGGAGGATAAAATGGAGGTCAGATAGATATAATTAGAAAGATAGATAGTTTATTAAGTAAATTTTAGATGAACTACATATTAGATTGATGAGAAAATTTTTCATACTTATTTATTAGATCAATAGATAGATATACAGATTGTCATAATGATATATTAATAAATATATCGATAGATTGATATATAAATCGATAAAAAAGATAGATGTATAGAACGATAGATCAATGGATATATTGATAGATCAATAGGTAATAGGTAGATTGATAGATATGTAGATAGATCGATATAAAGATTGATAGATCGATATATAGGTCAATAGATAAATCAATTGATAGATCAATATAGATTTATAGAAAGATTAATATATATTGATAGATAGATATTTAGATAGATTTATAAATAGATTAATAATGTATTTTAAATGGCAGGAACTGAGAAGAGCCAGAGAGATGGAGCTGGAGATGATGCTGAATGCAAGGAACATTGCCTTTGAGGAAGAGGAGGAAGAGAGAAGGGCCATGGAAGCTGCCAGGAGGTACTCCATTCATTTATTCTATAACAAGAAGCTTCACTGTAAAGGAGAACCATATCTGTTAAGCAATTAGCGAGATCCTTTGCTACAGACAAAAAAGCTTACTACTTTATTGTATTAGGTACAGTACAGGTAAAACAGAACAATTTTTGTATGTTTGCCTTTGCCTTAACCAGTGGACTGATTGGGTTCTTTGCTATATTCTAATCAAAACAAGGTTTTCAGCTATTTACCTGGAAGGGTGAGACACAATTTCTACGACTTAGATTTGGATATTTTCAATAAGATTTAACTGGTTTTAAAATAATTTTTAGCGGTATTCTATACTATTTTCCCCAATTTTTTTAAAACTACTAAAAATAAGTAAAGTTGCACACAGTTTCTATTACCCAAAGTCAGTAATAAAAAAAACAAAGATGACAACATCCATAAGTAGCAAAGCTCAAAAATAAAGAAGTAATGTTGGGAAAAAATTTACTATAGAGAAGTATCATACAATAAACATCAAACTTTATGAAATAGGGAAATCACAAAACCTTTGAAATCAAAAAAAATGAGAAACCTAGAAATCGATCTAGCACCTCAACTAATTCCTTAACTTATTTAATCCCTAAAAATATCAGCCATCTATCTTGAATAGGAATAAAGAAAATCATGAAAACTTAAAAATCTAGGAATCTACCTAGCACCCCAACCAATAAGCAAATCTTGATAAAATTTGATAAAAGTATGCAGAATATAAAAGTATTTAATCCCTGAAAATTTCAGCCGTCTATCTTGATTAGGAGTTAAGAAAATCATTAAAACTTAAAAATGTAGGAATCGATCTAGCACCCCAACCAATTGACGAATCTTAATGAAACTTGGTGAAAATATGAAGAATGTTAATACAATCAATCTCTGAAAATTTCAGCTCTCTATCTTTTATAGGAGCCGAGAAAATCACGTCTCTGACAGACGGACATACGGACAGACATATCAAATTATGGAGTAGCTTCTCTACTAAAAATATAAATTTATATTCACTTTGTTTTCTCATTTCTTATTGACCCTGGTCTTAGCAGACAAAAATTTGTATTATAGGTATGGTTTCAAAACCAGTTAGTATCCTCTGGATTAGAACCAATTCTCAGCCATACTGAAAAATCATGTATTACATCGTATTACAGAAAATTTACCATGGAAATAAAAATTATACAAATTAATACCAGTTTTGTTATCCCAGGACTTTTGCCCCTTGGGACTAACAAAACTGGTTTTAATCTTTTGTTTTTTCATTTAATATCCGCGGAAAGCTGTTTATAATACGATGCGATAAATAACTATTAATGTTTTTAGAGACGAGGCAGAGAGGAAGGGTAGAGAGATGGCGCTGCTAGTGGCAGAACTAATGTATTCAGAGACGAGGCAGAGAGGAAGGGTAGAGAGATGGCGCTGCTGGTGGCAGAACTAATGTATTAATGTATTTAGAGATGAGGCTGAGAGGAAGGGTAGAGAGATGGCGCTGCTGGTGGCAGAACTAATGTATTAATATATTCAGAGATGAGGCTGAGAGGAAGGGTAGAGAGATGGCACTGCTGGTGGCAGAACTAATGTATTAATATATTCAGAGATGAGGCTGAGAGGAAGGGTAGAGAGATGGCACTGCTGGGGGCAGAACTAATGTATTCAGAGATGAGGCTGAGAGGAAGGGTAGAGAGATGGCACTGCTGGTGGCAGAACTAATGTATTAATGTATTCAGAGATGAGGCTGAGAGGAAGGGTAGAGAGATGGCGCTGCTGGTGGCAGAACTAATGTATTAATATATTCAGAGATGAGGCTGAGAGGAAGGGTAGAGAGATGGCACTGCTGGTGGCAAAACTAATGTATTAATGTATTCAGAGATGAGGCTGAGAGGAAGGGTAGAGAGATGGCACTGCTAGTGGCAGAACTACAAAGAATAATAACTATTAATATATTTAGAGGCGAGGCAGAGAGGAAGGGTAGAGAGATGGCGCTGCTAGTGGCAGAACTACAAAGAATAATAACTATTAATATATTCAGAGACGAGGCAGAGAGGAAGGGTAGAGAGATGGCGCTGCTGGTGGCAGAACTAATGTATTAATGTATTCAGAGATGAGGCAGAGAGGAAGGGTAGAGAGATGGCGCTGCTAGTGGCAGAACTAATGTATTAATGTATTCAGAGACGAGGCAGAGAGGAAGGGTAGAGAGATGGCACTGCTGGTGGCAGAACTAATGTATTAATGTATTCAGAGACGAGGCAGAGAGGAAGGGTAGAGAGATGGCGCTGCTAGTAGCAGAACTACAAAGAATGATAACTATTAATGTATTCAGAGACGAGGCAGAGAGAAAGGGTAGAGAGATGGCGCTGCTAGTGGCAGAACTAATGTATTAATATATTCAGAGACGAGGCAGAGAGGAAGGGTAGAGAGATGGCGCTGCTAGTGGCAGAACTACAAAGAATGAGGAATGAGACTCAGCAAGAGGCTGTAAGTTATTTTCCAATATGCCTTCAAAATCGTTTAATATCTGGTGGATTAGAACCGGTTCTCAGCCATGCGGATAATTTATGTCTAGCATCAAATTATATCCAGTGTTCTACGAATATAGAAATGTAAAATCATAAGATTAAAACCAGTTTTTTAGCCCGTGCCTTCGTTACCTTGGGGCTAAAAAACTGGTTTTAATCTCATAATTGTAAATTCTATATCTGCGGAAAGCCGTTTATAATACAATGAAAGAAATAACTATTACCAAATACCTTCAAAGTCTGGTGGATTAGAACTGGATCTCAGTCATACGGAAAATGTCTAGCATCATATTATATCCAGTTTTCTACAAATATAAAAATGTACAATCATAAGAGTAAAACCATTTTTTAAGTTCATTTACAACTTATTGACAGAAATTAATTTGTAAATCTAAGCAAAATGTTTATAAATTTGTCATTGAGTCTTGATTACTGAGTTGCTTTGCTGAAAATATTAAACCGTGTTACCATAGGAATCAATAGTTCAAAAGCAGGTAAAGAAGATGATTATATAGAAAGGCAAACAAAACTGGAGTGATTCTTATAAATTTTCCTTTTACTATCTGCCGAAAGCTGTCATAAATAAACTGCGATGAATAACTAAATATTAAAGAAACTGCAACTTTAGGATGCCATACTTAATTTTTCAGTATGTCTGTGAATTGGTTCTGATCCACCGGATATTAATCGGTTTCAAAACGATACTGGAACAGTTATTTCTTTCATCGTATTATAAACTGCTTTTCGCGGATATAGAATGTACAATTATAAGATTAAAACTAGTTTTTTTAGCCCCGAGGTGCCGAAGGCACGGGCTAAAAAAACTGGTTTTAATCTTATGATTGTACATTTCTATATTTGTAGAAAGCTGGATATAATACGATGCTAGACATAGTTTTTTCGTATGGATGAGAACCGGTTCCTATCCACCGGATTCGAATGAATACGAGAAAAGTTGTTGCAAACATTTCATGATTTGAATTAGTGTTGGGCTGGATATCCGGCCAGATACTGGATATTGAAATAATCCGGATACCAGATATCGGACTAATTTTTATACCGCTGGATATACGGTTATCGGATATCAAACATTGGTCAGATATCCGGCCAGATACCGGATATTCAAATAATCTGGATACCGGATATATGACTGATTTATAATGCCGGATATCAAACATTGGCCAGATATCTGGCCGGTTACCGTATTTCCGTCATTAGAAATCAGCCGGATATCGGGTATCCGGTATCTGGCCCAACCCTGATTTAAATGAATGTTTAGGATATGAATCCTGCGATGACCAAATACCAGGAGGAGATGTTGCAACGGGTGATGGAGTTGCAGGAAAATATAATCAAAAATGGAGAATCCTAGAACAATTAGAAATAGTGTTACCTTATAGAACACTAGCGGCTACGCTCCTAGAGGCCTCTAGTGGCACTTTAGATATTTTTATTTGTTAAAGTCTCTACGTTACTTCTTTCTGTTATGATAATTCTCTTTATGTTACTTTGAAGTCTTTTTTTTTTGTCATTCTCTTGGGAGGGTGGTTGTACCCTCCCCCAAAATAGTTATAAACCTTCCCAATACCCATGAGAATCTACCCTGTTAAGGAGAACCCGATAGGTTCAGCGGTTAGCGAGATCCTTCGGTACAGACACACAGACAAACAAACATCCTGTTACTTTAGTATAAGGATATTGAAGACCTTATGATAGATCTCAAGTCACTAGAATCACCAATTAATGAGCAGTCACCGTCCCTTTGATTGCACAACCTTTGTAAGTTCATGACAATGGGCTGTGCCTGTTTTGAGACACAAGACATTCCCCCAATTCTGGCTATTTTATTGCAAATATGGCAAATGTAGGTACCATGTTTAAACTATCTTTTAAGCATTTTTAAAAATATTTTCTGATACCTGTAGAATCATACTGCAGAGTTAAACATAAGAATAATAACCCACATCAAAATTTATTAGGATTTTAATTTTTAATTTCTTTATTAATTGGGTCCATTTAGCTAAATGTTTATGTGTCTTCTTTTGGTTCAACTTTCCCTCAAATTTATCCTTATACTAAAGTAACAGGATGTTTGTGTGTCTGTGTGTTTGTACCAAAGGATCTCGCTAACCGCTGAACTGATCTGGTTCTCCTTAACAGGGTAGCTTTTCATAGGTCCCGGGAAGGTTTATGACTATTTTGGGGGAGAGTACCACCCCCCTCCCAAGATAAATCACAATAAATCAAAATTTTTGTCTTAAGTATAGTAACATTGCGAGGTATCGCAGAAACAGACTCCTACGCAACCTTGAACGCAACAAAAAAAGTGCCACTAGAGGCTTCTAGGGGGCGTAGCCGCTAGTAATTAATAAGGCAACAGGTCCCCAGAGTTTTATATCAACGTTTTCTTATTTGTTGGCCCAAAAACTTTGGGGACTTTTATTGAATTTGACTGGTTGTTTCATTAACCACTAATTGTAATCCACAAAAGGGGTAATTTTGTGTAGCATCCTTGGGAATGTACATCAATTTATCAACCATTGTCTTATCCCTTTAGACTCTAAACTAATACTAAACTCAGGGCTCTAAAGGGATAATACAATGGCTGATTTATGTACACCCCCAATGACAATAAACAAAACTTCCCCATTATGTAGATTACATTTAGTGGTTGTAACGTTTGGACACTCAGCTTAATGAACCAACCAAACAAAATTCAATAGAAAAATCCCCAAAAGTTGTTAATTCCTGCCTTAAACAGGTTATATACTCAATCAAAAAACAATTATTTTGCCAAAAAAAAACATTTTGATTATATTAAACTTCAGGCTATTAGCGCCGGCCAGGGAATGTACCAAGAATGAACCTCGATCCCGATGTATAGCCGCTGGATTAGAACCAGTCCTCAGCCATACTGAAAAATCATTGTATTACGGACAATTTTCATGAATATTCAAATTATAAAGTTTTTTTAGCTTGGACCTTCAGCCTCTAGGGGCTAACAAAACTGGTTTCAATCTTATTATTTTTTATTCTATTATCCGCAGAAAGCTGTCTATAATACGATGCTATAAATAACTATTCCACTACTGCCTTAGTTCCAGTTAAAAACCTTTAATACTATAATCCAATTATAAAAAGTAGTAAGGATTTTTTGTCTGTAGCTTAAGATTTCTACTAAACTGATCGAGTTCTCCATTTTATGGAAGCTTCATATATAAGTCACTGGAGGGTTTTAGGTTATTTAATTTTATATCTAAGTGTGGTTTTAGGCTATTTTTCTACTTACCTTAGACCTTTGAATACAGAGGTCCTAGATGCCAGGAGCGCAGCCACTAGTTCTTATAATAAAGTAACAGGATCTGTGTGTGTGTGTTATAGCATATCGCTAACCACTGAACCAATATGGTTCTCCTTTACAGGGTAGAGTCTCTTAGGTCCTGTGAAGGTTTTTAAAAATATAGTGGGAGTGTACCAAAACACTCCAAATATAAATCGCCCCTTGAAAAAAAGACCGACCACCAAAATCTTAAAACTTTTTCTTGTTATTTATACACTTGATAGTGGGGGGATCGACAAATTTATGTACAGTACATCCCACATTATGATACACAAAATTACCCTTTTTGTAGATTACATTTTGTGGATAAAACTTAGTGAACCTAAAGTTGATAGGCCAACGAATAAGAAAACATTATTTCAAAACTTTAGGGACTAGTGTAATAAACAGTCCAATAATTATATATATAGTATCACCCAAAAAATGTAATTTTTTCTATTCATTTTTTCAAATTATGAACAATAAAGTATTTTTATAATAACTTTTTTAATAGCGAAACTTTTCTTTAATTAGGATCGGTCCGTACGTTCGTAACAGATAACTTTTTTCGTTCATTTAGGCATGTTATAATTGTCCTATCAATTTCAACTTTGCATAGTGATTCCTTTATTAGTTAGGTACGATTTAGAAAGCGTAGCAACTCTATAATCGTTACCAGAAAGTCCATACGTCTATTTTAAACATGTTGCTTTTTTCCTTTTTTGTTAACAAATCTTTATGTGAGAAAATTATCCGATTGGTCTGATTTTTGGAATATTGATTTCCAGGACAACAAAGTACATTGGTATAAGCGGAGCATCTCTATATACAAGTCCTAAAAGAACACAGTAATAGTGTCTGACTGATTATTACGTAACAAAAAAAAATTAGCCAATGAGAGGCCGTTATTGACCAATGGTAAAATTTATAGTGGCCTCTCATTGGCTAATTTTTTTTGTTTCGTCATAATCAGTCAGACACTATTACTGTGTTCGTCCTAAAATGTTAGTATGTCCTTAAACAATATCCTATTTAAGCAGTTTTCAACTGATTTATTTACAATTTTGTTTTGTTCCACTTTTATTCATTTATATTTCTGATTATTCAGTTTGACACTCTACAAATGTTAATGTTCGTTTGTACTACCGTTTTTACATCTGTTGTCATTTCTGTTTTCATACAATTATAGTCGAAGGGCACTCTTTTTTTACATTTTGAAAATCAAATAGAGGTAATGTTTTTTCTCGTATTCATTCGAATCCGGTGGATAGGAACCGGTTCTCATCCATACGAAAAAACTATGTCTAGCATCGTATTTTATCCAGCTTTCTACGATTATAAAAATGTACAACCATAAGATTAAAACCAGTTTTTTTAGCCGTGCCTTCGGCACCTCGGGGCTAAAAAATGGTTTTAATCTTATAATTGTACATTATATATCCGCGGAAAGCTGTTTATAATACGATGCGAGAAACAGTTCTGACAGTTTTTCAAAATTAGGTATGATCTATCGAATGGATATACAATATCCAATGATGATACACAAAATTAACCTTTCTGTAGATTAAAATTAGTAATTGAAACGTTTGAATACTCAAAATAATGAACTAACCAATCAAAATTCAAATAGTCCCCAAAGTTGTTAAGCCAACGGATAAGAAAATGTTTAAAAAAACTTTGGGGACTATTATAATAAACAGCCCATTGTCCCCTCTCTCTCTCTGGATCTTGAGGGACAAGACAGTGGATGATAAATTGATGATAAACAATATTATCCCTTTTGCAGATTTTAATTGGTTGAAAAGTTTGGAACCAACGAATCACAACTACCTAAAGATTTTGTACCAAAAAATAAACTCTTTTCATTAAAAAGAAAAATTAATTTTTCCCGCATTTTATCCAAAGAAAAAAGAGTATAGGACTATAACTTTACTAAAAAAAAACTGAACCTAGTAAAAGTGTCTGACTCTGATTATGACGTAAAAAAATTAACCAATGAGAGGCCAGTATTCACTGTAATTGACCAATGGTAAAATTTATAGTGGCCTCTCATTGGCTAATTTTTTTACGTCATAGTCAGAGTCGGACACTTTTACTAGGTTCAAAAAATTATTTCTTGAAATTTGAGCTTTGTTTTATATAATAACAAGGATGACAACATCCATAAGTAGCGAAGCTCAAAAATTATGATTGTATATCAGGAAAAAAATACTAAAATAGCACTTTATGAAAAATGATATTTTTGAAAGATTTTCAATGCTCATAAAAGAAAAAACAATATTAAATTACGTCGCCTCGACACAAAATTATAACCTTATCTTTGTCAGAAACTTAGATTGCCTGTAACTGATTACATTTTTACAATAAAAACACCACATTTCATAGTCAAAATATATGAAAAAAATTCGATTTAAATTGCATTTTTAAACAAAAATCATAGCGGAAACAAAGGGGGAAACTAATACAAGCTTAGCTGTGATTGGTTGTTAAGCTGATTCAGCCTTCTTATTGGCTACAGTACACTCGGTACAATGCAAGTTAAACTTAATTTTTTTTAATGATTTTGACTATAAAAATGGGTAATTTTATTGTAAAAATATAATTAGTTACTGGAAACCTAAATTTATGACAAAAATAAGCTTATAATTTTGTTTCTAGGCCACGTAGTTTAATTTCAAAGTTTTCAACATGAGCATTGCAATTCTTTCAAAATTTTCATTGTACATAAAATGTCATTTTAAAATGCCTAGAACTTTTTTGTTATAGAAGCTGGAGGCTTCAAATTTGGGGTATTTGGTCTACTTGTGGCAGTCTTTCAGCAGTTAAAGCGTGGTATTTCTTGCAGGATTCCTTTAACGTCTTAACGCCCGAGATTCGAACCTATCACCTTTCCGACGACCAGTTTTGTTAGCCCCAAGGCTTTGAAATTTCAGTATGGCTGAAAACCGGTTCTAGTCCACCGGATATTAATCGGTTTCGAACCCATACATAAATATATATTACTATATTTTTAGTCAAAGGTTTCGTGAATTTATATTTGACAATATTAAAAGCTTTGCTAAGGTTAAAGTGACTCAAATTAAGCATTATAGACAGAGAGAGAGAGAGAGAGAGAGAGGGAACAATGGGCTGTTTATTGCACTAGTCCCCAAAGTCTTATAATAACGTTTTCTTAATCGTCGGCTTAGCAATTTTGGGACCTTTAATGAATTTTGATTGGTTTATCAAATTGAGTATTTAAACGTTTCAACCACTAATCTTAAGCTACAGAAGGGGCAATCTGCAGAATAAACAATTTTGTGTATAATGATTGGGGATATACATCAATTTATCGGCAATTGCCCTATCCCTTTCATTTATAAAATCCTTCAGAACGACGGGAAATTTAATTTTGATTCCATTACTCGTAAAAAACTTAAATCTGACTATAATCACCAAATATATGTGGAAATCAGTAAAAATCTAAAAGCTGCCTAAAAAAGTTATTTACCGAAATAACCCCATACTGGGAACGATATTAAAAGGACTAGCTTTAAGCGGGCGGACAGACATGGTGATTTATAGAGTAGCTTCGCTACTAAAAATAAACTAGCGGTTGCGTTCCTAGCATTTAGGAGTAGGGAAAGTAGGAAAATAGCCCTAAACTAAACCAAAATATATACAAATTTAATAGCATTAAAAAACTATCCAGGGACCTATAAGAAGTTTCCATAAAATGAAGAACTAAATCGGTTAAGTAGTTATCAAAATATCAACATTTGTAGATCCACGAAGCTGGAAGATTTTTAAAAAGAAATTAGAAGATTTTTTCCCGAGGATTTTCAAGAAAAATATTGAAGAAGCGAAGCTATTATATAATTTAAAATACCCGTCTGAAACGTTTGGGGGAAACGTGATTTTCTCGGCTAAATCAATTCCTAGATTTTTTAGTTTTTATGATTTTCTCGACTTCTATACAAGATAGACGACTGAACTTTTTAGGAATTGAATAAATTCATATTCTGCATACTTATATCAAGTTTCATTGAGAATTCCTTATTGGTTGGGGTGCCATTTAAAGATTTTTTAAGTTTTCATACTTTTATCTTCTCATATTCATTGTCATAGACGGCTAAAATTTTCAGGGATTAAACAACATTTTACATATTTTCACAAATTTTCTTATTTGTTGGGGTGCTAGATCGTTTCCTAGATTTTCAGGTTATAAATTTTAAAAGGTTTCGTTATTTATTTCAGTTAATTTTTTATTTCTTTCATGACTAATTTTGAGCTTTGCTACTTATGGATGTTTTCATCCTTGTTTATTGACTTACTACGCTTTTCTAATCGAACCTAACTGCTACAGAAATCAGCATACAAAGTATGAAATTGATAGGACAATTCTAACATGTCTAAATGAAAGAAATGAGCTATCCGTTACGAACTGACAGACAGAGCGACTCTTATTGTTGAAAGCTTCACTTCAAGAAAATATTTTGGACCTGCTAGTTTGAGCCAACCAAGCTCGTACCCAAAGAATAAACCAGCGAATAAGAGAGGGTATTAACAAAAGTATGGGTACGAAAATAATTTACTGTGCCATGTTCCCATCCTCCCCTTGGAATAATTATTGAAAAGGGAATGTTATATATCTCATTGTATTAAAGACAGCTTTCCACGGATATTAAAATTAAAATTAAAAGATTGAAACAATTTTTGTAAGACCTGAGGGGCCGAAGGACCGAGCTAACAAAACAGGTATTAATTCTATGATTTTATATTTGTGGAAAATGTCTAAAACGATGAAATACATGTTTTTTCCGTATGGCTGAGAACTGGTTCCATTTCAGCAGATATTAATCGGTTTTCGAAGCCATACTGGAAAATACATGAGTATTCTATAAATCAGCTAATAGGAAAACAATGGAGGAACAACCTGGCCTTATTATTGGTTATAATGTGTACAAATATACAAACTCTCTAAATTAGTAACTAGGAAAACAATGGAGGAACAAGCCGGCAATATTATTGGTTAGAATGTGTACAAATATACAAGCTCTCTAAATTATCCAAAAGGAAAACAGTTAAGGAACAACCTGGCCTTATTATTGGTTAGAATGTGTACAAATATACAAACTCTTTAAATTATCCAATAGAAAAACAATGGAGGAACAACCAGGCCATATTATTGGTTATAATATGTACAAATATACAAACTCTCTAAATTAACCAATAGAAAAACAATGGAGGAACAACCAGGCCATATTATTGGTTAGAATGTGTACAAATATACAAACTCTCTAAATTAGCCAATAGGAAAACAATGGAGGAACAAGCAGGCAATATTATTGGTTAGAATATGTACAAATATACAAACTCTCTAAATTAACCAATAGGAAAACAGTGAAGGAACAACCTGGCCATATTATTGGTTAGAATGTGTTCAAATATACAAACTCTCTAAATTAGCCAATAGGAAAACAATGGAGGAACAACCTGGCCTTATTATTGGTTAGAATGTGTTCAAATATACAAACTCTCTAAATTAGCCAATAGACAAACAATGGAGGAACAAGCAGGCCATATTATTGGTTAGAATGTGTACAAATATACAAACTCTCTAAATTATCCAATAGAAAAACAATGGAGGAACAACCTGGCCATATTATTGGTTATAATATGTACAAATATACAAACTCTCTAAATTAACCAATAGAAAAACAATGGAGGAACAACCTGGCCATAGTATTGGTTAGAATATGTACAAATATACAAACTCTCTAAATTAACCAATAGGAAAACACTGAAGGAACAAGCCGGCCAAAATATTGGTTAGAATGTGTTCAAATATACAAACTCTCTAAATTAACCAATAGGAAAACAGTGAAGGAACAACCTGGCCATATTATTGGTTAGAAAGTGTGTACACAAATTGTTGAGAGTGGGCGGTTATTTTGTCACTTCATTCGCATTATAAGTCAGCTTTTAATAGTCGCAAATACTTCAATTTTCTTAGGATAAATCTAGCTTACGGAATTATATCGTCGAAACATTTCGTCGCTCGCATTGATAGAAACAATCGTATATAACAAATAAAAAACAAAGGGATCTAAAGGAATAAGACAATGGCCGATAAATTGATGTACATCCTCAATGATGATACACAAAATTACCACTTCTGTAGATTAATATTTGTAGTTGAAACGTTTAAACACTCAACTTATTGAACGAACTAATCAATATACACTGAAGTACTTAAAGTTGTTATGCAAACAAATAAGAAAACGTTATTATAAAACTTTGGAGACTAGTGTGATAAACAACCCATTGTACCCTCCCTTTTTTCTTTTCTAATTTTGACTGATTATGGGGCCAAATTGACCATCTAGATATAATATATCTATTCAACTGACCTTGAGGGGGGGGGGGCGTGGTGAGGGGTGGAATACAATTCCCAATTAACAAGTTTATTTTCGTCGAAGCCTATTTTTCCAAGGAGGGAAGGGACATTGGACTGTTAATTACCAGGGAGTAAGGGAGGGGACAATGAATCACATATTCAATTTTGAAGAGTCTCAGACTTTGGGTACTGGCTTAAAGGGAATGTGCACGAATTCAGCGGGTTTGACTGACTTTGGGTAAATGTCATTTCATGTATAGAAACTCTACTGTGATATTTATATATTAAACAATCTAAGAACCCCTTGAATTTAGGTGGCAGTTAAAAATATATGAGAAGGGTTGACGAAGTTCTAA
This sequence comes from Acartia tonsa, assembly GCF_053477335.1. NCBI lineage: Eukaryota > Metazoa > Arthropoda > Copepoda > Calanoida > Acartiidae > Acartia > Acartia tonsa. The sequence continues at coordinate 14,377,304 of NC_137274.1, forward strand.
ACACGATTTTTCTAGTGATTAATTACAGAATGTTTACTAGATTGTGATGTATTGGTAATTTAATTTTCAAGTAAATGATTTTTTTCTTAGAACTAATTTTGTTCTAAATTATATTACTATGATCCCTTTACAATTTTGGTCAAATTTTCTGGATAAATCTGGTTTTCATTGCTTATCAGCAAAAACTCTTAAATTGAATTAATTGCCCATTGTCCCCTCCTGGTTAATTACACTGGTATTAAGTTTATGATCACATTTTCTTGGCCTAAATTCTTTGGGTACTTTTATAAATATTGATCATTAACTAAGTTTTAAAAGTACAAATAAACGTATGGACTTTATGGTAACTATGGTAAGAGTTGCTACGCTGCCTTCATCGTACGTAACTATTATAGGAATCATTATGCAAAGTTTGAAATCGATAGGACAATTGTAACATGTATAAATTAACAAAGAATCTATTCGGTACGGACGTACGGACGGACCAACCCTAATTATAGAAAGGCCTCGCTTCCCTTCTCTGGTATGGATATGGGCCTTTGAGACACACATACACACACACTTACACACACATACACACGCACACACACACACACGCACACACACACACATTAATACACATCTTTGATATACATATTGAGCCTATACAGTGTTGGGTCCTCAAGTCCCCAAAATGTTTCAAATCATCTTTGCACCAAATTTTTTTTTCAGGGAGGGAGGTGACAGTGGGCTGTCTATTACACTAGTCCCAAGAGTTTTATATTAACGTTTTCTTATTCGCGGCTTAAACACCTTTTGTTATTTTTATTAATTTTAATTGGTTGGCTCTTTAGGTTGAGTGTTCAAACATCTCAACCATTAATTTTAATCTACAGAAGGGATAATTTTGTATATCATCATTGGGGATGTACATCAATTTAACGGCCATTGTCTTTTCTCTAAGATTTTTAATCATTAATAAAGTTTTGTTTACTTGGGCTTCGGCCCCTCGGGGTTAACAAAACTGGTTTAAATCTCATAATATTTCATCTTAATATTCGCGGAAAGCTGTCTATAATACGATGCGAAAAATAACTATTACCAATTTATGGATGTAATATAAGCGGAATGGATTGAACATGCTTGATCCTCAAAGAAATCACCAATTTCCCGCTTTAACCGCTCTCTCCCCCTCCACCAATTCTTCTCTCCCCCTTCCCTAAAATTTCCCTCCCCCCTTATCCCTACCCTAATTCCTCTCTCCCCCATTTCCTACCCCTCTCCTAAATTTGCCCTCCCCTCTCCAAACTAATTTCTCCCTTCCCCCCCTCCCTTCCAACAAATCCCCTCATTGCCTTCCCCCCTTCACTTCTAACTTAGGTGGAATTTGTTCCACTGGCAAGAAATTTTGGTTTTTTGATAACTTGTTTACCCCATCCCTTATCCTCCTTCCCCACTTTTGCTTTCATTACAAAATTCTTCCATCCAATCTTAACAACGCTACTTAATAATATTTGAATATGAGCTGACGTTAAAATCGGAAATACATATCATTCATTATGAAAATAATATATCCAAGTGCGTCTGTCGATAAAAAGAAAAAAAGACGCAGTCACTCATTTAGCTCTATATTTTAAATTTTAAGTATAAAAATATCGTTTTCGGCTATTCCTTGTCCGATTTAGGCTTTTAATTATATCCTGTCCGAGACAAATTTAGATCCGTTGACTAATCAAAAATCGTTTCAGTTAGAGGTGTACCCAACGTCTCATTTTATTACTACCCAAAGTCTTATAACTACGTTGCAATTATATAAGAAACCCTAAATTAAGTTTAACAAAAGGAGTATACTACACATTTAAATCACGCCCCCACCGCGTGGTTTAGTTTGGCACTAGTTTGTTAGCAACCCTAACTTATCCCCTCATTTTTCCCCACCCCTCCCCCTCCAAACTATTCCCTCTCTTTCCTCCCTTCCCTTCCCCTTCCATCACAATGATATATTTAAAAATAAGGATGACCCTAAGATGACAGTTTTCCGCGGATATTAAAATAAAAAATTAAAACCAGTTTTGTTAGCCACGAGGAACTGTAAGCCCGGGCTAACAAAACTGGCATTAATTTCAATGATTTTTATTTAAATATACGCGGAAAATTGTCTGTAATACGATGCTAAACATGATTTTTCAGTATGGCTGACCGAACCGGTTCTAATCCAGCAGATATAATTCAGTTACGAAGCCATATTGGGAATTAATTGTCTTGGTGACTTTCCAAATTCTATCTTTAATTGAAACCATTTATCCACAGAGTATTAGCTATATACGATGGGACTTGATTTAATGTACATCCCAAATGCTGGAACACAAAGTTACCCCTTCTGTAGCTTAAGATTAGTGGTTGAAACGTTCAAACACTCAACTTAATAAACCAACCAATCAAAATTAAAAAATCAAAAGTCCCCAAAGTTATTAAGCCAACGAATAAGAAAACGTTATTATAAGACTTTGGGGACTTGTACATAGTGTTTTTCCATAGTGTTCAGTTAGAGCATCATACTTTGAGGGAGAGGGAGAACAATATATTAAACACAAAGTTTATTATAAAAACAATTCCAGCAATCTATCTTCAATAGGTACCAGGAAAACAATGATCAATTATCCTTTCAGCCGTTTCAGAGATTGTTTGTTTCATTTTTTTTTCAAAAGAATTCTCCCTTATCCTCTTTTTTGAATCTCAAGGGTATAAACCAACCTCTAGTATAGTTGAGATAAAAAGAGAGAGAGAGAGAGATAGAAAGAAAGAGAGAGAGAGAGAAAGAGAGAGACAGAGAGAGATTGGGGTATAAAAAAGGAGATGGGGTGGGGGGATGTAAATAATGAGCAGAAAAGAGGTGCTAAACCTCTCAGAGACACCTTGAAAACCTCCACTCAAGGTTGTTGATGAAGGAAGGTATTTGCAGGGATTTAAAGGGATAAGACAATGGCCAATTAAATAATGTACATTCACAAATGATGATACACAAAATTACCCCTTCTGTAGATTACAAACATTTGGAAACTTAAATTTATGAAATAACCAATGAAAATTGGAAGTCACTAAAGTTGTTATGCCAACGAGTAAAAAAACATTTATTATCAAAAAATTAGGGAACTAATGTCCCCTCCCTTTCTGAGTTCATGAAAATTGATGTGGAGCACTGAAACAAACCCCAAACCCACAAACAACCCCCCAAAATGAATATAATCCTATCATATAAAGTAGTAAGTGTGTTTTGTCTGTTCTGAAGGATCTTGCTTACCGCTGAACCAATATTGATGCTCCTTATAGGTCATGGGAAGGTTTTAAACTATTCTTGGAGAGAGTGTCTTTACCCCCCTCCCCCCAAAAAAATATTTTTTTACTCTTTTGAAACTTAAATTTAAAATGGGATGAGGTCAACTTTTCCCCCTCCTACCTTAAGTGCACCTAGAGGCTTCTAGGGGCATATCCACTAGTAGGTAATAATATGTCAATTGGTTGCAGTTTTTTTTCTTTCTCCAAAATAAGTAATTTTTATGGGATAGTTGCTTTACTTAACATTTCTTAAACTCAAATCTATGTGTACATTTGCAAATTTTCTTTGTAAAATTGTATTACTTTGTAGTTTAAAATTTAAAAATGAAAAATTTTCTTTGCAGGGATCTAAAGGCATCAATACTTTCAATAATTAATGATGTTTCTATCAAAATAAACTACCAAATAAGGTTTGTTTTTTTACTTTTTTTTTGGTAAAATTTATTTGCGCTTAAAAAAGCTTTTATTACTCAAGAATGGAGTGGACATTGGGCTGTTTAGTGTTTATTACAAAAGTTCCCAAAATTTTATAATAAAGTTTTCTTATTTGTTAGCGCAACAACCATAGGTTCCTTTATTAATTTTTTATTAGTTGATTTATAAAGTCGAGAATCCATACATTTCAACCCCTGATTGTTTTATACAGAAGGTATAATTTTGGGGATGTACATCAATTTATAGGCCATTGTCTTATCCCTTTAGATGGCTAAAAAAATGTCCAAATATTTTGTTTTGGCACAGAAAAGCTCTTATTACTGTTTATAATAATGGATTTATTGTTACTTGGATCTTACACCAAATAACCACGTTATCAAATAGAGTGAAACTTTTAGCAGGCTAAAATAATGATTACCTCTCCTTCCAATGCAGGTTGAAAAAACTGACAAATAAATGACAGGGAAAATAGCAAACTTAAATTGATGACTATTTTTCTCCTGTCAAAATATCTATGTATATTCTACATCCATTCTAATTAGGAAACCTTAATTAATAATCTTGTATCTGTTCCTATTCTCTCTCTCTCTTCCTCCCTCACCCTCTCTCCCTCTCTCTATCTCTCTCTCTCCCTCTCTCTCTCTCTGTCTCTCTCTCTCTCAATATCCTCGGATAAAAAGCACCTTGATCTGCTTTTTCTCTCTCTCTCTCTTTGATACATCTGCAAAATATGTTTGTGTGTGTGTGTGTGTGTGTGTGTGTGACTGTGAGTGTGTGTATGTGTGTGTGTGTGAGTAAAAGATTGGGTTATATGGGCCACTAACATTGAATACACCATTTTCTTTCTTTCATTCTCTCTCTCTCTCTAACTCTCCATCTCTCTCTCTCTCTTTCTCTCTCACTCTCTCTCTCTAACATCATCTTTGTGGAAGTAATGTATAATTTCCAGTGGGTTTTGAAAGAAAAAAGTCCAATTCTTATCCCTTCACTGGTTACTTTTACACAATTATAACTGGTTACACGATTAAGGTGCGGCAAGGGGCCCGACTGTAAAGGGTTAATATCTATAACACAAAGTAGTACGATGTCTGTCCTTCTTTGTGTCTGTTTGTCTGTACCAAAGGATCTCACTAACTGCTGAACGGATCAGGTTCTCCTTTACAGGGTAGCTTCTCATAGGTCCCAGGAAAGTCTTTGACTATTTTGGGGGAGGGTACCATCACCTTAAGAGAATTCGTCCCTAGAAAAAAATTACCCCCTCCCCACCAAAAAAAATATTAAGTTAAATTTTTTAAAAACTAAAATCTCCCCCCCAAAAATTATTTTTACTTTTAAAAAATCTGAAGTAAAAAAAAATTGGGATTCAACTCCCCCCACTCAAGTGCCCCTAGAGGCCTCTAGGGGGGGGGGGGGGGGGTGTAGCCGCTAGTTAAATAAATAGTGGTATCTAATTCCTATATATGAATATACATGAACCAATTCAAAATTATGATGCAAATCCAGGAACCAATATGATTATCCTTTACAATTTGGCTTCACTTAGGTCCTAGTAAGTTTTAGAACTAGTTTTGGGGAGGTTCTCACCACCCTTGCACCCTCCCAAGAAAATTCCCTTCAGAATAAAAGATTTCAATATTTACTAAAATATTTGATTGAGTTGAGTTGAGACTTTATAATCACTTTCGATGAAGCTAACTCAAGGATTTTATGCAATACAAGCACAAACTACTCCTCCTTTTATTAAAAATCAATGTTCTACTTATTAAGCTCTTACACTCTACAAGATTTATTGTTTGTCTGTCCTTCCTGTTAATTGTTAAGCCTCACTTTTATAGATGTTGTCATCCTTTTTTTCTAGTATTTCTAGAATTAATATTACTTTATAAATTCTATTTTTTAGCAAAGCTACTTCAGAATTAGAAATATCCATCTGTCCTTCCATATATCCGATTTTTATGGCTACTATTTAAGATAGAATAACGTTTTCTTATTTGTTGTCTTAACAACTTTTGAGACTGAATTTGATCGGTTGGTTCGTAAAGTTGGGTGTCCAAATGTTTCAACCAATAATTATAATCTACAGAAGGGGTATTTTTGTGTTTCAACATTGAGGATGTACATCAGTTTATTGACCATTGTCTTATCCCTTAAGATCCCTGATTAATTGAACCCTCAACTTTTCTTTTTTTGGAATCATAGTGTATATTTCTCTCTCTCATCCTTAAGCATACACACACATACACACATGCACACACAAACATTTATATAGCATCCAGGAATAGAATAAGGTCCATACATCCATCCATATCATAGAGTGAGAGAGAGAGAGAGAGAGTGAGAGGGAGAAAGAGAAAGAGAGAGAGAATGTGGGTATTTCTGCTTAAGAATAAGGTCTAAACATCCACTCCTAACATAGATATGTTCTCTGACAGTGAGAGATAGAGAGAGAAGGAGAGAGAGAGAGAGAGAGAGAGATAGAGTGGGTATCTGTGCTTGTTAGTCCAGTAGTCCAGGCCCACACATCATCATTACCACACAACTCATACACAGTGATTTATTAACAAATCTAAAATTATCCACCCCAGTTTTTTCTTGTTTTTTTTAGTGAATTTTGTTGAAATTTGTTGCTTGTGTTATTGTTTTACAGTGGATTTAATATACCAATGGATGTAAAACACCTAAAGAAGAAAATTTAGTGATCTGTATCCATATTTGGTCACCCTTAAGACTTGGTATAACCCAAGCTTTGGATAAACTTAGTGAAATAGTGTTAATATTTTTTTTTTGTTTTTATCCATTTATCCATTGTCCATTATGAAATAGCTTAAAACCACCACAGTAGGTATATTCCCTGAGGTGTAGAATCCCAATCGGTTCAGCGGTTACCGAGATCTTAAGCTTCATGCAGACAGACAGATAGACATAAAGCTACTTTGTATTATAGATATAAGGTTTATATAACTACAGAACCGATTGAGTTCTTCATTTTATGGAAGTTTCTTATAGGTCCCCGGATGGTTTTAGGCTAATTAATTCTTATTTATATGTTTGGTTTTAAGCTAATTAATTCTTATCAATAAGTTTGGTTTTAGGCTATTTTTGAATTTTTTACTCCATCGAATACAGAGGTCCTAGATGCTATGAGCGCATCCACTACTCCTTATATTAAAGTAACAGGATGTGTATGTGTCTGTGTGTTTGTGTTTTTACCGAATGATCTCGCCAACCGTTGAACCTATATGGTTCTCCTTTACAGTGAAGCTTCTTATAAGTCCTGGGAGGGTTTATAATCAACTTGGGCGAGGATACCACCACCCTCCCTCAAAAAATCGCCCCTAGAAAATATTTCTTTTTACTTTTTCTTTTTTAATTATTTATATAAAGACAAATTATTAAAAAATATTCATTTAAAATTTTGTTTGCTCCATGTAAAATATATTGTTTTAAGTTTACCAAAATAACCATCTTTTTGGACAGAGTTAGTAAAATAACAAAACTGGTTTAAAAATTTTTTCCATCCGCGAAAAGCTCTCTATAATATGATGCTATAAATAACTACTGCGTAGGGAATATTCACCAAAAATTTTAAACTCTGAACATTCAGACAGACAGACAGACAGTTGAATATAATAATGGGCTATTTATTACACTAGTCCCCAAAGTTTCATAAAAACGTTTTATTATTCGTTAAGTAACAACATTGGGGCCTTTTATTGATTGGTTTATTAAGTTGAGTGTTCAAACGTTTCAACTACTAATTTTAATCTACATAAGGGGTAATTTGGTGTGTCATCATTGGGAATGTACAATAATTTATTGGCCAATGTCTTATCCCTTTAGATTCCTGATTTCACACTAATATTTGAAAACTCATTATTAAGCATTTTCAAATGATTCCTGTATCAACTTGGTAAAATGACCCTTGGCTCAACACATAGCGAGAGAGAGAAAGAGAGAGGCGTACTTAAAATAATTCTCTAAAGAGCCAATAACGCCTAATTTGTAATAACTAAAGACATTTAAAATGGTTTACACCGCTGCTATGTCAGGTGCGCGACTTAGATAGTCAAAGGAGGGAGAATACTTTGGCCCAACAACAGACACAAGTCATGGAAATGCAGAACCTAGACAAAGTTTGACCATAAAATTCTAATATATAAAGTAGTACGAGTTTTTTTGTCTTAATGAATATTGAGCCGATTGGGTTCTCTATTTTAGGGAACCTTTACAGAGGTTCTTTGATGGTTTTAGGCTATTCTATTTTTAGATTTAAGTCTTGGAATGGTTTAAAGCCTATAGAGTAGTTGCCAGTAATTTAGAGAGAAAGGGAGGGGACAATGGGGTGTTTATTACACTAGTCCTCAAAGTTTTATGATAACATTTTCTTTTTCGTTGGATTAACAACTTTAGGGACTTTAGTGAATTTTGATTGTTTAGTTAATTAAGTTTAGTGTTCAATTTTTTTCAACCACTAAATTTAATTTACAAAAGGGGTAATAAGGTGTTTCATCATTGGGGATGTACATCAATTTATCGGCCATTGTCTTATCCCTTTAGATCCCTGCAGTAATTACTAATTCAATAAGCAAGGTCTTGGTTCACAGATACATCAAAATAAGATCTTGTGGTGTATTTCAGGGTTCTAAATGGATAAGACAATGACCGATAAATTGATGTACATCCCTAATAATTACAAACAAAAATACCCCTTCTGTAGATTAAAATAATTGGTTGAAACGTTGGAACACTCAACTTTATGAACCAACCAATCAAGATTCAGTAAAAGTCACCAAAGTTGTTAAGCCAACGGATATGAAAAAGCTATTGTAAAACTTTGGGGACTGGTGTAATAAACAGCCAATTGTCCCCTCCCTCTCTCTGGGTGCATCCCACCTTCCCTGAATTTTAATACGCCCATGTTTAACGACGAAAAAGGGAAAAAAATCAGGAAGGTGGGGAGGGGGGGACTTTTTTTGCTTATTTGATTATAAGCCTGATAAATCTTTTTCCGGTATCGCTTCGAAACCGATTATTATCTGGTGGATTAGAACCGGTTCTCAGCCATACTTAAAAAATGTACAATCATAAGATTAAAAATATTTTTTTTTAGCCCGTGCATCTCTGGGCTAAAAAAACTGGTTATAATCTTATATTTGTACATTTTTAAATCCACTGAAAGCTGTTTATAATACGATGCGAGAAATAACTATTAATTGATTTTTAGAGTTTTGATTTCTAGGATTAGGATTAATGTTATAAGCAAAGCATTTCTATAATTAGGTTTTAAATGTATGTCCAAATTTTGATATTCTCGATTCACCCCCCCCCCCCCTACCCCTACAAATTTGATGACTTGGGATAAAGAAAGAAAAATTAATAAAAACAAGGAGGACAACATCCATAAAAGTGAAGCTCTGAAACGGTTGGACAAACGAATATTAACACTTAACTTGTAGAGGCAAAATAAAATTTAAATAAACTTTTAGCAAAATTGCTTCAATTCTGGATTTTGTCAACGGACATAATTACATTTTAGGACTTCAATATAGAGATGCTTCGCTTAGAACACTATACCTTGATGTAATGGGAATCATTATTCAAAAAATAAGATGAATAGGATAACTATATCACAAAAAAATAGTTTTTTTTAAAAAGGTTAAATATCAACATATTTAAAATGGACGTACGGACATTCAAAATATACGAGAAAAGCAAACCGTTCCGGACGGACGGACCGACCCGTTTTTAAAATGACCTATAAATTTTTTTTTTCCTTTTTCCTCGACTTATATTAGAGATAAATTTATCCTACATAGCGCTATCCCAGAAATGAAAGTAGCTGGAAAAGTGTCTCAAAATCAGCCATGTGACGTCATAAAAATAAGGGAGATGAGAGGAGAAGTGGGAAAGAAAACCCCTAAAATATAGGTGGATAATCCCTCATTTTTATGACGTCACAAGGCTGATTGGTCGAGTCACTTTGTCCAGCTACAAATAAAAAACTAGGGCTGTTTACTACACTAGTCCCCAAAGTTTTATAACAACATTTTTTTATTCTTTGGCTCAACAACTTTGGGGACTTTTTTATTGAATTTTCATTGGTTGGTGCATTAAGTTAATTGTCCAAACGTTTCCATCACTGATTGTAATCTACAGTAAGGATAATGTTGTTTTATTCTCATTGGGGATGTACATAAATTTATCGGCCATTGTCTTATCCCTTAAGATTCCTGAGTAAAATAAACCTTGAACGAAAGGGGATAAGACAATGGCCGATAAATTGGCGCACATCCCCAATATTGATACACAAAATTTCCCCTTCTTTAGATTTAAATTAGTGGTTGAAACGTTTGAACACTCAACTTAATTGTCCAACCAATCAAAATTAACTAAAGTCTCCAAAGTTGGAAAGCCAATAAGAAAACGTTATTAAAAAACTTTGGGGACTAGTGTAATAAACAGCCCATTGTCCCCTCCCACCATGGAAAGAAACTGAAGCAATAAAAGTAAAATGTCTTAAATTAGCTCAAAGTTAAGTCTTAGAGTAAGGGCGCCAAAGTTGTTGTAAAAGTAAGTAGATTTATTGCAGCTAGGGAAGGAGGGGAAATTGGACTGTAATTTATGCTATTATCCAGGGACAAGGGAATGATATTCTGACAAACAACTCTAAAGGAAAATTCCCCACAACCCCCTTCCCCTTTTCCTCCCCTTCCCTTTTCCCACCCCTCTTCACTTACATGACAAAAATAAAATATACCACCAGATACCCCATAAGGTTTTGTGATTTTTTTTTGTAAAATTGTTGGTTAGACTGGCTACCCCTGGCTAGTACTCAATGTTTTATAACCACGTTATATTATACGTTGGTTTAAAATTTTTGGTAATTTTATCGAATTTTGATTGGTTGGTTCAAAATCTGTAGCGTTCAAACTTCTCAACCAAAAAGGGGTGATTTTGTTTATAATCATTGGGGATATATCGCTTATTTTCTGATACTCTAAGATTTGTGATGTCCTATTAGCAAGTGGGCCTCCCCCCCCCCCCTAAAAAATGACAGGGAGGGGTCAATTTAGGTTGCTAACATGGACATCATTTATTGGTCAGTTCGTTCATCCAGTAGGAGGGGTAGAGGTAAAAGGGGTGATTTTGTGGAGGGAGGAGGTATTTTTTAGCCAGATACAAGTTTCACTTAGAGTACATGACAATCTAGTGTAAGATCCAAGTCATAATAAATCCATTGCATAATATAACTTTTATATAATAACTTTGGTAAAGGGATTTAAAAAGTAAATTTAGCTTATTTTCGCTAAAATCTCTTAGGATTTATAGTTTGGACACAAAAAAAACTTCTATAAAATTGTAGCCGTCCGTCAAAAACTCTTACCTTACCTTACCTTACCTTACCTTACCTTACCTTACCTTACCTTACCTTACCTTACCTTACCTTACCTTACCTTACCTTACCTTACCTTACCTTACCTTACCTTACCTTACCTTACCTTACCTTACCTTACCTTACCTTACCTTACATAACCTAACTTAATCTAATCTAACCTAACCTAACCTAACCAAAACTTAAAATACTTTTTTTGGATAAGCGCAGGGATCTTGAGGGATAAGACAATGGACAATAAATTACTTACCCATCGAAATTACCCATTCTACATAGCAAAATAATTAGTTGAAAAGTTTGGACCCTTCACGTTTAAACCAAGTTTTTATTACTGAAAACTTGTTGATTAAACTTTGGGTACCAGTATAAATTACAGTCCAATATCCCCTCCCTGCCTTATTAGTATAAATGCGATTTATTCCGCTGCTATTGAAGATAGACAGCTGAAATCTTTCTGTGATGTTTCCCACTGAGCAACCATTATATCATATACTTGACAAAAGACTAAACTACATAACTTTTGTGTCACTTTTGAGGAAGACGATTCCCTTTTCTCGATGCTGTGAGTATTGGTGCAAAAAATATGACGTAACAAAAAAAATTAGCCAATGAGAGGCCACTATAAATTTTACCATTGGTCAATAACGGCCTCTCATTGGCTAATTTATTTTGTTACGTCATATTTTTTGCACCAATACTCACAGCATCCTTTTCTCCCATCTCTTCTGAAGAGATTTCTCCCCCCCTTCCCTTTTTCTTTTCCCTTTATATGACGTCATATAGGAATCGTCTTTTCCAAAAGTGACACAAAAGTTATGTAGTTTAGTCTTTCTTATTTACTTCGTCCGTCAATCCGTCGGTCAATCTTCAAAAAGTCTCAAATAGGTTTTTTTTTGTTAGTATTTACACAATATTATCTTCTTTTTTATAATCACTGAACATCTAGTTTTGTTCTCACTTTGTCCGTTTGTCTGACCATGATTTTTTGTGCTTTGCTACTTATTAATGTTGTCATCCTTGTTTTACTCTTTATTTTTGTTTGTGTGTGTGTTTGTGTTTGTGTGTGTGTATGTGTGTGTGTGTGTGTGTGTGTGTATGTGTGTTTGTGTGTGTATGTGTGTGTGTGGAGGGAGGGAATTGACATTGAGCTGTTTATTACACAAGTTTTCAAAGTTTTATGATACCGTCTTCTTATTCGTTGGCTTAACAACTTTGGGGACTTTAATAAGTTGGTTATTAAGTTGAGTGTCCAAAGTTGATTACTTATTGTCCAAATGTTTTAACAACTAATCGTGGTCTGCAGAAGGGGTAATTTTGTGTATCATCATTGGGGTTTTACATAAATTTATTGGCCATTGTCTTATCCCTTTAAATAACTGAAATGTCTGTGTGTATTTATTCAAAGATCTAAAGGAATATAATATAACAGTTTTTTTTTAAATAGTTTTTTTATCGCATTGTATTATAGACAGCTTTCCGCGGATATTAAAATAAAGATTAGAACCGAGACAACTGGAATTAATCCACACTGAAAAATCACATATAGCATCGCATTACAGAAATTTTCCACGAATATTAAAATAAAATGAATACCATTATTGTTAGCCCCTTTTGGCCCCTTGTGGTTAACAAAACTGGTTTTAATCTTATAATTTTTTCATTTAACTATCCGCGAAAAGCTGTCTATAATACGATGCAATAAAAAACTATGAACAATAATTTGTAGTTCTGAACAAAATTGTACAGAAATTTGTTGCAAAATTGCATAAATATAGTATGCACGGACCTACTTACATTTATATACTTGATTATGGAGATGCTTCGCTTGTAGTATTATACCTAATGGTATTTTAATCTATAATAAACTTCGCTGGAAAGGAGAACCATATCGGGGTGAGCGGTTAGCGAGATCTTATGCTACAGAAAGCATTTTTGAAAACGAATTTTTAGGAAATATTTAAACTTTTTAAAATGATAGCTTGAAAACCGATGAAAATCCGCCGGATTAGGACCGATCAATACTGTAAAGCATCGTATTACAGACAATTTTCCACGAAAAATAAAATCAAGAGATAAGACTATAAACATTTATTTGATGTATGTACATCTGCAATGATAATAAACTAAATTACCCCTTCTGTAGAATGAACTTGAACTTGAATATACGTGGATATTATGGCAGGGGAAAATTTTTTGGCATATAAGCTTGCTAACATGGAACTCGTATATTGGACAATTCGTTTATCCAGTAAAAGGGGATGAGGTAAAGGAAATGGGGGAAATTGTTATTTCAGCCCGCTGCGTGTTTCATTTTACTAGAGAAAAATTCTTGTGTAATATCCATGTAATAATATATCCGTTTATCTTTATTAGAATCGTTTTCTTAAGATTTAAACATATAATATAATATATATATTTACATTTATACCAGGTATCTAAAGGGATAAGACAATGGCTGATAAATTTATGAACATCCCCAATGATCATACAAAAATTACCCTTTCTGTAGATTTAAAATAGTCGTTAAAACGTTTGGACAATCAACTAAATTAATATTAAATAAAAGCCACCAAGGTTGTTAAGCCAACAAATAAGAAAACCTTATTATAAGATAAATTCACTGAGTGAAAAAGTCTTTGATACTTCTTAGTTATTTATTGAAATATATTTCAGTGGACACTGCACCCACTTCAATCTTGTAGTTTAGCTGGATGTTAAAGACTTTGGGGACTAGTGCAATAATCATTCCAATGTCCTCTCCCTCTCTAATATATGTATAAACATATATATACTTATTTTGATAAAGCCTAGGGGTAGGTGTATTATTTGGCTTTAAAAAAGGGGAAGGCTACATCTTAAAGAATTATAGAACATAGGGGGGGGGGGATATTATTTTAAGAAGGGATGTTTTTAATGTCCCCCTTATCCCCCTTTTCCTTGCAAGTATACTGCAACAACACCCCCGCTCCCCCTCTAACCCGCAATCTATATGACAGAGAAAGATCTATACGAAACAGCAAAAATTTTAAATTGCAAATTTGTAGCCTGAAATAAAAAGAAATAGGATGTCTAAAGGGGCTTCATACGATAAAATAATCAATGAGAGGCCAGTATTAATTTTACCATTGGTCAATTACAGTGAATACTGCCCTCTCATTGGTCAACTTAATTGTATGACATCATTTTTATGGTGTCACTTAACTCATTGGAGATTCAAGAGAGGGCACCTCCACCCTCCTGAAAGACATCGTCATTTGAGAAAGTTCACCTCCCCCCCTCAACAAAAAAATGAAAAACTGTAGGGTTGATTCTCTCTCCCCCTCTTCACCCCTTCCCTAGCGGCCTCTTGAGGCTTAACTGATAGTCTAATTATATAAAGTAATAAATATGTTTGTCTGTTTGTTAAGATCTTCCAAACCAATAGAGTTCTGTATTTTAAAGTATTGTATTGAGGGCTTTATTCTATATTATTTCTTGGGATGGTTTTAGGATATTTCTGGCCAATTCCTTAATTTTTTCTTTTTTCATAAGTTGTGTAGCTACTTTATATCTAGGATAAATCCTTAGGTGTAAATCTAAATTAGTTTAAATGAGGATTTCTTAGCAACTATGAAAGATAGAAACTCTTATTTATTTATGACACATATGAAATAAATTGCCTTAAAATGAGTCATTTTCAAAAATAAAATTTAGCATAAATAAATATTTGTTAACCAATATGTATTAAATGATTTGACTGATAGCTCATCATTTTATGAATTAGACTGAACCGGTGTAAATCCAGCGGATATTTATCGGTTTTGAAGCCCTACTAGAAAACGACTTTTATGCTGTTTTTGGTTGAAATTTGGTTGTTCTATACGAGTTGTTTCAGAGGTTTTCAAAATATATAGAGGCTGAGAAAACTAACACACATACACACACACACACACACACACTCACACACACATACACACACACACACTCACACATACAATATACTCATATGAGATATAGAATATAAAAAAGAGAGAAAATAAGAGAAAGAAAAAAAAAAGAAAAAACAGTATTATACTTTTACTCTAGAGGTGATTTACATAATAATTATTTACATGTTAATGTATTTCTTATTATTTGTATAAAAATTGTCCTTAGAAACGTATATATAACTTTATATAAAGTAGTAAGTTTTTTTTGTCTTTAGCTTACTATTTTGATAACTACTCAACCGATTGAGTTCTCTTTTACAGTTCAGCTTCTTATAGTTTCTGGGTTGGTTGAAGGCTACTTCATTCTTTGAATTTACGTCATGTGATGGTTTTAGGCTATTTTTTCTGACCTTCCATATCTCTTCGAATGTAGAGCCCCTAGATGTTAAGGACGCAGTTAATAGTATTCTATAATACATTAATCTATAGCAAAAAAGGACAAAGTTACATTTTGAGTTTATTTGCTTTGAAAATAAAAAAATCTTCAAATTGTTTTTTAAAAATCTTCGAGCTAAGTCAGTTATGAATAAGAATGCCTCATATTGTAGCCGATATGGTATACATTTTCCAGTATGGCTTCGACACCGATTAATATCCGCTGGATTAGAACAGCCATACTAAAGCATTATGTATAGCATCGTGTTATATCCATTATGAGTATAAAAATGTACAATTATAAGATGTCGAAGGTACGGACTTTTTATAATACCATGAAATAAATAAATTATAAAGTAAAGTTATTATAATATGAAAATTAATTTAGGTTAGGGATCTAAAGGGATAAGACAATGGCCGATAAATTGATATACTTCTTTGTAATGATATACAAAATTACCCCGTCTGTAGATTACAACAGGTGGTTGAAACGTATGGACACTCAACTAAATGAACCAACCAATCAAAATTTAATAAAAAGCAACGAATAAGTAAACGTTATTATAAAACTTTGGAGACTAGTGTAATAAACAGACCTATGTCCCCCTCGCATATTGATTTGTTTTAGTATTTCTGAAATTTAGTCTAATCTCCGAAAGATTTTGCCAATTAAAACTTTGAAACCTATTAAAATCCGCGGAATTAGAACTGGTTCTTCGCCATACTGACAAATCATGTACAGCAATTGATTGCAGACAATTTTTCACTATTTCTATATTTAAATAAAATATTTTTGTTAGCACAGGCCTCTTACAATTTTTCATGTTAATATCTGCGGATAGCTGTCTATAATACGATGCGATAAATAACTTTTATCAAAAAGTAAAATTATCATTTTTCAAAACCTGCGGACTTTTTAGTAATTATTACAGAGTTGCTACGCTTTATAAATCATACCTAACTGTTGAAGGAATCAGCATTCCAAGTTTATAATCGATAGGAAAATTCTAACATGTCATACGTACGAACGTACAGACCGACCTAATTATAGAAAAGCTTCGCTTTAAAAATAAGAAACCTTCCCAGGACCTATTAGTAGCTACATTGTAAAGAAGAACCATATTAGTTCGGCAGTTTCAAGATCTTTCGTTTCAGACTTTTAGACAATATTACCACTTTTGAAAACTAAAACTATTGGTTGATTCGTTCGGACACTCAACTTGACGAACCAATTAATTAAAATTTAATACAGAAACCCAAACTGTCTGGCCAACGAATAAGAACTTGCTTATAAACTTTGGGTATTACTACTATAATTAAAAGTCCTATGTCCTCCCTCCCCCCCTCCGCAAATTTCAAACATTTTTATGATTGAAAAAAGTAAGTTACATTTCAGGGAGGGAGGGGACATTGGACTGTTAATTACACTAGTCTCCGAAGTTTTATAAAAAAATTTTATTTTTCGTTTGCTTAACAACTTTGGGAACATTTATTGAATTTTGATATATTGGCTCATTAAGTTCGTGTTCTAACGTTTCGACCACTAATTTTAATCTATAGAAGGGGTAATTTTGTGTATCTGCATTAAGTATGTATATCAATTTATCGGACATTGTCTTATCCCTTTAGATCCCTGTCAACATTCTCACATTCTTAGGCTTGGAATTTTTCGGTATCTTTCAACATTTTTAAATCCGTAATCTTAAATTTATTTTTTTAGTAGCAAAGCTACTCTATATTTCACTTTGTATGTCTGTCCGTATGTAACAATGTGAGGGGAAAATGTGATTTTTTCGGCTGCTAGTCAATATAGACAGCTGAAATTTTTAAAAGTGAAGCTTTTCTATAATTAGGGTCGGTCCGTCCGTGACGGATAACTTTTTTCGTTAATTTAGGCACGTTAAAATTGTCCTATCGTTTTCAAATTTTGCATGGTGAACCCTGTAGTAATTAGGTACAAGTTAGAAAGCGTAGCACCTCTATAATCGTTATCAGAATGTCCGTTCGTCCATTTTAAACATGTTGATTTTTTCACTTTTCAAAAACAAATTTTTACATGATATAATTATCCGATTGATCTGATTCCTGGGACAACAATATTATAAGCGAAGCAAATCTTTACTCCTTAAAATGTATGTATGTCCTTAGATATTATCCTGCATCAAGCAATTTTTCAACAAATTTACTTACAATTTTGCTTCGACTCATATGCATTTATATTCTGATTATTCAGTTCTGACACTATACAAGTGTTAATGCCCTTTTGTCCTACCGTTTTAGAGCTTCGCTTTTAAGGATGTTGTCATCCTTGTTTTGTGAAGATTCGTGATACCAATTAGCATCCGTTGGTCTGTCTGTCAGGCATTTTGAAATATTTTGAAATACATTAATAAAATATATGTTAAATGTTTCGGGATTTTCACAGAGAGGAGGTGAACATTGGACTGTTTATTACACTAGTCCTCTTAGAAGTCTTCCCTTAAAAGAAAAAATTTCCTTGTCTTTAAAGATAATTGATAAAGATATATTGACAAGGGAAAATTTGTCGTTTATTTAGGTTGCTAATATAATTGATAAAGATATATTGACAAGGGAAAATTTGTCGTTTATTTAGGTTGCTAATATTGACCTCATTGATTGGTCAGTTCATTCATCCAGTGAGGATGGGGTAACGGGGGATGGATTGGGTTAACGTTAATTTAGCCAGCTGCGGTCATCACTTTGTCAGAGTACATGAAAATCTAGTGCAACATCCAAGTAATGTTAAATCCTTAATCAGAATTAATAGCCTACTTTTTCAAATAAGAACAAGGATGACATTTTGGACAAACGGACAAAGTGAGCTGTCTTTTGAAGCATAACCGACAGACCGACGGTTTAAGTAAATTAAGCTCATTGGTACAGTGAGTCACCACTCAAAATTTCGTATCTCAAATAGCAGCTGAGAAATTTCCTCCTGTAGTTAACAGACAGACAAAGTGAATTATAGAACAGCTTTGCTACTAAAAAACAAGGATGACAACATCCATAAAAGCAAAGTTCTGAAACGGTAT
Source organism: Acartia tonsa (assembly GCF_053477335.1). NCBI lineage: Eukaryota > Metazoa > Arthropoda > Copepoda > Calanoida > Acartiidae > Acartia > Acartia tonsa. Next base: position 14,395,843 of record NC_137274.1, read on the forward strand.
GACAGTAGAACATTAACTCTTGTAGAGTGTCAGAACTGAATGTACAAAATATAGATATATAAATAAGTTTTGGCAAAACAATATGTAAATTTGTTGCAAAACTTATAGAGATGCTTATAATATTGTACCTTATTGTAATAGAAATTAGTAATCCAAAAATCAAATCAATCAAATGATCACATAAAAAATTGTTTTTAAGAAAGCAAAAAAAGTATCATGTTTAAAATGAACGTAAGGACATTCAGGTCATAATTATAGAGTGGCTACGCTTTCTAAATCGTACCTAACTACTACAATAATCACTATGCAAAGTTTGAAATTGATAGGACAATTCTAACATGCCTAAAAAAGGGTTCCATTGGAATTCAGTCCACACGGGATTCAACCCACGGAATTCAGCCCAGCGGGATTCAACCCAACGGTATTCAGCCCATACGGGATTCAACCCACGGTATTCAGCCCACACGGAATTCAGTCCATACGGGACTCAACCCACGGAATTCAGTCCATACGGGACTCAACCCACGGAATTCAGTCCATACGGGACTCAACCCATGGAATTCAGTCCATACGGGACTCAACCCACGGAATTCAGTCCATACGGGACTCAACCCACGGAATTCAGTCCATACGGGACTCAACCCATGGAATTCAGTCCACATGGGATTCAACCCATTATATATCTAAAATTGCCAGTTTTCAAAAATATTTTTTTTTAAATTTGAGAACTAAATATTTAGAAAATTTAAAAAAAAAGTTTATGTAATTTTTTTTTACTGTAGAAACTATTTTATAAAATATGCTTTATAAAAAAATTTGAGAAAAAAAGAATTATTTTCTAAAAATTTGTTTCTCAAATTTGAAAAAAAAAATATTTGTTTTTAAAACTGAGAATTCAGTCCACACGGAATTCAACCCAATATATGTATAAAATTCTCAGTTTTAAAAACAAATATTTTTTTTTCAAATTTGAGAAACAAATTTTTAGAAAATAATTCTCAAATTTTTTATAAAGCATATTTTATAAAATAATTTCTACAATAAAAAAATTTACATAAACTTTTTTAAAAACTTTTTAAAAAATTTTCTAAAAATTTTGTTCTCAAATTTAAAAAAAAAAATATTTTTTTTCAAACTGGTAATTTTACATATATAATGGGTTGAATCCCGTGTGGACTGAATTCCGTGGGTTGAGTCCCCTATGGACTGAATTCCGTGGGTTGAGTCCCGTATGGACTGAATTCCGTGGGTTGAGTCCCGTATGGACTGAATTCCGAGGGTTGAGTCCCGTATGGACTGAATACCGTGGGTTGAATCCCGTGTGGGCTGAATACCGTGGGTTGAATCCCGTGTGGGCTGAATACCGTTGGGTTGAATCCCGCTGGGCTGAATTCGGTGGGTTGAATCCCGTGTGGGCTGAATTCCAATGGAACCCTAAAAAAGCTATCCGTTACGGACAGACCCTAATTATAGAATAGCTTTGCCCCTCAAAAAAATCCTAACACATAATCCTCTTATCTATATATTAATTATATCAGGGAGGAAGAGGGCATTGGGCTGTAAATTATACTGGTACCCAAAGTTTTTAAAATACGTTTTCACATTAGTTGGCTTAAATATTTAAAGCTTAAATTTCAATGATTTTAGTATAGAGAAGTCGTAATTTTGTTTATTATCATTGGGGGATGAACATCAATTCATCATCCATTGTCTTATTCCTTAAAATTTCTGGCTCTTTGGGGGGTGTAGACCCTTGTCAAAGGGGGGGGGGGTGTATAGGGGTGTAGAGAGTTGAACACAAAATAAATCATTCCTTGCAATAAGGGGGGGGGGGGTGATAGGAAAGAAAAAAAATTCTCGTACACATTCGAAACTGATTAATATCCGGTGGATTAGAACTGGTTCTCATCCATACAAAAAATACCATGTCTAGCATCGTATTATATCCATTTTTCTACGAATATGAAAACGTACAATCATAAGATTTAAACCAGTATTTTTGCCCGTGCCTTCAGCATCTTGAAGCTAAAAAACTGGTTTTAATGTTATAATTGTACATTTTATATCCGCGGAAAGCTGTTTATAATACGATGAGAGAAATAACTATTCTTAAGACATTACCGACTAACAGACAAAGTGAGTTGGAGAGTTGATTAGCTACTAAGAACAGGGATCTTAAGGGATAAGACAATGGAGGATAAATAAATCTACATTCCCAATGAAGATAAACAAAATTAAGGAGGAAAAAAATATTGTTAAAAACGTTTTGGCCACCATTTGATATGAAATAAATAATAAAAATTTGTAAAAGTTTTTAAGCCAAGGAATAACCTAATTATAAAACTTTGGGTACTAGTGTAATAAACAATTTTCATCCCTCTTAAGACTAAATAAAAAAGATAATGAATCTACTTATATTATGTTTCAGGGAGGTAGGGGATATTGGGTTGTTTATTACACTAGTCCTAAAGTTTTATTACAATGTTTCTTTTTCGTTGGCTTAACAACTTTTGGGACGTTTATTCAGTTTTGATTAGTTTGTTTATAAAGTTGAGTATCCAAACATTTTAACCACTTATTGTAATACATATACAGAAGGGGTAATTTTGTGTATAATCAATGGGGATGTAAATCAATATATCGACTATTGTCTTATCCCTTTAGATCCCTGCTTATATCTCCTTCTTCTTTGGACAAAATAAAAAATAATAATTGTAGTTATATTATGAATACTATACTGAGGTGGATTCTTAAAAAAATTAGGGTATCTGCTCGTTGGTGAGGCAAAGTTATTTTGTAAAAAATCCTCCAAAAATCACATAAAAATCTATAAAAATTGAACAAAATCTTATGTTAACATCCCTTTTTTGATTTTATTTAATTATTGTAGATTTTTTTGCGATTTTGAAGGATTTTTCACAAAATAATTTTGCCTCACCAGCGAGCAGCGACCCAAATTTTTTAATATTCCACCTCTATATATTATATTAATATTCAGTGGTGTATGCTTATTTTCTTTGTTATAAATACATATTATTATTATTGACATTATTTGATACTACTAGGAACCAGGGGTCTAGGGATGCGACAATGGATTGAATATTCAATATTTAGAGGTCTCAACCTTTGCTTAAAGTGTTTGTGATGGATTTTTTTTTTGAAATTCTTTGGGACCCAAATATGAATGTCAGACCTTAGGGACTTGGTAAAAGTGTATGTGAAGGATTTAGCAGGTTTTGACAGACTTTGGGGACCAAATATGAATGTCAAATCTTAGGGACTTGCTTAAAGTGCTTGGGATGGATTTTGCAGGTTTTGACAGACTTTGGGAACTAAATGTGATTGTCAAACCTTGGGGACTTGCTTAAAGTGTATGTGAAGGTTTTTGCAGGTTGTGACAGACTTTGGGGACCAAATATGAATGTTAAACCTTAGAGACTTGCTTAAAGTGCTTGGGATGTATTTTGCAGATTTTGACACGGAAATTAGTGGCATACATTGATAGAAAGGTACAACATTAAAAAGTAAACAAAGAGAAAATTTTTATTAATTGCCTATCCCTTAATCCCTTACTAAAAGCATAATTCTTATATTTACACAACAAGGATGACAACATCCATAAGGCCAGGGATATAAAGGGATAAATCAATGGTTAATAAATTGATGTACATCTCCAATGATGATACACAAAATTATTACTCGCTTTGATTACAATTAGTGGTTAGCTGTTTGGACACCCAACTTAATTAACCTACGAATTTAAATTCAATAAAAGACCCCAAGTAAAAAAATCAACAAGTTTAAAATGGACGTACGGACATTTTGGTAATGATTATAGAGTTGCTACGCTTTATAAATCGTACCTAACTACTAAAGGAATCACCATGCAAAATTTGAAATCGATAGGACTATTCTAACATGCCTAAATTAATGAAAAAAGCTATCCGTTACGGACGGACGGACGGATGGACCTACCCTAATTATAGAAAAGCTTCGCTTTTTAAAAAATTAGACGGTAGGACACAAGCATTGACACTTATTGAAAGAAATTAATAAGTAGAATATTTATTTATAGGTCTAAACAAAGTTGTACATAAATTTGTCTCAAAAGGGCTTAAATAGAGGATAATTTTTAAGGATATACTTTCATTATCAGGATAGGATAAATATATCATACAAAAAAATGTGATACTCTAACATCCAAGGAAATTAGTTTACTTCCAAAAGACAACCAACCCTTTGTTTGAATGAGCTTTGTCTTAAAGTCCTAACTGTGCATAATAATGATTTGTGCCTGTTTATGTGCCAAGACATTCTCCATACTCTTTTTTAAGTGTCACGTGTCAGACATAGCAGCAGTAGGTAACATTTTAACATTTCTAGTATGACACTTTGTGAACATGACTCAAACCTGACACCTCCCCGACAGCAATAATGCTACTGTTGAGAGTTTATGATAAATTTATAAGTGCTTACAATTACTGATTATCAAACCTTAATAATTTCTAAGCACTTTTCGCAATATATACTGATCAACCAAAATTGTCCTATTAACAAAAATATTAAGGATTTATGTCTTGACTTGATTTTACGGCACTTCAGGGGGGAAAAATGGAAAACCACGGAAAGTTTTTGTTTATTAGGTAGAAAGATCTATTTTGAATTAGCATTATTGAGAAAAAAGTACCTTACTTTGTTCAAAGGGCTTAATCCCAGAGATTTTTTGAAAAGCGTCTGTCCGTACATCCGTCCGGAATGGATAGCTTTTTTATTAATTTAGGCATGTTAGAATTGTCCTATCGATTTCAAACTTTGCATGGTGATTCCTGTAGTAGTTAGGAGCAATTTAGAAAGCGTAGCAACTCTATAATCATGACCTGAATGTCCGTACGTCAGTTTTAAACAAGTTGATTTTTTTTTCTTTTTTAATAACAAATTGTGATCTAATAATCCGATTGGTCTGATTTTTGGTATACCGATTCCTGGGACAACAAAGTAAAATATTAAAAGAGAAAAACCTGTATACTACAGTTCTAAAACTTATCCTGTACCAAGCAGTTTTTCAACAAATTTACTTACAAATTTGCTTCGACTCCTATACATTTATATTCAGTTTGCTTAGTTCTGACACTATACAAGTGCTTATGTCCGTTTGTCCTACCGTTTCAGTGCTTTGCTTTTATGGATGATTTCATCCTTGTTTTATTGTGTTTGACATTAAATCACCACTTATCCCTCTAGATTCCTTCCAATTTCCCCTTCTTCCCTGGTTGTAATGTGTAAACACCCCCCTCCCCCCCTTTGATATTGAAAAACAATAAAACAATACCCCATATGAATATTGATACCCTAGCTGCCCTTTAAAACAACAGATTTTATTCTTTTTAAAAAAAAGCAAAAATGTTAGTTTTGTCATTAAGCAAGATAAAAAAGGAACAGAATGTCTGTCTGTCTGTTTGTCTGTCTGTTTGTTTTGTTACTTTGTTTGTTTGTCTGTTAGATTGTATGTTTTTTCTCTCTGTTTTTCAGTCTGTTTGTTTGTCTTTTTGTTTGTCTTTTTGTTTGTCTGTTTGTCTGTATGTTTGTTTGAATGTTTGTCTCTCTTTTTATTTGGTAGTATCTTTCTCTGCTTATCATTTTGTTTGTCTGTTTGTTTTTCTGTTTGTCTGTTTTTCTATCTGTTTGTCTATCTGTTTGTCTGTCTGTTTGTCTGTCTGTTTGTATGTCTGTTTGTCTGTCTGTTTGTCTGTCTGTTTGTCTGTCTGTTTGTCTGTCTGTTTGTCTGTTTGTCTGTTTGTCTGTTTGTCTGTTTGTCTGTCTGTTTGTCTGTCTGTTTGTCTGTCTGTTTGTCTGTCTGTTTGTCTGTCTGTTTGTCTGTCTGTTTGTCTGTCTGTTTGTCTGTCTGTTTGTCTGTCTGTTTGTCTGTCTGTTTGTCTGTCTGTTTGTCTGTCTGTTTGTCTGTCTGTTTGTCTGTTTATTTGTCTGTCTGTTTCTCTTTCTATTTGTCTGTCTGTTTGTCTGTCTATCTGTTTGTCTCTCTTTTTGTTTGTCTGTCTCTTTCTCTTTTTGCCTTTTTGTATGTCTGTCTCTCGGTCTGTATTGGACTATTTAAATTTTATTTGGTTGGTTCATTACGTTTCGACAACTAATTGCAATCTACAGAAGGGGTAATTTAGTGTATTATCATTGGGGATTTACATAAATTTATCGGTCATTGTCTTATTCCTTAAGATTCCTGATAATTTTTGTATCTATTCTAGAAGAAAATTTACTCACAATGTATTGACACTTTTTATAGCAGATGAAAATATTTAAAAGAATAACAAAAGACAGGTTAAGTGAAAAAAACTAAATGTATAAATTTTATGTATAATGTATAGCCCAGACAACTACCTGGTTCCAGTGGTGGGGATCTTAAGTGTCGGCTAGCTAATTGCCTTCTGCTCATTTGTAGCGACAAGGCTGTGTTATTATTTCTGACGCTATTGGCTGATATTCAAAGACCCAAATGAAAGTCGTGCAGGTTCCAAGGGGTCTAAAGGAATAAGATAAACTGATGTACATCCGCAATGATGATACACAAAATTACCCCTTCTGTAGAATAAAAGTATTAGTAAAAAACTTGTAGACACCGATACCTTTTGAAATTTAATGAAAGTTCCCAAAGTTTTTAGGCGAACCTGTGTTTATAAAACCTTGGGTACAAGTTTGTTATTAATATTCTCTGATGTATGTAAAAATACTAAGAAAACAATAAATAAATATTCATTTTTATCAAGAACAATAATTTCCTAAAAATCATAAAGAGAGGGCATATAGGGCTTTTTATAACACTGGTCCCCAAAGTTTTATAATAACGTTTTCTCATTCGTTGGCTTAACAACTTTGAGGGGACTTTTACTTAATTTTGATTGGTTGGTTCATTAAGTTGAGTGTTCAATCGTTTCAACCACAAATTTTAATCTACTGAAGGGGATATTTTGTGTGTCATCATAGGGGATGTACATCAATTTATCAGCCATTCTCTTCTCCTTTAGATCAGTTAGTCTGTCAGTCGAGTCATTGAATAAAATATTTGTATACCTGGTTTGGGGACTCGCTTTAAGTGTTTCTTTGACAGACTTTGGGAACCCAATATTAATAACGTCATGGAGAAATCAGATTGCAGAATATTTCTAGAGATGTTATTCAACTATAATACAGAGAGTTGTCTAATAAGCAATAATTTATTCTTTTATTATTCAACAGTAATGGTACTCTGTCTATCTATCTATCTATCTATCTATCTATCTATCTATCTATCTATCTATCTATCTATCTATCTATCTATCTATCTATCTATCTATCTATCTATCTATCTATCTATCTATCTATCTATCTATCTATCTATCTATCTATCTATCTATCTATCTATCTATCTATCTATCTATCTATCTATCTATCTATCTATCTATCTATCTATCTATCTATCTATCTATCTATCTATCTATCTATCTATCTATCTATCTATCTATCTATCTATCTATCTATCTATCTATCTATCTATCTATCTATCTATCTATCTATCTATCTATCTATCTATCTATCTATCTATCTATCTATCTATCTATCTATCTATCTATCTATCTATCTATCTATCTATCTATCTATCTATCTATCTATCTATCTATCTATCTATCTATCTATCTATCTATCTATCTATCTATATATCTATCTATCTATCTATCTATCTATCTATCTATCTATCTATCTATCTATCTATCTATCTATATATCTATCTATCTATATCTCTATCTATCCATCTATCTATCTATCTATCCATTTATCCATCTATCTATATTTTCTTTTTCTTTCATTGATACGCTTGTACCTAACGACTACAGGAATCATTATTTCAAGTTTGAAATTAATAGGACTATTCTTACTTGCCTAAAATAACGTTACGGATGGACCCTAAATTTTTACTAATGGCTTCGAAACTGATCAATATCCGATGGATTATAACCGGTTTTAAACCATGCTGAAGAATCATCCTTTCGTATCGTATTAGAGACAATTTTCCAAGGATACCAAAATAAAAATAGTAAAATAAATTCCAGGGACCAACAAACCTTTAATTAACCGTATCATTTTTCATTTTACTACCCGCGGAAAGCTGTCTATAATACGATGCGATAAATAAATATTCAGGAAAAGAAATATGATTTTTGTTCTTCTAATTACATTATGTAAATATCATAATATAATAAAAAGGCCTTTGTTTCCAAACTTTTATATCATGCATTCATGACAAAACTTTAGGTACTTATTAGAGTTGGGCCGGATATCCGGCTATTTTCAATATCCAACCGGATATCGGATATTTTTACTATCCGGATACCGGATATCCGGCTGATTTCAAAAGCAGGATATCCGATTATCTGGCCGGGTATCCGGTTATTTGCAGGATATTAAAGTTTGACCAGATAACCGGCCGGATTCAGGATATCCGGCATTAGAAATTAGCCGGATATCCGGTCTCCGGCCCAACCCTAGTACTTATATTAAATCTTGGGTACACATATGCAGTGTCCAAACGTTTTAACCATTGTAATAAATCTAAAGAAGGGCAGAATGGGACATTGGGTTGTTTATTACACTAGTCCCCAAAGTTTTATAGTAATGTTTTATTATTTGTTGGGTTTTAACAACTTTAGGGACTTTTATTAAATCTTGATTCATTGATTCATTAAGTTGAGTATGTAAACGTTAAAACCACAAATTGTAATCTACAGAAGGGATAATTTCGTGTAATATATTGGGTATGTACATCAATTTATCAGCCATTGTCTTATCCCTTTAGATCTCTGACCTCTTATGTTATGTGTATATGCTACCAAACGTTTTTCTAAATTCAAACTGCATATAATTATAATAAAAAGATTATAAGTTAAATTCAAGACATCTCAATGATGATAAATAAATTTTATAAATTCTAATAAATGAAAATGTTTATATTTTTTTGATTGTTAGCATAAAATGCAGTGGTCTAAAGGGGTAAGACAATGGCCGATAAATTGATGTACATCCCCAATGATGATACACAAAATCACCTCTTAAATTCGTGGTTAAAACGTTTGGATACTGAACTAATGAACCAATCAACCAAAACTTCAATAAATTCCCCAAAATTTACTACTGTAATAAACAGCCTAAAGTACCCTCCCTTTCTGATAAAAATGTCCTCAAATCATTGATAAATATTTTATTTCAGAAAATAAATGATTAAAATGAGAGTTGGGAGTTGAACTGATAATTTTGCAACAGAGGAAAAACTCCTCATAACACTTTAGGAAATGTGTTATTTTCTGATACTCAAATAGTTTCTTTACAAGCCCATGTAATACAATTTAAAATTCCGCGACCGTGGCTCAACACGTAGCGCATCCCCTCATCGTCAAGAAGGTGATAGGTTCAAAACTCGGCTTAACAACAAATCATAATCATAACGTTAATAAAATGGATCCTACTGCTACTATGTCAGGTGTGTGACATTAATAGTTAGAGTAGAGAGAATGCCTTGGCCCAAAACATGCAAAACTCACCACCATGCACATTTAGGACTTCTCAGACAAAGGTCATGCAATGAAAGCGTTGGTTGTCTGATGGGTGTTACATAACCTAACACCCAAGGATATTAGGTTAAGTAACATCCGACAGACAACCAAACATTTGATTGCACAAACTTTTCAACCAATAACTTTATCAATAATAGGGTTTATTTTTGTTTATCATAATTGGGGATGTTAATCAATTTATTGTTCACTGTCTTATCCCCGACTTTTTATTATAAAACTTTGGGGTCTAGTGTAATAAACAGTCCAATTAATTTCTGAATTATTTTCATTTGGAGGGTGGGGGGGAGTACCCCCCACCCCCAATATGCAAGCTTATGATTAGAAAAAAAAGAATATGAGATTGACTACCCCAAAATATTACTTTCCCATCCGGAAAAAAATTATGAAAAAATAGGGAACATACAATGGCTTTTTGCATTTTAATCATAACTTATATTATTTTCTCTATGGAAGTTATGTAGAAATTAGATTAATTCTCATCTAACTTTAGTAGACTTTGACATTTACAGAATAATTGAATACATATTCAGAGAGGGAGGGGTCGTTGGACTGTTTATTACACTAGTCCTCAAAGTTTTATAGTAAGATTTTCTAATTTGTTGGCTTTATAACCATAGGGACTTTTATTGGATTTTGATTGGTTGGTTCATTTAGTTAAGTGTCCAAACTTTTCAACCACTAATTGTAATTTACATTAGGGGCAATTTTGAGTATTATCATTAGGGATACAGATCAATTGATCGGCCATTGTCCTATCCCTTTAGATCCCTGTGAAATAGTTACATTCAACAAGACTGGGAGAAGGGTCATTGGACTATTAAATCATACCGGTTGTACCCAAGGTTTTGTAAACACAATCTTTTATTTCTTGGCTTAAAAAGTTTTGGTACCTATATCAAATTTTGAATTTATCTTCTGAACCCAAAACTTTAAGATCTATAGAAGAGGTAATTTTGTTTATCATAATTAATCTTTAAAAAATCCAGATAAACAACACATACACTTACAGAACCATCACTTTGATCAGCTGACACAGAACCTGTTTTTTGGCGCCAAATTTTGCTCCACTAGGTATTTTCTTGCAACAGAATTGACAACTATTTTATTTACACATTTTTTAGTAGTTACTTTATAATTTTATTTGTCATTCTGTATGTTCGTCGATCAGTCCATACATTAGTGTTTAAAAATATTTCTGTGTAATAGTCATATTAAGATACAGATTTGAACTGGACATTTTCCAAACAGTAAACTAACAAGCTAAAAATTTTAAAAAATAATAAAACTATTAAAAGTTGTTAACCCTGAAATATTGCATACACTGGAAATTGTTGTAACCATTAATCAATAAATTTGTAGCCAATACGTAATTACTTTCTTTAATTATGTTATGTCAGAATAAGATACAGACATTTTCCAGCTAGTAATCTAACATGGTATTAAAATAAAATATTAAAACTATTGAAAGTTGTTAACCCAAAATTTTTCGTACACAGGAAATTGTTGTAACCATTAATCATTGCCAATATGCTAGCACTTCATATTATGTCAGATTAAGGTACAGAACTGAACAGTTTTCAGCGAGCAAACAAACACGCTAAAATTTAGAAAAATAAATAAAATTTTAAAAAGTTGTCAACTCTGTCGCATAAAATAATACGTACACAGGAGGGTCAGTGAACCATCAATTAATCAACTTACTGCCAATACATTGGCGAATTTCTTCCTTTCCCAAATTTAAATATCCTCCTTCAGAAATCAGATAGATAGGAATATTTATTTAGATATATGCATTTTAAAAAATTATTATCAAATTTTAATCAAATTGTTGACAAATTTTAAAATCTAATTTATGGGTAATTTTCTCTATACTGTTTTTTTTCTATTTTCAGCTGCAAAGAAAATTTTGCTTATTGCAATAACATAATGGAAGGGAGGGTGGTAAAATAGCATTAAACCATCATGAGAATTTAAAGTATAGTCGAAGTAAAACTTGTTTTTTGGTGTAACTGAAAGGGAAGTGGGTAAGAAGGGGGATAGAAAAAAGGGAGGTGTGTTAAGGGGAAATTTTCACATAGAATTGTTTGTTAGAATCACATTCCTTTTTCCCTGGACATTCTGAAAAATGATGTATAGCGTCGTAAAACAGACAATTTTCCACAAATATGAAAATCAATATCTAAATAAATATTCATGTGGTATAGATGTTGTATGGTATTGAAGACTCAGCAGCCTGAACAACCTTTTCATCTGTAGGGGCCACTGAGATATGCTAGGCTCTGATCTAAAAAATGTAAGTTGATAGTAGAAAAAGTGCCTTGTAAAAAAGGGAAAAAATATTAACATTTTTGGCCAGCTTATTGAAGTGACGTCATATCAGAAGGGGCTATGACGTCATTTGCTAGGCTCTGATCTAAAATATGTATGTTGAAAAAGTGCCTCGTAGAAAAGGTAAAAAATGTTATAAATTTTGGCCAACCTATGCAAGTGACGTCATATCAGAAGGGGATATGACGTAATTTGCTAGGCTCTGATCTAAAAAATGTAAGTAGAAGTGCCTTGTAAAAAAGGGGGAAAATGTTATAATTTTTGGCCAACCTATTTAAGTTACGTCATATCAGAAGGGGATATGACGTCATTTACTAGGCTCTGATTTAAAAAATGTAATTTGATAGTAGAAAAGGTGCCTTGTAAAAAAGGGGAAAAATGATACAATTTTTGGCCAACCTATGCAAGTGACGTCATATCAGAAGGAGATATGACGTCATTTTTTGTCTTATGATTGTACATTATTATATAACTGGTTATAATACAATACTAGACATAATTTTCCAGTATGGCTGAGAACTGGTTCTAATCCTCCAGATAGTACTCGGTTTCAAAGCGATACTGGAAATTTTTTACAATGTTAGGCCAATCTAATCAAGTGACGTCATATTAAAAGGGAATATAACGCTAAATCTTGATATTTCGGTTTAAATACCTCCACTTTTTTATAAGGCACTTTAACCCCCTTAAATGTAAAAAAAAATAATCTAAAAATTGTAAGTGAAGCTTATTTGTAAAAAAAAACAAGGATGACAACATCCATAAGTTGTGAAGCACACAAAAAAATCATGAAAGGAACAAACTGACAATGTTGGATGCTGTGAGTATTGGTGCATAAAATGGGGACAAATTTTAAATTGATTTGACGGGGCTGATTATTTACGTCACAAGTGAGGGGAAAGAAAAGGGAAGGAGGAAAGAAACCCCCTAGAAAAGAGATGGGGGTATGACGTCACACGCCAAAACAATTTGAAATTTGTCCCCATTTTTTGCACCAATACTCACAGCATCCGTCATTAGAATTAAGGATTATCCATCTCTTCTTTAGGGGTTTTTCTTTCCCACTCCTCCTCTCTTCATCCCTCATTTTTATGACGTCAGAATTTTTTTTTATGAGCGACTTTCTTCACTCACTTGTTGAAGCAATAACCTTGTAAATTGGTCATGTGCCACTAAAATTTTAAAAATATGGAACTTTATTGGCAATTTTTTTTTGAAGACCATGAAATGTTTTTCTGCTATAAAATTAAACGGGTTTTATTTTGTGTTTTGATTTGGTGGTTTATTATGTTGTGAGCATCTCAACATTTCAACCACTAATTGTAATCTACAGAAGCGGTTAGTTTGTTTATCATCATTGGGGATGTACATCAATTTAGCGGCCATTGTCTTATCCCTTTAGATCCCTGATATTATAGGATGGAAATTGTAATTGTAGCAATTATAAGCAGTTTGACTTTAGCAAGACGTTTGATAACATTTAACTGTAAGGGTAAATGAGTTATTCATCCCATCGTATTATTGACAGCTTTTCGCGGATATTATAAAGAAAAATTATAAGATTTAAACCTTAGTCTCCTTGAGGCTAACAAAACTTGTATTAATTTTATGATTTTTATTTTAATTTTTGTAGAAAATTGTCGATAATAAGATGCTATACATGATTTTTCTCCCCTCTTCCCTCCCACCCCAAGGGAGCCTAGTGGCCTCTAGGGGCGTAGCCTCTTGTTTTACATGCGGGATGGATATGTCTCTGAGTGTTCTGAGGGGTCTCGCAAACCGATATGGTTCTCCTTATACAATTTAGCTTCCCATAGGTTTAACTGATATTTGGAGGAAAAAAATGATCACCCCAAAATATGTTTTTTTTTGTTATTTTTTCTTATCTAACTAAAATCAAAAATAGATGAAGGACGATTTCCCCCCCTTTTCTCGCCTCTAGGGGCGTAGCCGATAGTTTTGAATTGTGGGAATGTTGAGACATCCATTTAACTTTCAACCAATATAAACTTTGAAGGGCCTTTCCTCGGATAAATGGATAAGTAAATTATTTAGGGTTGGGGGGGGGGGGGAAGACATTGGACTGTAAATTAAACTGGTACCCAAAGTTTTATAATCCCACAATCCCTTATTTGTTGGCTTAAAAACTATGGGTATTATCATTTATTTTTCATTGGTTGGTATAAAATAACAGATATGAATGAATAGGATAATTATGACCCATAAAAAATTGTTGTCAAAAATAAAAAATCAACATGTTTTAAAAGAACGTATGGACTTTCTGGTAACGATTATTGTGTTGCCATGCTTTTTAAATGGTACCTAACTACCACTAGAATCACCATGTCAAGTTAGAATTATAGAAAAACTTCGCTTTTAACAATAAAATTTACATTGAGCCACTTATTTTTCTTTTATTCCCTGGAAAATTTTGAGTTGCCGGGGCTGACAAACTTCCAGACAAAGGTTCTGATGCACTTTTGAGAGAGAGAGAGAGAGAGAGAGAGAGAGAGAGAGAGAGAGAGAGAGAGAGAGAGAGAGAGAGAGAGAGAGAGAGAGAGAGAGAGAGATCTAATTGAAAATCAATTTTGTACCCTTGGCTACCGCAAAATGTCATTTTTCTATGTTTTTAATATTCGCAAAATAGGGAGGGAACATTGAACTGTTTAATACACTAGTCCCCAAAGCATTTAATAATAACGTTTTATTATTCGTTGGCTTAACAGATTTGGAGACTTTAATTGAATTTTGATTGGTTGGCTAATTAAGTTGAGTGACCAAATGTTTCAACCACTAATTGCTATCCACAGAAGGTATTATTTTTTTGAATTATGATAATTTTTTTTTGTTTGAAGATTTTTTTTCCTGAAAATTTTAATAAAATTTTACAATGAAAAAAGTGAAATTGAAAAAAAAAAGATTATTTTGTACCTTGTTGTCCTAGAAATCAGTATTCCAAAAATCAGAACAATCGGATAATTTTATTACATAAAAGTTTGATGTTAAAAATCAACACGTTTAAAATGGACCTACGATTTTAGAGTTGCTTTGCTTTCTAACTCGTTCCTAACTCCTATAGGAATCATCATTCAAAGTTTGAAATCGAAAGGACAATTCTAACATGCCTAAATAAACGAAAAGAGCTATTTGTTACGTACGGACGGACGGACCAACCCTAATTATAGAAAAGCTTCGCTTTTAAAAAACAAAGTTGAGCATTAATGAGGTTTTGAATGACTCAATCACTTGTGGAAATGATAAAACACCACATTAATATATGAATCTTTAAATAGATCTTTCATATGAAAGGTAGAAATTAAACAGAGAGGGAGAGAACATTGGACTGTAAATCATATTTATTACACCAGTCCCCAAAGTTTTAAGATAAAGTTTCTTATTAGTTGGCTAAACAAGTTTGATGACTTTTTTCGAATTTTGGTTGGTTTGTTCATTAAGTTGAGAGTCCAAACCTTTTAACCACTAATTGTTATCTATATAAGGGGTAATTTTTTCATCATAATGGGGGTTTTACATCAATTTCTCGTTCATTGTCTTATCACTTATGCTCTGTAAAAGAATTTCCTAAAATATTTTAATAGGAAAAATTTTAAAAAATTTGTAGATAAATTTGAATACAAAATTAAAAGACTTAAATGAATGTACAGATTCTACATAAATATAAAACCTTTTTATTTCCAAATGTAGTTACCTGTGCTCTGAGATCTAAAGGGATAAGACAATGGCGGATAAATTAGTATATATAATATATATATCACGTTTGATGATACACAAAATTACCCCTTCATGTAGATTACAATTAGTGGTTAAAATGTTTAGACTCTCAACTTAATGAACCAACTAATCAAAATTCACAAATAGGAAATAAATAAGAATATGCTATTTTAAAACTTTGGGGACTTATGTAATAATCAACCCAATGTCCCCTACCGCCCTGCTCTGTGCTTAAGAAAACTGCTCTGGGTGAAACCTCACTGTGCAAATGATGTTTTAACATGTTTTTAGAACCTACTATCTTCTCTGAGAATTTCAAGTTTAATTACCTACAGATCAAATTTAAATTCAGGGCTTGGGAGCTTGTAATACATTCTTCTTTTTTTATGCTATTCAGGGATTTAAAGGGATAAGATGAAAGTAAGGAGGGGGAAGGCTTTTTTCATCCATACCCCTGTGTGTGTTGTAGTGTTCAGTAACCTACATAATCTAATCTAACTTTACTTTAAGTAATAAATAAAAAACAAATAATACCCATCAATTTTTAGAAATTCTTTTAAAAAAATTAGGGGGGATTCAGTGTTCAACATATATATTTCTATATGTGAAAGTGTCCCAAATTATCTATCTACAAAAATACTCAGGATCCTAATACTTGTAAAGTTCTGAATTCTATCAGAACCAAAGATATAGGTAAAGGGATAGTTGCATGAAATGCATTTCAACTTAAATTAGAAAACCCAGTATTTTTTCCAATTCTATTGCATCATATGCACTTACAAAGCTTATAAATGAAGAAATTTAATGTTTTACTAAGTAGTTTTAAAAATATCATGACTTTAAAATCATACTCTTGTCATTTATGCATTTTTGAAGATTTAAAATTAGAGCAACGCAAAACTTCAGAGATAAAAAAATTATAAAATATAGATAAATAAATTTACATAAAGATCCTTTTTTTTGTTCCATTATTTATGAAATTAAGATTAGAGGTTTATGGAAAACTAGTCCCCAAAGTTTTATAAAAATAGTATAAATATAAAATTTGGAACAAGAAATCATCGTTTTAAAACTTTGGGTACCTATGGAATTTCAGTCTAATGTCCCCTTAATTCCTGAATTTACTTCTTTCAAAGGCTATTTTACTTGTATTCAGAGCAGTAAATTTGCAGCATATAAGCAGCTGTGAGTCTGGCAGCTGGTTGGCAGATGACTTGCAGATGACTTGCAGCTGTCTGGAAGCTGGCTTGCGGCTGCCAGGCCATGCAAGGAATTACTCTACTGAAAGGCAAAGCTAAAATTGGATTTACAAATTTCAAGAATAGGAAATTAAAACAATTTCTCTAGTTGGCTTATAGCTCTGCTGTTACCAGAAAGGGAGGGGATATTGGATTGAAAATAAAGCTGATACCCAAAGTATTATGAACATTATCTCACATTTGTTGGGTTATAAATTTTTTTAATGTTATTTTAATCTTGATGTTTTTGTTCAAACTAGGAGTTAAAACTATTAAAACTATTGCTACCAATTATTTAAATCTACTGAAGGGGTAATTTTGTTTATCATCATCAACAAACAATTGAACAAAGGTGTTGCTAAATTGAACCCACTTACCATTTACAGAAATTAATAATCAATATATTTTTTCTTCATTAGTATTAGTGATTTTGCATTAAAACAAATTATGCTTCAAAATCCTGTTTTTCCATAGCATATGATTTTGGAAATATGAATGGACCAACACTAAAATTCCAGGGTGATTATTCTAAATAAAATTAAATGCAGTTATCTTACAAATGGCTGGCAGCACAGCCTCTGTATGCATATTATTAGAACCGAGTATTTTTCGTGCTTTGCAACTTATGGATGTTAAAATTCTTGTTTTATTAAGATAAATTCTGATATGAATTTACAAGTTAACCTTGTCATCTTAGTTTTTTTTTCTCAAAATGATTATGAAACAAATTAAAAACTAAATATGCACCCTCAATTAAAAACAAATATAAAAAAATTATCAGTGCCTTTGCTTGATAATCCCATTTCCTTCAAGAAATTGAAAGTATTACTTTAGATTTTTAGTGGCTAAGCCACTAGAGGACTCTAGGAGTAAATGAGAATTGTATTGGTCCATCGAAAGCGATAACTTCCGAAACAAAAAGACAGACACACACTTGCACAAAGATATAAGGATAATAATTTTGATTTTTTCTAGTCCCAAAGAAACGGTGACGGCGACGGAAAGCGCGGATCTAATGTCAGTAACATTGGTATGAGTAATGACGAAGAAGCCATGCAGGGTAAGTTTGACATCTGATAAATGACATCTAACATCTGGCATCTGATGTCTAGCATCTGATATTTGATAAATAACATCTGACATCTAAATCTGACATCTGACATCTGATAAATAACATCTGACATCTAAATCTGACATCTGATATCTGACATTTGCCAAATAACATCTGATCTGACATATGATAAATAACATCTCACATCTGATAAATAACATCTGACATATGACATCTGATAAATAACATCTAACAAATAACATCTGATGTCTGACATCTGACATCTGATGTCTGACATCTGACATCTGATGTCTGACATCTGACATCTGATGTCTGACATCTGACATCTGATGTCTGACATCTGACATCTGATGTCTGACATCTGATATCTAAATCTGACATTTGACATCTGATATCTGACATTTGACAAATAACATCTGATCTGACATATGATAAATAACATCTGACATCTAATATCTGGCATCTGACATCTGATACCTTACATCTGACATCTGATGTCTGACATCTGATATCTGATAAATAACAACTGACATCTAAATCTGACATCTGACATCTGATGTCTGGCATCTGACATCTGATAAATAACACCTAACATCTATTATCTGGCATTTGACATCAGATGCCTGAAATCTGAAATCAGATATCTGAATTCTGATATCTGACATCAGATGTCTGAAAAATGAAATCCGACTTCTAACATCTGATATCTGACATCTAAATTCTTATATCTGACTTCTTATATATGACATCTGACAGACGGCCTAACGGTTGGATGGACAAAAGTACAGGGGCTCATACAATAGAGTAGCTGAATAATTCATGACACCGCATTTCTTGTTTTATATGCTCTATACATAGATAGATAGATAGATAGATAGATAGATAGATAGATAGATAGATAGATAGATAGATAAAGAGTTAGATCTTAAAGGAAGAAAGGAACATCTGATTGTTAATTATACTAGTACCCAAAAGTTTACAAACAAATTCTTCCTCAATGGGTGTTTTATCAACCTTTGTCTTATCCCTTGTTATGCCTGCATATTAGTTATGGGACAATTATACGAGGTGGCTGCCAATATTTGGAATTTTTTCACTCCAGCTGAAGTCAAAACTATGAAGCTTTCTCCTTTTAAGACAATGTAAAGTTCTTCCGAAAATGACGTCATATAATAAAATTTACCAATAAGGGGTCAGTATACACTGTAATTGACCAATGGTGAATTTTATACTGGCCTCTCATTGGTCAATTTTATCGTATGACGTCATTTTTTAAAATTGTGACGTCTCTCTCCTTCTTTGCGATAACAACCCAGCAATACTATTATATGGTGTATTTTCAATTTTTGGAACAAAATGTCTCGATTCGGTCTCCATCTTTACCATACCAACCCAGCAATACTATTATACGATGTAATTTCAAGCTTCGGAACAAATCGTAGTGTGATTCATTCTCCATCTTTACCATACCAACCAAGCAATACTATTATACGATGTAATTTCAAGTTTTTGAACAAAATGTAGTAGGATTCAGTCTCCATCTTTGCCCTAACAACCCAGCAATACTATTATATAGTGTATTTTCAAATTTTTGAACAAAATGTCTCGATTCGGTCTCCATCTTTACCATACCAACCCAGCAATACTATTATACGATGTAATTTCAAGCTTCGGAACAAATCGTAGTATGATTCATTCTCCATCTTTACCATACCAACCAAGCAATACTATTATATGGTGTATTTTCAAGTTTCGGAACAAATCGTAGTATGATTCATAAGCAAGTTTCATGTGAAGGAAATGAAGTTGCAGGTTTTATCATATTTTCACAGTAGATTTTCACCTATTTCTAGCCCCTGCGTTTGGCGATTGCCTAACCCTGCGGGGCTATCACCTAACCTAACCTAAAATAACATTTAAAAGCTACTGTGAAAATGCGATGAAACCTGCCACTTCGTTTCCTTGACATGAGCCCAAGTTTCTTATAAGCGTTCATATCTGAGGAAAAGCGTATCCAATAAGCTGTCTTACTAAGACAGCGTAAAGTGGCACAAAAAAATGACGTCATATGTTAAAATAACTAATGACAGGCTAGTACAAATTTTACCATTGGCCAATTACAGTGTATAATGGATCCTAATTGGTCAACTTTATTGTTTTTTTTTTTGTGCCACTTTACGCTGTCTCTTTCTTACTTCAAAGTGATTAAAGTACAATTTGCCGATAAGAATTTTAGTCATATCGGTAAAATGTTTTATATGAACAATGGACATGACATGTATGATTAGCTGTTTGGTAGCTAGCAGCTTTTAAAATATATAAATTTTTGGAGATATTCGTTAACAGGAGCATTTTACCAGGAACTGCAGTAGATCCAAATACACAAAAGAAAAGTTTTTCTCGTATTCATTCGAATCCGGTGGATAGGAACCGGTTCTCATCCATACGAAAAAACTATGTCTAGCATCGTATTATATCCAGTTTTCTACGAATATAGAAATGTACAATCATAAGATTAAAACCAGTTTTTTTAGCCGGTGCCTCCGGCACCTCGGGGCTAAAAAAAATAGTTTTAATCTTATAATTGTACATTCTATATCCGCGGAAAGCCGTTTATAATAGGATACGAGAAATAACTATTCTTTTACAAAAATTTTAAAAAATGCTGGGGTATAGTCCCTTTCGTGACAACGCCTCTTCAGGGGCTTTTCATTGTATTTTGATAGGTTATTTTATGTTATGCTAAGAGGCGTTGTCATAAAAGGGACTATACACAAAAGCTGTCTTTTATTTTTGCATTGGAAAAAGTTGCTGACTTGTTGTTTATAATAATATCATAATACCAGGGAGGGGGGGACATTGCACTAGAAATTAAATTGGTACCCAAAGTTTTCAACCAGGTTTTGAGTACTTTGATTGAACTTCAATAGGTTTAATTGAAAGGGATCAGACTATGGCCAATATATTGATGTACATCCCCAATAATGATACACAAAATTACCCCTTCTTTAGTTTATAATTAGTGGTTGAAACATTTGGAAACTGAACCTAATGAACCAACCAATATCAATTCAACAAGAGTACCCAAAGCTTTGAGCTATTGAATGAGAAATGCGGTTATTAAACTTTGGGGACAAAGCCAATATTGTTCTGTTGTGACGTCATGAATTTCCGGATAGGAGAAGAAAAGGGGGGAAGAAAATCTCTTCAAAAAAAGATGGGAGAAATGGGGTTCTTCTTTCCCTTTTCATTTACCTTTTGCAAAATTTATGACGTCACAACAGGATAATATGGGCTTTGTTAACTTTGGGTATCAATTGAATTCAATTTAGGGTCCATCCATACTCTATTTTCCATTTTAGCTTTAAAAAGAAAAAAATGGAAATATTAGGCAACAGACACACATACACAGAAAAACATACATCCTGTTACTTTTATACAAGGATTGAAAGGGATAAGACAATTGCCCATAAATTGATGTACATCCCCAATTTTGATATACAAAATTACCCATTTGCAGATTACAATTAGTTGTTGAAAGGTTTGGACACTCAACTTACGAATTAAGTCCCAAAGTTGTAAAGCAAACGAATAAGAAAACATTGGTATTATCCTCTTAGAATTTTTTTTTTCAATTTTGAAAATTTGAGTACCCGCCCCCCCTCCCCCGCCAAAACGCCAAAACATTACCTTAAAACTTTGGGGACTAGTGTAATAAACAGCCCAATTCCATGGGAAATTCTGACTAACCCAGAAAACTTAATAGTATTTGCCTAATTATGACTACAATCTTATGTAAAGACAAAAGATAATTATAAGATAAATATATAGACAAACAGACAGACAAACAAACAGACATCCATGCAGACAGACAAATAGACAGACAAATAAAAAAACATACAAACAGACAGACAAACAGACAGACAAAAAGACAGACAAACAAACATACAAATAGACAACAAACAAATAGACAAAGAGACATACAGACAGACAAAAAGACAAAAAAAAACAAAAAAAACAGCCAGACAGACAAACAAACAGACAGACAAATAAACTAACATACAAACAGACAGACAAACACATAGACAAAGAGACATACAGACATATACACTGGCAAACAAACGACCAAACAACATACAAAGAGACATATAAAAAAACAGACATACAGAAAAAGAGACAAACAAACATACATGCAGACAGACAAACAGATAAACAGACAAATAGACAGACAAACAAACAGACAGACAAATAAACTAACATACAAACAGACAGACAAACAAATAGACAAAGAGACATACAGACAAGCAAACCTAAATGCAAACAGACAAACAGATATACAGACTTACAAACAGACAGACAAAGAGACAGACAAAGAGACAGTCAAAGACACAGACATACATACAGAAAGACAAACAAACAGAAATCATGATATTTAACAGGAATATTGTAATAAAAATTACTCAGGAAGGGAGGGGACATTGGACTGTAAATCATATTGCCACCCAAAGTTTTATAAAAATGTTATAAACATGTTATCTTATTCTTTGGCTCAAAAACTTTGGGTACTTTAATATAAATTGATAAAAAGTGGTATCGAAACTGATAGATCAATAAGGGGTAATTGTGCTAATCATCATTGGGGATGAATTTAAATTGATTGTCCATTGTCTTATCCCTTAATATTGCTGTTAATACTGGATACATACAGGTAGGGAGGGGACATTGGGCTGTTTATTAAACTAGTCCCCAAAGTCTTAAAATAAAGTTTTCTTATTCGTCGGCTTAACAGCTATGTATTGATTTTTGATTAGTTTAGTGTTCAAATGTTTCAACCACTAATTTTAATCTACAGAAATTTTTTGCATCATCATATGGGATGTACATCAATTAATCAGCCATTGTCTTATCCCTTTAGATGCCCGGAATACATATATTAAGATGAAAGTAAAAGGCTTTTCATAAACATAATTTGGGATATCCACTTTTATCTTAGCCGGACCTCCCCCCCCCCCACCCATAACTATAAATTTTAAAAACTTTATTACATAAAGTAACTAGCGGCTGCGCTCCAAGCATCAATGGGCTATGTATTTCAATAGCTAGGATATGCCAAAAATAGCCTAAAACCATCCCAACCCATTGATCTGAGCTGGATCTTTAAATCATTTCAATGGTGCACCCCGATTTAGCGCACAATTGAAATGATTTTGAAAAATTGCGCCGCTGTGATTGGCTGAAATTCTGCGCACTCCGATTTAGCGCACCATTGAAATGATTTAAAGATCCAGCTCTGGAAATAAAATAGCCCAAAACCATCCCATGGACACATCTGAAGATTCCTTGGAAAGGAGAACTTAATCGGTTAGTGAGATCTTTCGTTACAGACAAAATAGCTTATTACTTTATATAATAGGATAAGGTTTTTTTGTCTGTAGCTTAAGATTTCGATAGCTACCAATTAAGTTCTTCTTTTTAGAGAAGCTTTACATAGATCAATTGTTATAAGCTACTTTATTTTTAGATTTAGGGATGATTTTAAGCTATTTTTCTGCTTTTCCCTCTCCCCTCGAATATATAAGGCCCTAGTAGGGTTTTTGTTCTACTGGTAAAATTTGATATTAAGTCTTGGGAAGTTTTAGGCTATTTTTCAAAAGTGTCTTATTTGGTATGTCTTTTCCCAATGATGATACACAATATTACCCCTTCTGCAGATTACAATTAGTGTTTGCCACGTTTAAACACTCAACTTAATGAACCAACCAATCAAAATCCTATTAAAGTCCCCAAAGTTGTTAAAACTTTGGAGACCAGTGTAATAAACATCCCAAAAACTCTTTCTGCAAAGGGAGGGGGGGGGGGAGGTTTCATTTAGACAAAAAAGTTAATGTCAAATGAGTTGATTCCTTATATTTTTTCTTTAAAGGAATATTTTTATAAAGGAAGTTTTAAGTGGTTTAAGCTTATAATTTTGGCCTTTTTTTTGGTTCTTTTAATACCAATTAATGAGAGCACGTGTTTTTAAAACTTTGGGGACCAGTATAATTTACCTGGGATCCAAATGGATAAGACAATAGCCAATAAATTGATGTACATCCCCAATGATGATACACAAAATTAAAGTGCTTGTAACGGTTGAACAAACACATCAAAATTTTCGAAATGTCTTTTAAATACTGTCTATCCCCATTGATGATACACAATATTACCCATTCTGCAGATTACAATTAGTGGTTGAAAAGTTTAGACACTCAACTTAATGAACCACCCAATATAAATTCAATAAAAGTCCCTAAAGTTGTTAACAAATAAGGAAACGTTATTATAAAACTTTGGGTACCAGTATAATTTACAGTCCAATGTCCCCTCCCTTTCTGAAAAATATAATATATCACAAAGAATAAAGTTGATATCGAAAAACGGACTAAAGAACTTGATAACTCTTGACTTTTTTTAAAACAAGGATGACAATATCTACAAAAGTTAAGCTATAAATCCTAAAAAATAATAGATTTTCTCGTATTCATTCGAATCCGGTGGATAGGAACCGGTTCTCATCAATACGAAAAAACTATGTCTAGCATCGTATTATAAACCGTGCCTTCGGCATCTCGGGGCTAAAAAAACTAGTTTTAATCTTATAATTGTAGATTCTATATCCGCGGAAAGCCGTATATAATACGATGAAAGAAATAACTATTATATAATTCTAACGTAAAGTTTTTAATTACTTGTTGGCTCAACAACTTTGGGGACTTTTATTGAATTTTTATTGGTTAGTTTATTAAGTTGAGTGTTCAAATGTTTAAACAACTAACTGTAGTCTACAGAAGGGGTAATTTTGTATATCATCATTGACGATGTACATTAATTTATCGACCATTGTCTTATCCCCTTTTATAATTGCATACTCACAAATTTTAAGACATGACTTCAATATTGTACCAAATCGACCACTGAAACACATTTCCAATACATTTGTCTTGAAAATCTCTTGACAATTCCTTCAAACGGATGAAAAACCTCAGTAATAAAATCATAACAAGGATGACTACATCCATAAGTAGCGAAGCACCAATAAAAAACCTGATGGACAAACGGACAAAGTGAGTTATGGAGCATTTGTTCAGTTGCTACTTATGGATGTTGTCATCCTTGTTCTTGGTTTGTTATATCAGGGATCTAAAGGGATAAGACAATGACCAATAAACTGGTGTACATCCCGGATGATAATACACAATACTTCCCCTTCTGTGGATTACAATAAGTGGGTGAAACGTTTGAACTATATGAATCTACCAATCAAAATTCAATAAAAGTCCCCAAGGTTGATAAGCCAAGAAACAAGAAAAAACTATCATAAGACTTTGGGGCCTAGTGTAATAAACAGCCCAATGTCCCCTCTCTCCCTGTTGTTATATAGCTTTATAATTCCCCAGTGGTTAGTTATACATGATAGCACACACACACATATACACACACACACACACACATACACACAAATATACTATTGTAATCAGCCCATATCACGCCTCAAAGCAAATACAATACACACACATACACACACACACACACACACACACTCACACACATACACATTAAACAAGAAAAGTAAAGGAATTATTTATCCTTTTTTTATGTTTCTTTACAAGTAGTAAACTGTAATATCTGTTGTATAACTGCATTGTATTATAGACAGCTTTCCACGGATAATAAAATTATAAGATTAAAACCAGTTTTGTTAGCTCTGAGGAACCGAAGGCCCGGGCCAACACACCTGGTATTAATTTCATGATTTTTATTTTAAAATTTGTAGAAATTTGTCCGTAATACGATGCTATACCTGATTTTTCAGTTTGCATAAAAATAGGTTTCGAAGCTATAACCAGGGAGGGAGGAGACATTGGACTATCATTTACACTGGTACCCAAAGTTTTATCTTATCTTATTTGTTGAAAACCTTGGGTACTTTTTTTGGGTAATTTTGATTGGTTGATTCCAAAAAAAATTTTCAACATTTCATCTATTTCATTTAATTTTGTTTATCATCAATGGTTTGTATATCAAATTATCATCCATTGTCTTATCCCTTTAGATCCCTGCAAATAACTCTATCAATGATCAGTGAAAGAGAGAAAACTAGGACAAAACCATCCATAAGTAGAGTAATAGCAGCCTTTACAGATAATTACACCTTTTACAGATTATAAATGATTGAAGATTCAAATACTTTCAATATAAAGTTAATAAAAGTACCAATTTTTATATATTGTTGTTATATAACTTTGGATATCCAAGTTTTATATGCAAAAAAGCAGTATAATTGCATCATATTATCGGCTGGCTGTCTGGCAGCTAGTGCTTGTAAAATCAGAAGCCTATCCTATATAACAGCTGAGTAAATAACACATGTAACCGTACAGACAGATGTATGGAGAATTATTGAGTAGTTTTGCTTCTAACAAGAGGAAAGTATTCAATCAAAACATTCTCAATATCTTGTGAGATAATAGAGGTAACAGAATAGATTTATTTAGAGGCAGGATCCAACACAATCACAATGAAGCAGCGTAAAGTGCCTCAAAAAAAGACATACAATTGATTGACCAATGATAGGCCAGTATAATTGTTATTGACCAGTGATAAAACTCATACTTGCCTCTCTTTGGTCATTTTATTGTTTGACATCATTTTTTTGGTGGCACAAAGTTTTATAGTTATGTTATCTTATTCTTTGGCTCAAAAATATTGGGTATTTCTATTAAATTTTGATTGGTTTGTTCAAAACTTTTAGCAAAACTAGTACAGCAATGTTTTTAATCTACAAAAGGGATAATTTTGTGTATCCTCATTTGGGATGTTTATCAATTTATTGTATATTGTCTTATCCCTTCAGATTCAGAGGCTAATATAGGCCATAACTATAGGATTTAGTCCAATGGTTATTGACAAACAACACCAGAGGTGGATTCTTTAAAAAAATGAAGGTTGCTGCATCGCTGGTGAGACAAAATAGTTTTTGTGAAAAATCCTCCAAATTCACATAAAAAATCTATAAAAATAAATAAAATTTATGTTAATAACCCTTCTACGATTTTATTTCATTTTTTGTAGATTTTTTATGTACTTTTACTAAGTGAATAATTCTCTATGACTAATAAGTCTCTTAGTTTTACTGAGAAAAAGAATAATAGAGTGGATTGGGGGAAGGGGTTGGGGGTAAGAAAAATAGGGATCTAAAGGGATAAGACAATGGCCGATAAATTGAGGTACATTGCCAATGATGGTACCCAAAACTTTCCCTTCTGTAGATTACAATTAGTGGTATAGACACTCAACTAAATGAACTAACTAATAAAAATTTAACAAAAGTCCCCAAAGTTATTAAAATAAGAAAATTGTCAGTTAAAAACCTTGAGGACTAGTATAATAAACAGCCTAAAGATCCCCCCCTCCTTGTAAGAAAAGAGTTCATACATATATATATATATGTATGTATGTATAGGGGTAAAAGGGATAAGACAAACTTCAAAATACAAAGATGGAACAGGGATCTTAAGGGATAAGACAATGGACAACATATTGGTGTATAACCCCATTGATAATTTACAAAATTATACCCTCTGTAGATTAAAATTTTTGGAAGAAATGTTTTGATACTGATAACAAAGTTTGAACAAACCAATCAAAATCTAATAAAAGTACCTAAAGCTGTTCAATGTCCCTTCCCTCCTGAGAACCTCGTACTGAAAATAGCCTAAATCTTAAATCCAAAAATGAAATAGCTTAAAACCATCTCAGGACTTATGTGAAGTTTCCACAAATGGAGAACTCGATAGTTTAAGTACTTATTTAAATCTTTAGCTACAGACAAAAAAAACCTTACTACTTTATATGATTTGTTCTACGATTTATAAAAATATTAAAAGTTGTCATGGGATATTGTTCAAACTTTTTAAGCAATGATTTAAATCTACCAAAAGTTTTTTTGTTTATCATTATTGGGGATGTATGTCTATTCATTTTTCATTGTATTATCCTCAAAAGTCCCTAAACCTCAAAAAAAACAGCAAAAAAGAGCGTCATTTTTGCACATAAGTCTGTCGAATTCCAGTCAAATGCGCTTATTAGGTCAAGCTGTCATTAATTATGACCATTAATATGACCTAATACGCGCATTTGACTGAAAGCTTTCGCTCAATTTTATGTAATATTGCGAAAAATAATGCCTTTTTTAGCGCGTTTTTTTTATAGTTTTCATAAGATACTTTTGGGGATAAGACTATTAACAATAAATTGACATACATCCCCAATAATGATAAACAAAAAAATAAATTTCTCCTCATCCCTTCTATCATTGAGAAAGATTGATAACAATTGATTTTCTTCTTTTTTCTTTTAGTTTCTTCTGTAATAGTCACAAATACCAAGGATCTAAAGGGATAAGACAATGGCCGATAAATTGATGTACATCCCCCAATGATGATACACAAAATTACCACTTTTGTAGATTAAAATTAGTGGTTTAAACATTTGAACATTTAAATAAATGAAACAACCTATCAAAATTCAAAGTTTCCAAAGTTGTTATGCCAATGAATAAGAAAACGTTATTATAAATCTGTGGGGACTAGTGTAAGTACAGCCCATTGTCCCCTCTCTCTCTGCACAAATAGTATATCTGTCTGTCTGTCCGTCCGTCTGTCAGTATATAGGTCCATACGCCTTTCTCATACACAAACTATTCTGGCTATTAAACTTTGGAAAAGAATTGATTTTAAAGATTTTAAAAAATCTTCTAAAATTAAAAATCTGAAAATGAAAATATTTTAAAATTTTATTAATTTTGAAAATTCAGCATTTTTCTTAATATATAAACATGATGTTTTATATTTTTCAATAAAAATTAAAATCTTTTTCCAGTATGGCTTCAAAACTGATTAATATCCGGATTAGAACAGGTTCAGAGAGCCATACTAAAAAATCATGTATCGTAACATATTATAGACAATTTTCTACGGATAGTAAAATAAAAAAAATCATAATGTTAATACTCATTTCGTCAGTCTGGGCCTTCGGCCTTTTGGGGCTAACATAACCGGAATTAATCTTTAAGTTTTTATTGTTTTACTGCCCGCGGAAAGCTGTCTATAATACGATTATGCGATAAATAACTATTATCTATCTATTATGCTATGTAGAATCATGTATGCCCATTAATATTTTGCCAAGATGGAGGAACGAATTTCACTGTAAATTACACTGGTACCCAAAGTTTTATAACCTAGTTCTCTTATTTGTTAGTTGTATAACTTTGGGTACTTTTTTTGAATTATGATTAATGAGTTCTAAATTGCAAGAAGTTCCAATAATTTTAATCTACAAATTTTCAATTTTTTATTTAGTCCCCAAAGTTTTATAAAAATGTTGTCTTATTCTTTGGCCTGACAACTTTGGGGACAGTTATTAAATGTGATTGGTTGGTTAATTAGGTTAAGTGTCTAAACGTTAGAACGACTAATTGTAATCTATAAAAGGGGTAGTTTGTGTAACATCATTGGGAATGTAAATTAATTAATCGGCCATTCCCTGAAGAGTAGAGCCCAATTGGTTCATTGGTTACCGAGATCTTAAGCTTCAGACAGACGGATGAACCGACATCATTCTACTTTGTATTATAGATATATATATATATTGATGTACAAATTACCCTAAACACATTGCCCCTTCTTTATATAAATATCATAGGTGGAAATGTTAAGACAGTTTTGACAATTTAACAAAAATTTCCCAAGTAATTATATGTCATGTTTATATAAAACTTTGGGTACCAGTATAACTTATTTACAGTCCAATGTCCCCCCCCCTCTCTCCCGGCCTTGGTAAGTCTTTATTGTGAGTTTATTTGATTAAAGTACCCAAATAATGAGATATCATGTTTATATAAAACTTTGGGTACCAGTATAACTTATTTACAGTCCAATGTCCCCCCCCCCCTCTCTCCCGGCCCTGGTAAGTCTTTATTGTGTGTTGATATTCTGTAAAAGTATTCTCATTATCCCGCTGCCAAATAAGCAAAGTGTTCACACAAGCCAACTAATGATATTCTAAATCAGCCAAAAGGATTACCTTGTCAATTACTTCATACGGGTGGAGTTTCTGTTCATGACATTCAAATGCAATGGTCCAACAACCCAGGATAACCAAAAGGAGCAAAATATCTCCTATTCTGTCCAAACACCCTGGGTATAAGATTAAGTAACACCCATTAGACAACCAACTGTTTGATTGCACGACCTTTGTCTGAGAAGTCCTAACTGTGCTTGTAATGAGTTAAGCCTGTTTTGGGCCAAGGCATTCCCCCTACTCTAAATATTAATGTTTTACACCTGACACAGTAACAGTAGAAATCATTTTTAATGTCTTCAGTTATGATGCATAGTAAGTTGAGATTCGAACCTATCACCTCCCCAAAGATGAGCAAGTGCGCTATGAGTTGTGCTAGGGTCGTGGGTTTTTGCCAATAGAATAACAGTGTACCAACATCCGGCCTTGTTGTTGGTTGAAATGTGTACAGATTTTGGCATGAATAGGCATATTTTTTCATTTTGTTCGCAAAAATAGTCGCATTACTTGGGATAAAGTTTTTTTGGGGGCAAATTATACTGAGTACAAATTTCTTCCCTCATGTAATGCGAAGCTTATGATACAACATATAATAAGTCTGCCATGAATATATTAGTTGAATTTTATATGATAAAGTTAGCTTTTTAGAAATTATATCATATACAACAAAAAATAAAAAAAGGTGTTTGTCTGCTTTATTTTCTAAGTTTGATGGGTTATAGGGCCAATTTGGCCATCTAGTTTTACTATATCTATTGCTGAAATAGATACAAATCTTTAAATCACTGCGATGCCACTGCCAATACCTCTAGTGAGCCGATTTTGAAAGCAGCTCACCTAATTGCGATCTTTAAATCAAAATGGCATTGGAGAGCACTGGCTCAGTGACAGAAGTCATTTTGCAATGCCAGGTGGGCTGCAAGTGAGCCTCTTTTAATTATTTGAATATGTAAAAAGCAAAGTGTCAACACAGGTTTTCTTTCAGACATGTTATTTTTTAAACGTAGCTAAAACACACCCAGGTTTCCTCTCGGACATGTTTTTTTTTAATCGTAAGTATTTGATGAACCCATGGCATTAGTGTTAAAGATGGTGTGCCTGCTTGCTGTTGGGGATGTGTCAGGTTCAAGTTTGGACTAGAGACATAAAAAACGGTAACTGCTGTTATGTCTGGCACGTTGTACTAAAAGTAATTATTTTATCAAAAACAGCAGCTGTTTAAATATCCTTCAAAGCATTACAGACAGGCAATAGTGATATTATACTGGCTCTTTACAAAAATTTAATGTTACATTGTAGTCACACTTACAATCAGATTGACAAATAGACATTTTTGCTACTAAAAAGGAATATTTATAGTAGTTTTGTATGTAAACCATGTGGGGAAAAGAAAGAAAAACAATAAATGCTCATCTACAATGTGCACTTATTCAATCCAGATCTTGTTTGAATTTTTTAGCCACAATTAATATGGCTTTGTACCCAAGTTGATTAAGTAGATTCATTAGATGTAGTACAGTTCATGTTAAAATGTTCCTTGTAGTTATCATCTCAAAAAATCTATAAACTTTAAAGGCTATTATCGAACAATTAATGGAATGAAAAGATTACATTTTGATGGATATGTATACTTTGAATTTAAATCAAAACTTTTTTTCTGCTATATATAGTCTTGGCATTTCAAGCATTCCCCCAACTCTAACTATTAATGTTTTGCTCCTGACATATCAGCAGTACCATTTTACAGTCTTTAGTTATGACACGTTGTTACAACTAGATTCGAACCTTTCACCTCCCTGACAACAAGGTTGAGCCATGGTTGAGGGTTGTACTCTTTACTATAAATTATATCTGCACACATGCATAAACACCAAATCTACTCGGCCAATTTTTACACTTTGCATGGATCTTAAGAGATGGGACAACAGAGGCAATATTTATATATACCCTAATGTTATTGGTGAAAAAGCTTGATCACTGTTTCACTTTCAAGCCCAATAATGACTCAATAAAACCCCCAAATTTTATGTAAATTATTTAACTACTTCCTAACTGATTAATTCAGATATATAAGTTTATATATCAATAATAGATTGGTAAAAAGATGTAAGATATATATATCATTCAAAAAATTACTTAATTTTAAGTAATTATTATCTTTTTTGTGCTATATAAAAAAAATTAGTCATAGCTTAAAAGCACAAATTTAACTACCCTCTCCCCACCAAAAAATCACCCAAACCACTCCTTTCTTACCGCGACTGTGCATAAAAAAGACATCTTTAAGTTTCCATAGGTTTACAGCAATATTACTTACATGCAGTACTTTTCAGCTCCTCAGTTGCTCTAGGTGGTCCCTCTCCTCCTTTTTAGAGGTTGGCCCCGCGTTTTTATGGGTTGGACCCTCCTTTTCATAGGGTGGCCCTTCATAAGGAGGACAAAAGTTGGATTTCACTTGGATTGCGAAAACCCAACTAAAGCATGTATAGGTATTTATTAAATACTCATTTGAATATCATGCCTTTTTAATTATTAGCCAACTGATGATTTGTTAAAATTAAACAATGAAACACTGTGTATTTAACTTATCAAATAAAAATAACATGTTCAAATAAACTGTGTTGATTACTCTGTGTAAATAGAAATATATAAACATAGCTATAGATAGAAAGATAGATAGATATAAAGATAGTTAGTTGGATGAAAAAGGATTATTCAAATGGAACACTGTGTATCAAATAAAAATGACATGTTCAAATAAACTGTGTTGATTACTCTGTGTAAATAGAAATATATAAACATAGCTATAGATAGAAAGATAGATAGATATAAAGATAGTTAGTTGGATGAAAAAGGATTATTCAAATGGAACACTGTGTATCAAATAAAAATGACATGTTCAAATAAACTGTGTTGATTACTCTGTGTAAATAGAAATATAAACATAGCTATAGATAGAAAGATAGATAGATAGAAAGATAGATAGATATAAAGATAGATAGTTGGATGAAAAAGGATTATTCAAATGGAACACTGTGTATCAAATAAAAATGACATGTTCAAATAAACTGTGTTGATTACTCTGTGTAAATAGAAATATAAACATAGCTATAGATAGAAAGATAGATAGATAGAAAGATAGATAGATATAAAGATAGATAGTTGGATGAAAAAGGATTATTCAAATGGAACACTGTGTATCAAATAAAAATGACATGTTCAAATAAACTGTGTTGATTACTCTGTGTAAATAGAAATATAAACATAGCTATAGATAGAAAGATAGATAGATAGAAAGATAGATAGATATAAAGATAGATAGTTGGATGAAAAAGGATTATTCAAATGGAACACTGTTTACTAAATAAAAATGACATGTTCAAATAAACTGTGTTGATTACTCTGTGTAAATAGAAATATATAAACATAGCTATAGATAGAAAGATAGATAGATAGAAAGATAGATAGATATAAAGATAGATAGTTGGATGAAAAAGGATTATTCAAATGGAACACTGTTTACTAAATAAAAATGACATGTTCAAATAAACTGTGTTGATTACTCTGTGTAAATAGAAATATATAAACATAGCTATAGATAGAAAGATAGATAGATAGAAAGATAGATAGATATAAAGATAGATAGTTGGATGAAAAAGGATTATTTAGGTTTAGTTGATGCATCTGAAGAGAAATGAGAGGATAAAAAGAAAACAAATAAAACCTAAGGGATCTAAAGGGATAAGACAATGGCCAATAAATTGTTGTGCATCCCAAATAATGACACACAAAATCACCTCTTCAGTTGATTACAGTTAGTGATGAAAACATTTTGAGACTCAACTTAATTAACCAACCAATCAAAATCTCCAAAGTTGTTAGAATAATAAAACTTTGGGGACTATGGAAATAAACAGTGCAATGTCCCCTCCCTGCCTGAATAAAAACAATGACAAGTATTGTGTATATCAGTAGCACAGCAATAGCATGTCAAAAATATTCTAATATAAAAAAATGATGTCTGTATGTCTGTACCTTAAGATTTTGCTAGCCACCCGATCGGTATGGTTCCCCTTTACAGTTAAGTTTCTTAGAGGTCTAGGGAAGTTTTCCAAATAATCTATCTATCTATCTATCTATCTATCTATCTATCTATCTATCTATCTATCTATCTATCTATCTATCTATCTATATATCTATCTATCTATCTATCTATCTATCTATCTATCTATCTATCTATCTATCTATTAGAGTGGGTCGACTTTGAAATTTCATATTACAGCATGTTGGCAAGGGTTACTTGGCCACTATAAAACCCTGTGAAACTTGAAAGGGGTTTTGTAATCTAAAAACAACGGGCGCGCGGGGGGTATAAAATGTGCCCGCCCCTTATAAAACCAAAAATTGAAATTCCTTCAAACACAGGCATGTTGCATATCAAAATGACCGCATGACCTACTATCTATCAATCTATATATCAATCAATCAATCAATTAATCAATTTAGATGAAAGGGGTTATGAAAATTATCCATTTAATTCAGCTGACAGTGAAATCCGTGGTATTGGTGTGTGTGGGTGGCTGCTGACCGCTATCTCCTGGGGCGTAGTTGTTGTTACCCTTCCCTTCTCTCTGTGTGTATGCTTCAAGGTAGGGATGGGGTGGGGGAGGCAGATGAGGGGGGGGGGACATTGGACTGTAAATTACACTGGTACCCCAAAAGATATCTTTTTCTTTGGCTCAAAAGCTATGGGTGTTTTTTATTGGTTGACTTCAAACTTTACAACAAATAGTTGTTATTAGTCATTGGGGTTGTGTACCAATTTATTGTCCATTGTCTTATTCCTTATCATCCCTGCTTTTGCTTTAGTAACAAAGCTACTCAATAATTCGAAGTGTCCGTCTGTTTCTGGGTGAAGCGCCTTAATTTCTCAGCTGCTGTTTAACAAAGCATGCTGATTTTTTTAATGTGAAGATTCTTTATATGTCTGCTTTATTTGTTTTGTACCTTTAAGCTTTCTGATACTGAAATAGTTTCTTCACAAGCCAAAGTAATCAGTTTGAAATATCTTCCTGTTTCTTTAACTTTATAAAATTCTTTAAAATGAGTTTTATAACGTTTAATAAGGAGATTTATGTCTTGATTTTAAGTTATCCAAAAAACAAAAATAGTAGAAATAAACTTTGCTGAGCTCGCTCTAGTTTTTTGAACTATAAATACCATCTTTGTGCTGTTTGTACTTTAGTAGCATCATTGAAAAGTGTGAGGAACGTTAGAAAATGCTCTCCTGGGGAGAAAATAATAGTTATTTCTTGCATTGTATTATAAACAGCTTCCTGCGGATATAAAATGCACAACTATAAGATTAAAACCAGACTAAAAAAACTGGTTTTAAACTTATGATTGTACATTTTTATATTCATAAAAAACTGGATAATATACAATGTTAGACCTAATTTTTCAATGGCTGAGAACTGGTTTTAACCCACTGGATATTAACCGGTTTCAAAGCAATACTGGAAAAAAAACATTATTTTGAGGTGATGTTATTATCTATGACTGTGTTATTTAGGTTGTGCAGGAGTATGAGAGAGCTGTTATATTCAGATTAGGTCGTCTCTTGTCTGGAGGCTCCAGGGGTCCAGGTACAGTATCAATACAATCTATTTATGGATTTATTTTGACATGAAAGAACTAAGTAGCCACTACAGAATACACTTTCCTTATAGGGGCAAGTGATTAAGAAATTTTTGTACGTAACCCAGGTTATACATCAGTTATGATTAAGAAATTTTTGTATGTAAGCCAGTTTTTACATTGTATATGGTTAAGAAATTTTTGTATGTAACCCAGGTTATACATTCGAATATGTTTAAGAAATTTTTGTATGTAACCCAGGTTATACATCATACATTGCAAATAAATTTCTAAATGTAACCCAGGTTATACATCATACATTGCAAAGAAATTTCTAAATGTAACCCAGGTTATACATCATACATTGTTAAGAAAATTCTGTATGTAAACCAGGTTATACATCATACATAGTTAAGAAATTTTGGATGTAACCCAGGTTATACATTGGACATGGTTAAGAAATTTATGTATGTAACAACCCAGGTTATACATCGTATATGTTTGAAAAATATTTGTATGTAACCCAGGTAATACATCGGATATGGGTTAAGAAATTGATGTATGTAACAACACAGGTTATACATCGTATATGTTTAAAAAAATTTTGTATGTAACCCAGGTTATACATCAGATAGGGTTAAGAAATTTTTGTATGTAACCCAGGTTATACATCGAATATGTTTAAGAAATTTTTGTAAGTAACTCTGGTTATACATCAGTCGTTGTTAAGAAATTTTTGTATGTAACCCAGGTTATACATCAGTCGTTGTTAAGAAATTTTTGTATGTAACCCAGGTTATACATCAGATAGGGTTAAGAAATTTTTGTATGTAACCCAGGTTATAAATCATATATTGTTAAGAAATTTCTGTATGTAACCCAGGTTATACATCATACATTGCAAAGAAATTTCTAAATGTAACCCAGGTTATACATCATACATTGTTAAGAAAATTCTGTATGTAAACCAGGTTATACATCATACATTGTTAAGAAATTGTTGTATGTAACAACCTAGGTTATACATCGCATAGGGTTAAGAAACCTTTGTATATAACCCAGGTTATACATCGGATATGGTTAAGAAATTTATGTATGTAACAACCCAGGTTATACATCGTATATGTTTAAAAAATATTTGTATGTAACCCGGGTAATACATTGGATATGGTTAAGAAATTTTTGTATGTAACCCAGGTTATACATCTGGCACAGTTAAGAAGTTTTTGTATAGGATTTTATATGTTTTCTTATTTGATAAATAAAATGACATTTAGTGCTCAATGTACAACCTGGGAATAAGGAGAGTTATTTCATAAGTAGCGCTTAAGTAATAGAATGTCTATGTGTGTAGCAAAAGATCTCAACAACCACTGGACCAATATGGTTTTCCTTAACAGTGAAGCTTTTTATTATTTATTTTTTTGTGAATGAAAGATTGATAACTATAATTTAGTGTCTTTTTAAATATATAACTGAGTTCTGAAATTTTTTGAATATCTCCATCTTTGTGGGTACAGGATGCCAGCAAACCTGGCATGGTCATCCAGGCAAAGAGCAAAATTATTTTTTTACTTAAACAAAGCGTTTTGTGTTACCAAAATATTAAAATATCCTATAGTAATACATCCTACCATAAAAGATAGGTGTTTCAAGTCAAGTTTAGGTTTAATTATTTACCCTAAGTAAGAAGGGAGGGTATGTGGGGGGCGGGGGTGAGGGGGTATGGCCTAAAAAAAAACATTTTTGCTTATGTGAATCCGTTTTTTTCAGGAATATTTTTCGTCCTGCCATGCATCGAGTCGTATCAGAAGGTGGACCTGCGTACCATTACCCTTGGTGTACCCCCACAAGAGGTATGAACGCTATTGTCAACCAATCACAACACATGATATATATTTAGGAATATTTTTCGTGCTGCCTTGCATAGAATCCTATCAAAAAGTGGACCTGCGAACAATAACACTATGTGTACCTCCACAAGAGGTATTATGAACTAATTAATATCTCAAGCAGCAAATTGTGCGATTGTACGAATTGTACGATGGCAAATTTCTTCGCATCCACCATATGTGGCTGGGTAATTGCGCGAAAATATTTTTTTTCGGGCATTTTTTTCTTTGCACTCTTGCTAGGCGCTATTTCAGATTACTTGTAAGCCATTTTTTCATTCAGGTAATAAGAAGATATGCAAATATATTCAGCCGCTAGCAGCCTATAAAGTTTGAATTTTCAGGAACGATTTGATCAATATCATGGAACATGTATCATGAACTTTTTCAGGAAAGGTTGGAATCAAGGAACATTTATTATGAACTTTTTTCAGGAAAGGCTTAAATCAAGG
Organism: Acartia tonsa; assembly: GCF_053477335.1. Classification (NCBI taxonomy): domain Eukaryota; kingdom Metazoa; phylum Arthropoda; class Copepoda; order Calanoida; family Acartiidae; genus Acartia; species Acartia tonsa. The sequence continues at coordinate 14,433,934 of NC_137274.1, forward strand.
AACATTTAACATAAACTTTTCCAGGAAAGGTTTGATTCCAGAAACATTTAACATAAACTTTTTCAGGAAAGGTTTGATTCCAGGAACATTTATTATATACTTTTTTCAGGAGAGGTTCGATTCCAGGAACATTTATCATAAACTTTTTCAGGAAAGGTTCAATTCCAGGAACATTTATTATAAACTTTTTCAGGGAAAGTTCGATTCCAGGAACATTTATCATGAACTTTTTTCAGGAAAGATTCGATTCCAGAAGCATTTATTATAAACTTTTTTTAGGAAAGGTTCGATTCCAGGAATATTTATTATGTACTTTTTTAGGAAAGGTTCGATTCCAGAAGCATTTATTATAAACTTTTTTAGGAAAGGTTCGATTCCAGAAGCATTTATTATAAACTTTTTTAGGAAAGGTTTAAATCAAGGAACATTTATTATAAACTTTTTTAGGAAAGGTTCGATTCCAGGAACATTTATTATAAACCTGTTCAACGAGGAAGAGCACATTGGAGTGGAAACCGTACCGGAACTCAAAGTTTTTTAACAATAACTTTGGGTACTTTTCATGAATTTGAATGGATGGTTACAAACTAAAAGTGTCCATATTTTGCAACCTATAATTTCAATCTAAAGGAGGAGAATTTTGTTTATTATCAATTGGGGGAGCACATTTATTTATCATTCATTGTCTTATCTCCGCAAATTAATGAAAAATAAATTTTTTCTAATGTCATAATTTTTAGGAAATATTAATTGATATAGAATATTTGTGGATATTATGGCAGGGGACTAATTTTTGTCTATTAATTGCTATTGCCCCTGTTATTTATTGGTCAGATTATTCATTCAGTAGTTGGGAGAGGGGATAATTGGGGGGGGGGTGAAAGGAGGGAATCGTTATATTATCCCGCAGCATGTTTTACTTTATTAGAGATCATTAAAAATCTGGTGTAAGATCCAACTAATAATATATCCATTTTTTCCTGAGTTTATATAGAAGAAGAAAAATCTTTTTTTAGGGGTATAAACTAAATAACCCTCCAGAAAATGGCATAAAACCTGCTCTGAATCTCTATCAAGCTTCCTAGAGAATATATATAAACTATAGAAAGGGGGGGGGGCTAAAGGGGTGTTTGTTTACACCACCTAAAACATTTGTAACCTCTCATTTTACCCCCCTCAAAATAAAAAAAAAGCTTGGACGTCCATGCATACATACTTTAGTATTTAGGGAGGGAGGGGACATTGGGCATTAAATTACAATAGTATTCAAAGTACTTTATTATCAAATAATTATTGTTTATTACAAACTATTAAAAAATAAATTTAACCCACAACAGGGGTAATCATGGAAGTCCAAGGGGGGCGGGTGAAAAGATGATTACCCCCCCCCCCCCCCCATAATAAAAGCTTGGAGTCCTTTAAACTATGATATAAAGATTACCCCCTCAAAATGAACTACGGCACCCCCAAAATTTTAATTTCCAATTTTTACCGCCCCCCCCCCCCTCAAATAAAAAAGCTTGGACGTCCTTGGGGGTAATTTTGTGTATCACCATTTGGGATGAACATCAAATTTATTGTCCATTGTCTTATCCCTTGAGATTCCTGCTGCCTAAGAGTTGCTAAGTAAAGTTGGTCGAAGGTCAATTAGAGTTAGCATTGTTAGCAATCCAGGGAGGGAGGGGACATTGAGCTGTTTATTACAATAGTCCCCATGGTTTTATAATAACGTTTTCTTTTTCGTTGTCTTAATAACTTTGGAAACTTTAATCAAATTTTAATTGGTTGGTTCATTAATTTGAGTGTCCTAACGTTTCCACCACTAATTGTAATCTGGGGATGTACATCAATTTATCGGACATTGTCTTATCCCTTTAGATCAATAGTTAGTACTTGCAATAATGGATATAGAATATAATACTTGGATATATTGACAGGGGAAAAACTGTCGTCAATTTAGGTTGCTAAAAGGGACATCATTTATTGGTTCATCCAATTGGAGGGGAGGTGATGGGAATATAAAGGGTGGATGTAAGTTTCACTTTATTAGAGAACATGGAAATCTGTTGCAACATCCAAGTATACATATATCCATTGTACTTTCATGGTCATTTTTACATCTTTTGGTAGCACAGATAATCTATATTTAGGGTATGTCCGTCCGTCAGTTTGTTTGTTCCTGCCCTACAGGGAGTAAGGGAGGGGACAATGGGCAATTAATTCAACTTAAGAGTTTTCGCTGAAAGGCCATGAAATCCAGAGTTATCCAGAAATTTGAAGAAATTGTTAATCAAGTCTAGAAAAACCATAATCCCTTTAAGCCAGTACCCAAAGTCTGAGACTCCCAAAAATTAAATATTCGATCCATTGTCCCCTTCCCTACTCCCTGCCTGCCATAACTAAATTGAAGACTAAAGGGTACATTTGTAAATTTTTACATACATTTAGAGGATTGGATCTAAATGAATCTAAAGGGATAAGACATTGTCAGGGATCTAAAGGGATAAGACAATGGCCGATATATTTATGTACATCCCCAATGATGATACACAAAATTACTCCATAGATTATTTTAAATAGATTCCACAATAAATGGTCGAAACGTTTGGACACACAACTTTATGAAGCAACAAATTAAAATTTAATAAAAGTCCCCAAAGCTATGTACCAACGAATAAGAAAATGTTATTATAAAACTTTGGGGACTAGTGTAATAAACAGCCCAATGTCCCCTTTCTCCCTGGCATTTGGTGATTTCCCATAAGTGGTCGCTGGACCACTTATAATCCCCCCATAAGTTTTTTAATAAATTGAGTGTAATGTTTCTTTTCCAATTATTAAACACTGCGGGGGAATTAAAACTTCGGCTATTTAATAACCAAACTAACTTAACCTAACCTAAAATAAATAAACAAACAAACGAAGACACAATAAAAACTGTCCCGAATTTGTACTAATTTTGAGGAACACGACTCCAGTGACGTCATATTTTTCTTTCCCGAAAAAGGGAAGGGGGGAAGAAAATCTCTTCAAAAGAGATGGGGAAAACCCCCTTTTCTCCCATCTCTTTTTTCTTCCCCCCTTCCCTTTTTTTCTTTCCCCCTTCCCTTTTTCGGGAAAGAAAAATATGACGTAATTGGAGTCGTGTTCCTCAAAATTAATACAAATTCGTGACAGTTTTTATTGTGTCACAAACGAAAAACTAACCCCCCCCCACCAAACCTCTTATTTTTTCAAAATAAGTAAGAGGGGAGGGAGGTATCTGCGCTCAATGGGGAACTGTATGTGAAAATTTATTTTTAGATTTCTACCCTAGGTGTTGTTCAGTATCTTTTATATGGTGTATATCTGTCTATCTATTTTAAATAAATATTTGTAATTTAGATTATGCCTTGAAAAATCCTCTAATGTTTTTTGTAAAAATCTTTGAAACTTTAGATTTTTTTTATTTTATTTTCAGTATCAAAATATTATTGTAACTGAAGAGTATCGTTATGCATTCTATATATGTTAAATAATATCTATTTATCGTATTCATTCGAATCCGGTGGATAGGAACCGGTTCTCATCCATACGAAAAAACTATGTCTAGCATCGTATTATATCCAGCTTTCTAGGAATATAAAAATGTACAATCATAAGATTAAAACCTTTTTTTTAACCCGTGCCTTCGGCACCTCGGGGGCTAAAAAAATGGTTTTAATCTTATAATTGTACATTCTATATCCGCGGAAAGCTGTTTATAATACGATGAGAGAAATAACTATTATCTATCTATCCAGCTTTCTATTTTTACATCTATCTATCTATCCATCTGTATATCTATTTATCTATCTATCCATCTGTATATCTATTTATCTATCTATCTATCTATCTATCTATCTATCTATCCATCTGTATATCTATTTATCTATCTATCTATCCATCTACATACTATCTGTCTATCTATCTATCCAGCTATCTATCTATCTATCTATCTATCTATCTATCTATCCATCTGTATATCTATTTATCTATCTATCTATCCATCTACATACTATCTATCTATCTATCTATCCAGCTATCTATCTATCTATCCAGCTATCTATCTATCTATATATATATATTTCTATCTATCTATCTATCTATCTATCTATCTATCTATCTATCCATTTATCTATCTATCTATCTATTTATCTATCTATCTATCTATCTATCTATCTATCTATCTATCTATCTATCTATCTATCTATCTATCTATCTATCTATCTATCTATCTATCTATCTATCTATCTAGGTATTGACCAAAGATTCTGTGACAGTATCAGTGGATGCTGTAGTATATTACCGAGTATCAAACGCCACTGTGTCTGTGGCAAATGTAGAAAACGCGCATCATTCCACAAGGTAAACAATTAGCTTTTTCTCTAAGTTTACTATGTAAGAGTTTGCGGATTTGTCTGTCTGTTTATCTGCTTTCTATCTGTCTATCTGTCTTTCTGCCTGTCTATCAGTCTGTCTGTCCGTCTATCTATCTGACTTTCTGTCTGTATGACAGTCTGCCTATCTATCTATCAGTCTGTCTATATATCAGTTTGTCTGTCTGTATGTATATGTCCTTCTTTTTATCTGTTTTTCTGTCTGTCTTACTGTCTTTTTTTCTGTCTGTCTGTCTATAAATCTGTCTTTCTATAAGTCTTTCGGTCTGTCTTTCTATCAATCTGTTTTTCTGTCTGTCTTTCAGTCTGTCTGTCTATCAGTCTATCTTTCTATCTGTCTTTCTGTCTGTCTGTCTATCAATCTGTCTTTCTATCTGTCTTTCTGTCTGTCTGTCTATCTGTCTTTCTGTCTGTCTGTATATCAGTCTGTCTGTCTGTTTGTCTGCTTTTATGTATGACAGTGTCTGTCTGTCTGCTTTCTATCAGCCTGTCTGTCTATCTGTCTTTCTGCATGTCTATCAGTCTGTCTGTACGTCTATTTATCGTTCTGTCTGTCTGTCTGTCCATCTATCAGTCTGTCTATCTTTCCATCTGCTTGTCTGTTTTTATGTGAGACAGTCAGTCTGTCTATCAGTCTGTCTTTACATCTGTTACATATGTCTTTTATTCTATCTGTCTATCTTTTCATATATCTATCTATATAATCTATCTATCTATCTAGACTACTTGCTCAAACAACACTGCGTAATATTTTGGGTACGAAGAATCTCCATGAAATTCTAAGCGACAGAGAATCTATATCTGGGTCGATGCAGGTAAAAAAAAATATTTTTTTTACGCGCATTAAAACAAAAGGCTTATAGTTTTCACTTCTGCCGTCAATTAAAAAACTTGTTTTTTAATGCTTTCTCGTCTTTTGTATGGCCCTGATAAATGATTCATAATTTGAATCTTTATATGAGATGGGTTCATAAAGGCTTCAGCTTTCATAAAAAATCGTCTGGTTTATTTGTTGAAATTAGATTTTTTTGCTTTGAAGGGAGGGTTTGGAGGGATTTGATCAGTTTAATTGAGAAGCTTCCATATTCTTAAATTTTCTTTTAAAAGTTACAAGAAAATTTAAATCACTTTTCTGAGGTGAATTCTTAAAAAACTTTTGCCCCACTAAAATCAGTGAGGCGAACTAAAAATTTAGAGGGGTCAATTTTGCCTCAATTTTAGTGGGGCAAAAGTTTTTTTTAAGAATTCACCTCTGAACTAAACACACAGACTTCTTGTTACTTTTATATGTGGATTAATTGGAGTAATAATAAAATATTAAAATTATAATTGTAAATAATTTTTATTTTTTTATTTTTGAAAGTTCTAACATATTGTTTATTAATGTTTTAGGTTTTTTTTGCAAAGCTACCTTTTAAAGTTTTTGTGTTTGTTGGCAGAAAGTTTATTACACTAGTCCCCAAAGTTCTATGATAAAATTTGACTTTTATTGAATTTTAATGGTTGGGTCATTAAGTTGAGTGTTCAAACGTTTCAACCACTAATTGTAATTTTCAGAAGGGGTTATATTGTGTATCATCAATGGGGATGTTGGCCAATTTATTGGCCATTGACTTATCCCTTTAGTTCCCTGTAAAAATAATTCCATTTAACAAATTAGTTAGAGAAGTTGTTTCTAACATAAATTTAAGTTTTATTACATTTTCGTTTTTTCCATATTTACCCCTTAAATTTTTATTTTTTTCCGCATTTTTTTCTTGTAAGAAGTTTCATAATATGAGTTTTATTGATTAGTAAAAGTGAGTTGGAATAGTTTTTTTTGTATTAATTATAAAAATGTTGACTTTATTTTTATGGGAAAAGTTTGATGACATTTTTTGTATTGTTTACATAACCAAACACAAATATGAATTTTTTCTATTCCAAATGCAGTGGCCATGATTAATACGATATAAATGGAGAAAATCACTAAAAAATCAGACATGTGACGTCATAAAAATGAGGGAGATGAGGTGAGAAGTGGAAAAGAAAACCCCTAAAAAAAGAGATGGATATTCACTCATTTTTATGACATCACATCACATCATTGTGCTGTAACTAAAGGAAAGTGCATTAAAAAGGAAGGGGGCTTGTGGGGAAATTTGCATTTGATTTGTTTTTAGAATCTTTTTCCCTTGTCCCTAAATATATATTTCATGCAATATTGACAACAGCCTGAAAGGTTCAATAGAAGTTGAGCTTCGAAATGGAATAAAAAATTAACTTATTCAAAAAATTGTTATTAATTTTCTTTAGATAATTTTATGAAAATTGTTTTAGGTTTTTTTTCTTTTCTTAGATATTTATTTCTCTTTCTACAGAGCTGGAATTCATCAATTATGTTATTATCTATTATTCTATGTCAAGGTTTAAATATTCCTAGATATTTTTTGATCAATTTCATAAACGTTTTAAAATTAGATTTTATGTTTTACCTGGAAATAATTTTAACTGTGACAAAAAAATTATTCTTATATTTTAATTTGAAAATTTTCTATTAATGTTTTAATCCCTTATTCCTTTTTAAGTATTTTAATGAAGTTTTTAGTAGATTTCATAACCCCAAAAATAAGACAGTAAAAGTGTCTCCTAATAAAAGGGGACTAATGGTTACAATGTTTGGCCAAACTATTCCAAATGACATCATATTAGAAGGAAAAATGACGTCAATTGTGATACTTCGACCACAAGTTTTAAAATTTACCCTTTTTTAGAGACACTTTTACCAGATTCGCTCAAAAACAAAAAGAATTCTTTCCTGTTTTCCTCTATCACTTATGGTTTATGCATCTCCCCCCAAAATCTTAAATATTAGGCAAAATAAGTAAAGATGCGGTTTTCCTTCCCCCCAATAACAAACATAAAAAAATTAAAACTATTGCTTCATATGCTTCATTTACTTCTCTGAGATTTGATTCAAACAGTCAGGGCTTGGTAGGAGTGATGAAAACTTACCTTCTATTTAAATTAAACTTAAATTAACCATTATTTTTTTTTTGAAACATTGCTATTTATATACTCTTAGGAATAATAAGGCAATAATTTGTTTTCTCATATTCATTCAAATCCGGATAGGAACTGGTTCTCATCCATTCGAAAAAACTATGTCTAGCATCGTATTATATCCAGCTTTCTACGAATATAAAAATGTACAATCATAAGATTAAAACTGGTTTTAATCTTATAATTATACATTCTATATCCGCAGAAAGCGGTTTATAACACAATGCGAGAAATAACTATTACACTATCAAGTATATGATGTCATCCTTGTTTGTTTATTTAGAATACCTTTTTTTGTCCTTAACCCATTTACCCAAATAGTATCTCCTTTTTTCTTCGATGTTTTCAGATTGTCCTGGACGAGGCCACGACATCGTGGGGAATCAAGGTGGAGCGTGTGGAGATGTAAGTTTTTGGATATTAATCCTCGTGTGCGTGGGGCATTATTGGTGCATCCCTTGTGCATGTTTGCGGCATTTGCGCGAACACGTGCGCCAAATGCCGAGTGATACAATGCACAGGGAGGCCAAAATGTCCGACCAGTCATAATCCCCTTTTTTGTAATGTTAACAAAATTGTAAAACTCTTTAGACTGTTCTCGACGAGGCGACCACAAGTTGGGGTATCAAAGTCGAGAGAGTTGAGATGTAAGTATAATCTATATTCTCTTCAAATAGTTGGACAAAAATCCGGGAATTTAGAGAAAAGAAATCCTCGAATTTACTACAACAATTTAGTGAATTTCTTCAATATTTTTAGTGGATTTTTAAAATCTCTAACAAATAGTAGGTAGTTTATCAGTTAGAAAGATTTTTTAAAAATGTGTTAACCACTGAACCGATTGAGGTTTTATATACAAAGATAGGAAGTAGATAGATAGTTAGAAACTCAGAGAGGAAGGTAGGTATAATTAAAAATCAGTTAGAATTTCCTCAGTAAACCCCTCCCCCCACTCCCGTATAGTCAAATAAAAAGATTGAAATGTAGGAGGGTTTATATTCTACCTCAGAAAGAATCATGTTGTTTAAACTCCCCCCACCCCCTCATGAAAAAATATTTAACTTGAACGATGTGAATGTCTAGTTTAACAAGGATGACAACATCCATAAGTAGCGAAGCACAAAAAAATAAACGCCTAGGACAAACAGACAAAGTTAGTTATAGAGAAGATGTACAGTTCTCATAACAAAGAAAAAAGAGAGAATATGCTAAAACTCCAAGAAAATCACAAAACCTTTAAAAAGAAAATAAAGTTTACATCTTTTTAAGCATTAACAACAGACAGACGATTGACGAACACAAAAATGTATAGAATAGATGTGCATATGGCAGAAGAATCTTCACTAAAAATTTCAGCTGTCTATCTGTAATTGCAGCCGATAAATCACATTTCCCCAATTGCGTTACGGACTGACTGACGGACGAACGGAAGTGAATTATGGAGTAGCTTCGCTATTAAAAATAATTTTTTTTCCCATGGGAGTTTAATCAACATAAGAAAGGTAAGAATTATTTCTAGTATGGCTTCCAACCGATTAATATCCGGTTGATTACAACCGGTTCTCAGCCATACCGAAAAATCATGTATAGCATCAAATTACAGATAATTTTCCACGTGTATTAATATAAATATCATAAAAGGCCTGGGTCTTCGGCCTCTCAGGGTTAACAAACTAGAGTTTTTATTTTTATTTTTAAATCTGCGGAAAGCTGTCTGTAATATGATGCGATAAATACTTATTTTAAGTAGAGTAGCAATAACAAATTATTTTACAGGGGATAAAATTCTACAATTGCATCGTATTATAGGCAGCTTTCCGCGGATATTAAAAAGAACCGGGTTAACCAAACTGGTATGAATTTTATGATTTTCATTTTACTATTCGTGGAAAATTGTCTTTAATACGATGCTTTACGTGATTTTTCAGTATGACTAAGAACCGGTTCTAATCCAGAGGATAAGAATCGGTTCCAAAGCAATACTGGGAAATTCATCAAATTCGGGTGTTTGGTGGGCGTTGCTACAAAAGACTTAATCACAAAAGATTAGGTTATAGAATGATACATAGCACTAGTGTTGAAAAGAGACTATCCATAGAAAAACACACAGCTCAAAAGTAGGAATATATTTTGATTAGTTACCACTAATCCTTTTCAACCTTCTATAGTCCCTTTTTGTAAAAAATGTATTTGAAACTGATCAATTTCAATATTAGGTCTTTCATTAATTAGGTCTTTTGTAGGAATAGGTATTTTTAAGGAATAAGTCTTTTGGAGGATCAGATCTTTTGTAAAATTAGGTCTTTTGTAGGATTAGGCCTTTGAGGGATTATGTATTTTGTAGCATTCGATCTTTTGTAAAATTAGGTCTTTTGTAAGATTAGGTGTTTTGTAATTAGGTCTTTTTTAAGATTAGATGTTTTCTTATTAGGTGTTATCTTATTAGGTCTTTTGTAGGATTAGGCCCTTTGAGGGGTTATGGATTTTGTAGGATTAGATCTTTTGTAAAATTAGGTCTTTTGTAGGCTTAAATATTTTGTAAATAGGTCTTTTGTAAGATTAGGTGTTTTGTAATAAGGTCTTTTGTAGGATTATGTCTTTTGTAAGATTAAGTGTTTTCTTATTAGGTCATTTGTAAGATTAGATCTTTTGGAAAATAAACGTCTTTTGTAAGATTAGATCTTTTGTAGAATAATGGTCTTATGTAAGATAAGATCTATTGTAATATTGGTCTTTACGGTGTTTTGTAATTAGGTCTTTTGTAGCAACGCCGTTTTGTGAGCTTAACTAATGATTGTATAAAATTTTAGTAAAGATGCGAGGTTGCCAGTTCAGCTGCAGAGAGCTATGGCTGCCGAGGCTGAGGCCGCTAGGGAGGCCAGAGCTAAGGTAAGCAGATTTAGAATCCGCTGCATTTCAGCTACAAATCCGCTGTATTTCCGCTGCATTTACACTGGATTAGAAACGGATCTGAACTATAATACTTGAAAAGTATATATTTCCAGTATGGCGTCGAAATCGATTCATATCCGCCGGATTATTACCGGTTCAGTCAGCCGTCCTGAAAAATCGTGTATAACATATTATTACAGATAATTTTCCACGAATATTACAATAAAAATCATATAATTAATACCTGTTTTGTTAGCCCGGGTCTTCGGCCCTCGTGTCTTACAAAACTGGTTATAATGTTATAATTCTTTAATTTAATATCTGATGAAATATTTCTTTGATATGATGCAATATTAAGTAATTATCCAAAGTTTAATGCTTACCCGATTATATTATATGATTTCAAACAGTGCATATCCGCTCGTTTTGAGAAAGGTTATAAGTTTGAATCTCGGCCCAACACTGCGTCATAACTAAAGACGTTAGAAATGGTTCCTACTGCTGCTATGTCAGATGGGCAAAAAATAGTTACAAGTAATGGGAATGCCAAAAAACATGGGTGACTCACTACCATGCACAGTTAGGACAGTTAGACAAAGTTCGCGCAATCAAATGGTAGGTTGCACTGCACATGTATGAATAAGAGAATTCCTTTTGCTTCGCCTCTAGCTCCTTGGCGAGTGCTGGGTAGGTGAGAAGAATAGCTTAAAACCATCAAATAAACAAATATAAAACTTACCGGAAAACTACAACCATTTCGAATAAGCAAGTTCTGAGTTTCAGATAAAATAAAGAAATTTTCAGTAAGGCTTCGAAACCGATTAATATCCGACGGTTTTCAGCCATACTGAAAAATCATGTATAGCATCGTATTACTGACAATTTTACGCAGTTTTATTAGCCCGGGTCTTTTGGACTTAAAAACTGGTTTTAATCTTATAGTTTTTCATTTTAATATCCGCGAAAAGTTGTCTATAATACGATGCAATAAATATTAATTTTAAGCAGTTTGAACTAAGAAAAGCATTTGAGAGCATATACCCAATATTTAAGGTTCATTAAGTTGAATGACCAAAAGTTTCAACCTCTAATTGTAATCTACAGAAGGGGTATTTTTGTATATCATCGGAATGAACATTAATTTATCGTTCATTGGCTTATCCCTTTCTGATCTATTTATATATATCTAGAAGTAGACACAGGGCTCTAAAGGGATAAGACAATGGCTGATAAATTGATGTACATCCTCAATGATGATACATAAAATTATTCCTTCTGTGGATTACAATATGAAACGTTTGGTTACTCAACTTAATGAATCAACCAATTAAAATTAAATTAAATTATTATAAAACTTTGGGTACCAGTGTAATGTCCCCTCCCTCCCACCCTGGGTAGACCTATGTTGTGGACTTCTGTGTAATTAATTATTAACCCCTAGGGAGGTACTATGCTACACACACATACACACACACACATGCTCACACACACACATACACACACACACACACACACACACACACACACACACACACACACAAACACATACATACACATACACACGGCATGAACACACATACACACACACATATATACACATGTACACACACACACACACACACACACACACACACACACACACACACACACACACACACACACACACACACACACACAGACCCCAAGGGTATCAAGGCATAAGACAATGGATGATAAATTGAAGAACAACCCCAATATTATCCTTTTTGTTGATTAAAATTATTGGTGAAAAAGATTGGACACTCAAGAATTAATAATAAAAGTACCCAAGATATAAACTATCAAAAACTTTGGGCACAAGTAGAATTTAGAAGGGATCTAAAGGGATAAGACAATTGCCGATAAATTAATGTACATCCCATTGATGATACACAAAATTACAAAGGGGGAGGAAGGTTGTGCTATAATTCCGTAAAGGTGTGAGTTTTAAGGCTCAAAAACAGTAGTAGAACGATAATATTCACTAAATATAAATATACAAAATTTTTGTCTATGGTTCTATTCAATAATGAATACATATATTTAGTGAATAATATCGTTCTATTACTGTTTTTAAGCGTTAAAACTAACACCTTTAAGGAAAACTTTAGGCAACAATATAATTTAACGTCCAATACCCCCCACCTTAAAGAATACTAGCGGCTTCGCCCCTAGCTTATAGGGGCTCCCTCCCCAGAGGTTTAATCAACCTAATTTTCATATTTTAGATTTGAAAGAAGAAAAAATTTTGGAGGGGGGGAAATTTTTCTTTTTTTGCGGGGGAGGGGGGTGGAAGTGGTCGATTCCTTTTTTTAATTTCAGTTTTTTGGGGGGGTGGTATTTTTCATTTTTTGTGGGGGTTGGGGGCGTCCCACCCCCCAAGATACCATCCCAGGACCAGTAGGTATATTCCCTGAAGAGTAGAGCCCAATCAGTTCAGTGGTTGCTGAAATCTTAAGCTTCAGACAGACAGATAGACATCGTACTACTTTATATTGTAGATAATGATGTTCCTATTCCTAGATATCCTTGAAGTATATTGCAGATGTATATCTACCTACATATATCCTCGCATATTCTTTGGAGATCGGTTTCTGAAGTAGCGAAGCTACTCTATAATTCACTTTGTCTGTCCGTCCATAACGCTATGGGGGAAACGTGATTTCATCGGCTGCTATTAAAGAAAGACAGTTGAATTTTTTATTGAAGATTCTTATGACATATGCGCATCTAATCTATACATTGTTTTTTCCGTCTGTATATTGGTCATGCTTCTAATGATGTAAACGTTATGTTTCGGAGATTTTTGCATATTATCTCTCTTTTTAAAATTTGTTATGACAACTTAACATCTGCATTTTAAAAAACTTTGTCAGTTTTTTTTATTACTCGCTACTTATGGATTTTATCATCCATTTTTAACCTTATTCTTGGGGGGGGGACATTTTTTTCTTAAAAATTCCAATTTGAACCAAATTTTGAGGAAGCAATATTGCTTTTTAGAGATATCTAACATAAAACGTTGCCATGGTCAAAAAAAATATTTAATCTTAATTGATAGGTACAATTTCGACAAATAATTTGTTTGTTGGTTTGTCAGAATTGTACATTAATTTATTATTCACTAGCTTCTACGCCCCTAGAGGCCTCTAGGTACACTTGAAGAGGGGAGAGTCGAATTTGATAACCCAATTTATTATTTTAGATTTTAAAAGAAAACGTAATTTTTTGGGGGGAGGGGAATTTTTTTCTAGGAGCGATTTTTCTTGGGAGAGTAGTGGTAACCTCCCCCAAAATAGTTATAAACCTTCCCGGGACCTATGAGAAATACCCTGTTAAGGAGAACCCGATCAGTTCAGCGGTTAGCGAGATCCTTCGGTACAAACACACAGACAAACAGACAAACATCATGTTACTTTTGTATAAGGATTATCTTATATGTTTAATTTAATATTTTTCTTGATATAATTTCTCGAAGCTAGATGCACAGCTGAATAAACGTCATGAATATCAAAAAGTAAATTTATTTAAAATTTCGGTGCTTTATTTAAAAGTATCCTCTTAAGCACTGATAATCCCCCCCCCCCCCCCCCATACTTATAATAAGTACTAGCGGCTGCGCCCCGAGTATCCAGGGGACTTTAAAGGGTTAAGGAGGTGGTAGAAAAAAACTTAAACCATCCCAAGTCTTAAATTTAAAAATAAAATAGCCTAAAACCTTCCCTGGACCTATAAGTAGCTTCACTGTAAAGGAGATCCATATATGTTTAGCGGTTAGCGAGATCCTTCGCTACAGCCAAAAAAGCTTACTACTTTATATAATAGGATTATAAATCGATTAAGCTCTCCAATCTATGGAAGCTTTCTATAGGTCCTGGGATGGTTTCTGGCTATTTTTCTGCTTTCTTTACTCTTGGAATACATATTTCATAGATGCAGGGGCGCAGCAGTTACTAGGTTACAGGGTTAGGGCCCCCTGCAGGGGTTAAGCATAGAAAAAAAATATTCACCAGAATTTTCATTTTTAATATATGTTAAAGGGGGCGGGGGGGTATCAACCGCACTTTCTTCAAAAGTACCCAAACGTTTTAAGTTACTTGAATTTCAAAAGACGTTTAGAAATATGATACTCTTGTTTTCTAAGCATGGACTAAGGGGACATTAGCAAGAATAATATACTGGACCTCAAAGTTTCATATAGACTTTGGACTATGAAAAGAAAAATTCATTTGAAGTGTCTAAACTTTTTAACCAACGATTTTAAGCTGCATAAATTTAACCTCAATTGGCTTATCCCTTAAGATCCCTATATTTTGAATCATCTTTATAATAAAGTAACAGGATGTCTATCTCTTTGTTTGTTTGTACCAAAGGATCTTGCTAACCGCTGAACCGATGTGGTTCTCCTTTACAGGGTAGCTTCTCATAGAGCCTGGGACGGTTTATAACTATTTTGGGGGAGGGTACCACCACTATCCCAAGAGAAATCCGCTAGTATCATTTAAATCAAAAGTCACTTAGGTATTCTTTTTATAAAACCATCTGAATTTGTCCCCCATCTATGTTCAGGTGTGTGTGTATCTTTGTGTGTGTGTGTGTGTGTGAATGTGTATGTATGTGTGTGGAACTGACCAAATGAAGACTAATGATAAGGTGTTGTGTGTTGTCAATTTGTGCACACACATACACACACATACACACACACACACACACATACACACACACACACACATACACACAATTAATCTAAAAGAGAAGAGAAAAATATCATCTTGCTAAGTGATATCTTTTTTTTGTTACACACATTCCTTTGTCTGTCTGTTTATCTGTCTGTCTGTCTGTCTGTTTATCTGTCTGTATGTCTGTCTGTTTGTCTGTTTGTTTGTCTCTCTGTCTGTTAGTCTGTTTGTTTGTTGTTTGTCTTTCTGTTTGTCTATCTGTCTGTTAGTCTGTCTGTCTGTTTTAATGTTTGTTTGTTTCTCTGCCTTCTGTTTGTCTGTCTGTTTGTCTGTTTGTCTGTCTGTTTGTCTGTCTGTTTGTCTGTCTGTTTGTCTGTCTGTTTGTCTGTCTGTTTTTCTGTTTGTTTTTCTGTCTGTTTGTCTGTCTGTTTGTCTGTCCGTTTGTCTGTTTGTCCCTCCCTCTATCTGTCTGTTTGTCTCTTACTCTGTCCGTCTATCCCTCAATCTGTCTGTCTGTCTATCCCTCACTCTGTCTGTCTCTCACTTTGTCTGTCTGTCTACCCTTACTTTTTCTGTCTGTCTCACTCTGTATGTCTTTCCATCTGTCTGTCTGTCCCTCTACTTATCTGTCTGTCTCTCACTCTGTCTGTCTGTCTCTTACTCTGTCCGTCTAACCCTTACTCTGTCTGTCTGTCTATCTCTCACTCTATCTGTTTGTCCCTCTATCTGTCTGTCCCTCTATCTATCTGTCTGTCTCTCACTATGTCTGCCTGTCTGTCTATCCCTCACTCTGTATGTCTGTCACCCACTGTCCCTCTTTCTGTATCTCACTCTGTTTCTCAAAAATTCTATCTGTCCTTCACTCTGTCTGTCTGTCCCTACTCTATCTCTCTGTCTGTTCTTAACTTTGTCAGTCTGTCTGTCTGTCTATATCCTCACTCTATCTCTTTGTCTGTCTGACACTCACTCTCTCTTTTGACATTAAATAAATGAAAAAAAAAGAAAATTTTTGCCTTGAGTCTTGCAAATTTTGTGAATAGCCAAATCATACCTAAATGTTTATAGTTTAGATAAGATAAGATTTATTAATGCGAGAAATTAGGCCCCGCTTAATTGTAGCAGTACATAGAACAGCAGGCTATCTACTGCACTTTACAATTATAATATAAATAATTAGCTACCTAGGGAAGGTTTCGTAGTTTTATTGCTATTTAATTGCTGTCAAAGCCTTGCTAAGAATAAAAAGGTTTTATCCATTTGATTGACTTTATTGCAAAATGTTTTTTATTTGTGAATTGAAGAAAAAGTTATGGTTTCTTTGTTAGCTGCTAGAAAAAGCCCTTAATATGGTAGTCACCAGGGAGGGAGAAGACATTGGGCTGTTTATTACACTAGTACCAAAAAGTTTATAATAATGTTTCCTTCTTTGTTGGCTCAACAACTTTGAAAACTTTCGAGTGTCAATATATTTATACCAATAATTGTAATCTACAGAAGGGGGGCGTAATCATTGAAAATGTACTTTAATTTTTCAGCTATTATCTTATCCCTTTCGATCCTGTATTGGTTTATTTTTCTCTTGTTCCCAATTTAAAGGTGTTTGGGTCTGATTTCAGATTAAGCTAGAAAGTCCCTTTCAACATGATAAGTTTCAAAGTTTATATTTAATTTTTTTAAAGTTGAAAATGGTTTATTTTAGGGGTTATTTCTCTTAGTTATAAACCTTCCCTGAACAAACTGACCAATAAATGAATTTCAAGATTAATTGACATGTATCCACATATCATTTATCTATTCACTTACCCCACTGGACATGTATCCATATACCCTATATCTATTCACTTACTCCACTGGACATGTATCCATATATCCTATATCTATTTACTTACCTCACTGGACATGTATCCATATATCCTATATCTATTCACTTACCCCACTGGACATGTATCCATATATCCTATATCTATTCACTTACCTCACTGGACATGTATCCATATATCCTATATCATTTCACTTACCCCATTGGACATGTATCAACATATCCTATATCTATTCACTTACCTCACTGGACATGTATCCACATATATAATATATCTATTCACTTACCCCACTGGACATGTATCCATATACCCTATATCTATTCACTTACCTCATTGGACATGTATCCACATATCCTATATCTTTTCACTACCCCATTGGACATGTATCCATATATCCTATATCTATTCACTTACCTCACTGGACATGTATCCACATATCCTATATCTTTTCACTACCCCATTGGACATGTATCCACATATCCTATATCTATTCACTTACCTCACTGGACATGTATCCACATATATAATATATCTATTCACTTACCCCACTGGACATGTATCCATATATCCTATATCTATTCACTTACCCCACTGGAAATGTATCCATATATCCTATATCTATTCACTTACCTCACTGGACATGTATCCATATATCCTATATCTATTCACTAACCCCACTGGACATGTATCCACATATCCTATATCTATTCACTACCCCATTGGACATGTATCCATATATCCTATATCTATTCACTACCCCACTGGACATGTATCCATATATCCTATATCTATTCACTTACCCCACTGGACATGTATCCATATATCCTATATCTATTCACTTACCCCACTGGACATGTATCCATATATCCTATATCTATTCACTTACCCCACTGGACATGTATCCATATATCCTATATCTATTCACTTACCCCACTGGACATGTATCCATATATCCTATATCTATTCACTTACCTCACTGGACATGTATCCACATATCCTATATCTTTTCACTACCCCATTGGACATGTATCCACATATCCTATATCTATTCACTTACCTCACTGGACATGTATCCACATATATAATATATCTATTCACTTACCCCACTGGACATGTATCCATATATCCTATATCTATTCACTTACCCCACTGGAAATGTATCCATATATCCTATATCTATTCACTTACCCCACTGGAAATGTATCCATATATCCTATATCTATTCACTTACCTCACTGGACATGTATCCATATATCCTATATCTATTCACTAACCCCACTGGACATGTATCCACATATCCTATATCTATTCACTACCCCATTGGACATGTATCCATATATCCTATATCTATTCACTTACCCCACTGGACATGTATCCATATATCCTATATCTATTCACTTACCTCACTGGACATGTATCCACATATTCTATATCTATCCACTTACCTAACTGGATAGAAAAACTTTTTTGCAATCTTTCCATTTCTTTTATTCTTGTAACAAAACATGGTAGAAATTCAGGGAGTGAGGGGACATTGAGCTGTTTATTACACTAGTCCCCAAAGTTTTATTATTTGTTGGCTTACCAACTTTGGGGACTTTTGCTGAACTTTAATTGGTCAGTTAACCGTCTAATAATTTTAATATACAGATGGTGTAATATTCTGCAAACCATTGGGAATGTAAATAAATTTTTCGGCCATTGTCTTATCCCTTTAGATCCCTGTAACGAAAATAGGAGAAACTTTGGCAATTCCCAGGGATCTAAAGGGATAAGACAATAGCTGATAAATTGGTGTACATCCCCAATGAAGATCAAGAAAATTATCCCATTTGCATATTAAGATTATTAGTTGGAAAGTTAGGACTTTGTTTGTAAGTAACCAACCAATCAGAATTTATAACAAATAAGTAAGTTATAAAACTTTGGGTACCAGTGTAATTTACAATCCATGGTCTCTCTTTCCTTCCTGTGCTACTTTTACTTCAGGGGAGGAACTGTTTATTACACTAGTCCTCAAAGTTTTATAATAACGTTTTCTTATTCGTTTGCTTAACAACTTTGAATTTTGTTAGGTTGGTTTATTAAGTTGAGTTTTAAACGTTTCAACCACTAAATGTTATCTACAGAAGTGGTTACTTTGTGTATCATCATTGGGAATAAACATCAATTTATCGGCCATTGTCTTATCCCTTTAGATCCCAGGTTTGATGGCCTTGAAAAATAAATATTTGCTGTTTTCAAATCATTTTACAAAGAATTTTAAAATACCCTCACCCCCCCCCCCCCCTTTCTTATCTTTAAAATTGTTCGTTTCTTTGTTTTTGTTTATGAAAGGGGGGGGGGGGAGTGTAAGTTCCAAAACACTGGGAAAACACTCCAAAAAAAATGCCTAAGAAGCATTTTTTTTTGTTTTATTGAAAAGTTTATTTGCAACGATTTTTTTTGCACAATAGCCATTATGGGTTATAAAATAAAGACAAGGATGACAACATCCATAAAAGCGAAGCTCTGAAACGGTAGGACAAACGAACATTTACACTTGTAGAGTGGTAGAACTAAATAAACATATTATAAAGCAAAATTGTTATAAAATGTGTTGCAAAACTGCTTAAAAACAAGAAACTGTTTAAGGACATATATTCATTTCTAAGACTTGATTATAGAGGTGCTTCACTATTATTATTGTACCTTGTTGTAATAGGAATGAATAATCAAAAAAATCAGATCAATAGGATAATCATATCAAATAAAAATCTTTCTAGGTCATATTTACCTACTACAGGAACCATCATGCTAAGTTTGAAATTGATCGGACAATTCCTACATGCCTAAAGTAACGATAAGAGATATCCATCCCATACGAACGTAAGGAACGACCCTAATTATAGAAAAGCTTCGCTTTTTGAAAGTTATAGAATAAGTGTAATAATAGTAATTTATCGCATCGTACTATAAACAGATTTCCATGGATATAAAAATCTTCAATAATAAGATTAAAATCATTCTTTTTAGCATAAGGAAAACTGGATATAATACGATGCTATACTTAGTTTTCCAGTATGTCTGAGAACCGGTTCTAATCCACTGGATATTGATTGGTTTCGAAGCGAAAAGAAAATAAATCACAAAAACTAATTGAATAAATTTTGTATTAGTCTTTAAATATGTATAGGGATATTTTAATTTCATGTATTACAAAAGGCTACTAGGGGCCTCTAGGGGCTTTGTATTTGAAAGGGTAGAAACATAGCCTAAAACCATCCCGAGACTTAAATCTAAAAAATAAAATTGCCTAAAACCGCCTTCTCTAAATTGGAGAACCCAATCGATTCAGTGGTTAGTGAGATCTTAAGCTACTAATATATCCAGGGATCTACAGGGATAAGACAATGGCCGATAGATTGATGTAATTACCAATTGATGATGCACAAAATTACCCCTTTTGTAGATTAATTGGTGCTTGAAACGTACCCAACTTAATGAACCAACCAATCAAAATTCAACAAAAGTCCCCAAAGTAATCAAGCCAACAAATAAGAAAAGGTTATTATAAAACTTTGGGGACTAGTGTAATAAACAGCCCAATGTCACCTCCCCTCAAGGATAAATTTCTTATATTTATTTTGGAGAGCTTTGCTATATATGGATGTTGTCATCCTTGTTAATTTGCAGTTCTGCTAATGAGAGCAAATCTTTGTAGCTCCTTACTGTGATCTAAAGGGATAAGACAATGACCGATAAGTTGATTTACATCCCCAATCATAATAAACAAGATAAAACTAATGGTTGAAAAGTTTGAACATTGGATGATAAATTGATGAATGTACAGTTACACCCCAAATTATGATAAACAATATCACCCTCTCTGTAGAATACAATTATTGGTGGAAATGTTTGGATACTTCTTTGTATCAACCAATCAAGCAAAGCTTTTAAGCCAAGGAATAACAGAACATACTTTAAAAACTTTCGGCTTTTTGAACCAACTAATCAAAATACAATAAATGTCCCCAAAGTTGTTAAGCCAACAAAGAAGAAAACGTTATTATAAAACTATGGGTACTAGTGTAATAAATAGCCCAATGTCCCCTCCCTCCCTGCTAAAACTGCCCTTGCTTAAAAGTTGGGACAAATAGAGACCAATTACAGATTTACCAGAGGTGGATACTTAAAAAAAATTGCCCCACTAATCGCTCAGTGGGACAAAATTGTTTTCGTGAAAAATCCACCAAAATCACATTAAAAACCGACAAAAATTAAACAAATCATAGAAGGGTTATTAACATATGATTTTGTTTCATTTTTGTAGATTTTGAATGTGATTTTGGTGGATTTTTCACTAAAACAATTTTGCCCCACTAAACGATTAGTGGGGCAATTTTTTTAAAGAATTCACCTCAGGTGTAGGAAGGGACCATTGGACACTTTAAATTAAACTGGTACCCAAAGTTTTATAACTCCATTGTTTCTTACTCTTTGGCAAATGAAAACTTTGGGTACTTTTATTGAATTTTGATTAGTTCAAAGTTTATCCAGACAACATTAAACTGTAAAGTACTCTAGTACCCAAAGTTTAACTTTGGGTACTTAAATATTGATTGGTTCCAAACTAGTAGTGTGTAAACATTTCATCCTATAATTTAATCTACAGTGGGGGTCATTCTGTTCATCTACATTGAATGTGTATATCAATTTATCATCCATTGTCTTATCCCTTAACATCCCTGATATCAAGTCCTCTAGGGTTTTAATTAAAAAGAACCATCGTCAAATATGATTATCTACCAATCTATTAAGCAGTCTTTTGTTTAAATATCTACTAGTGGCTTCACTCCTTGAGGCCTCTAGGGGTTGTCGGGGATTGAATTCGACCCCTATATATTTATTTCAGTTTTAAAAATAAAAATAAAAAAATTTACAGGGGTCGGGATTCGACCAACCCCCCATTTTCAATTCTAGTTAAAAAATTAGTATTTTTGGGGGGATGTGTATATGTTTTTCTATGGGTGATTTCAATTGGAAGGGTGGTGATACTCTGCACAAAAATAGTTATAAACCTTCCCAGGACCTATGTGAAGCTTTATTGTAAAGAAAACCCAGTTCAGGGGTTAGCAAGATTCTTTGGTACAAAGAGACAGACAAACACACATAGATCATGTTTCTTTATTATTCTATCAATCAAAAAATCAAGTAATCTATCAAGCAGTCTATCAATCAATCTATCAATCAATCTATCTAATGAACTATTGATTGATCTATCTACTTCTCTATCAATCAATCTTGCAAGTAATTTTTTAATTTTAATCGACCAATCAATCAATACATCAATCAATTTAAAAATCAATCTTTTGATTTTGATACCAATTAATCTATCTATCACATGGTTAATCAATTAATCTAACAATCAATCTATCAATCAATCTTTCAATAGATTGTTTAATTAATTCATTTAACACATGATCTATCAATCAATCTATCAATATATCAATCATTGGATCTGTCAATCTGTCTCTCAATTGAACTCATAATCAAATTTCTCATTCCTAAATCAATTTATCAATTGCTTTAGGAATCTATCTATCAATTAATCATTCTATCACATGTTTTATCAATCAATCTAATTATCAATAAATCCATAAATATTAATAAATCTATCCATCAATCTATCACTAGATCTATCAATCATTACAACAGTTATTTTATTTTAACATAAAATGTTTTTTTGATTTAGTAGAAATTTATTATTTATTTTTCCTTGAAATATAAAAGTTTGTTGATGCTGCGCTTTTTTTTAGATAAAATTGCTCTTGTTTGCATTATACTCTAAGTCTCTAACTTTTATATTAAATATTTATGTAAAACTTTAGAAAATCTTAAATTATGTATGCACACAGTAGACTGTTTCAAAATTTATTTAAACTGTGGCTACAAGCAGGGAGGGAGGGGACATTAGGCTGTTTGTTACGCTAGT
This sequence comes from Acartia tonsa, assembly GCF_053477335.1. NCBI lineage: Eukaryota > Metazoa > Arthropoda > Copepoda > Calanoida > Acartiidae > Acartia > Acartia tonsa. The sequence goes on from NC_137274.1 coordinate 14,456,777, forward strand.
ACTTAAAATCTATACACACCCCACCCAAAGTTTAGAAAAAAAACATGAGGAAAGGTTTAAACAGGATGTACTGGAACCTTATGATGAGTTTAGAACATGTTTTCCCTAAATTGAATTAGTACCTTCCCATATAAAAATTTTTAGTAACATATTAGTTCATTGGCAACTTTGGGAAATTTTATTAAATTTTGATTGATTTGTTCATTCAGTTGAGTGTCCTAACATTTGTTATCTACAGAAGGGAATTTTTTATTAAGGATGTACATAAATTTATCAGCCATTGTCGTAGCTCTTTAGATACCTGGGATAAAAGTAAGGTCCCCACTCCGTCCCCATTTTTATTGAGTTTCAAATAATGGGGAGAGAAGGCTCATTTAGTGTTTGTTTGTTTATAACTTTAGGTAAGGTTAGGTTAGGTTAAAGTTGAAATAGGTCTCTACAGGTATAGGCCCCCATACAGGGAGAAAGCATAAGAAAAAGTGACATTCATTTTGTGAGAAAGCAACTACTTTTCTATCAAATAACGGATACAATAATAAAATTAAATTTTAAAGTAGTAACATTCAACTAAACTTCCAGTAATTGGTAATGTGTCAGCTTGCTGTCCGGGAAGTGTCACATACAAGTCTAGACCACAATGCATAATACTAGAAATGTTAATAATGGTACCTACTGATGCTATGTCAGCTTAGTCATATCAATAGTAAGATGCCTTGTACCATAAACAGCAACTGATTACCATACACAGTTAGGACTTCATGACTAAGACGAAGTTTTGCAATCAAAGGGTTGGATGTCTGCAGGGTGAATGGATGCTTTATACCACATTTAATAAGGTGAATGGAGAGGTCTAAAACCCAAAATGACATCAAACTCCCTGTAATTAAAAAAGCCAGGATTTGATACACTCTAATGTAAACTAGTATGGTAAAATTGTGTCTGTTTTCTGCTTTTAACATAGCTTTTCATACCACATTTTATCACAATTTTGTAACACAAGGATTTATTTTATATTTTGGGCTATTCTTGGTCTGTGACACTGCCCCATGTTGCCCCTTTATTTCATATTGCCACTTTGAGAGACGATATTAGCACCTCTTATAATTTTCAAAATTAAAGATTTGGAACACAATTGTTCTAAAAGCAAAGTTTTCCATAATTACAAAAAAACAATATCCAAAAAGCAGAGATTTTTTATAATTAAATCTAAAGTAAAAAAATTGCTTTTGATACATTTTATATCCCTATCTTACATGCCATAATTACAGAAAAGTTGTGCTAAAAAATCTATGTTATGTGAAGTATCAAAACATCCTCCTGTAAATATGCATCAGTCACACATGGTGTGGTGTTGGAATAAAACTCAACTAGGGCATATCATTTGAAAGCAGGAGAGAGAACCTAATAGAGCATATGAAAGAGAACCTAAAAGAGAACAGTATGAGAGAGAACCTAATAGAGAACGGTATGAGAGAGAACCCAATAGAGATCATATGAGAGAGAACCTAATAGAGAACCGTATGAGAGAGAACCCAATAGAGATCATATGAGAGAGAACCTAATAGAGAACAGTGTGAGAGAGAACCTAATAGAGAACAGTATGAGAGAGAACCTAATAGAGAACGGTATGAGAGAGAACCCAATAGAGATCATATGAGAGAGAACCTAATAGAGAACAGTATGAGAGAGTACCTAATAGAGAACAGTATGAGAGAGAACCTAATAGAGAACAGTATGAGGGAGAACCTAATAGAGATCATATGAGAGAGAACCTAATAGAGAACAGTATGAGAGAGAACCTAATAGAGATCATATGAGAGAGAACCTAATAGAGAACAGTATGAGAGAGAACCTAATAGAGAACGGTATGAGAGAGAACCCAATAGAGATCATTGCATATGAGAGAGAACCTAATAGAGAACGGTATGAGAGAGAACCCAATAGAGATCATATGAGAGAGAACCTAATAGAGAACAGTATGAGAATGAACCTAATAGAGATCATATGAGAGAGAACCTAATAGAGAACAGTATGAGAGAGAACCTAATAGAGAACAGTATGATAGAGAACCTAATAGAGAACAGTATGAGAGAGAACCTAATAGAGAACAGTATGAGAGAGAACCTAATAGAGAACAGTATGAGAGAGAACCTTATAGAGAACAGCACATACAGCGCATAATCTGTTTTTTAAAAAAACTGCTTATAATTTAACTATTATATAAGCTATCTTAGTAAAATAGAATTTGGCAACCGTTTTATGGAATAATAATGAAAACTCCGCAAAATAGTCAATTAATTATACATTGTCTTATCCCTGGTGTGATTTGGCCAATTGTGATTTTTTGCACCTGGGGCCCTTTTTGGGGGGGAGGGAAATTGTAGTTAGAATATAAAAGATAAGAAAATATTATTATAAAACTTAGGGGACTAGTGTAATAATCAGCCCAATGTTCCCTTCCACCCTGGTTAAATGCAACCTTTTCAAAATAGATTTTTTACCCCAGATAGTCTATCTGATACAATAATCTGTACAACTTAAATTGGAATTTAGAACCACCCCTACCCTCTCTTTCAATCGTAGTTTTAAAAGAAAAGGTATAGAAAAACAATTTGGGCAAGGAAATTTCTAGAGGTGATTTTTCTTTGGAGGGGGGTGGAACCCTCTCCAAAAATAAATCTTTCGATGACCCATATGAAGCTACTCTGTAAAGGAGAACCATATCGGTTAAGCGGTTACAGTGATCCTATGGCATAGACAAACAAACAGACACTGATCTTGTTACTTTTATAAGGATGTATTTGATAAGAAATAACTGTCCTCTTTCGTACCAAAAAATTTTGTTCTAACCAAGAAAACAGAGGTGGTTTTAAAAAAACTTTTTTGTTCACTGGTTCCCTAAAATCAGTGAGACTTGCTAAAAAAATTCTGTTTAAAATCCTCCAAAATCACATAAAAAATATACAAAAACTAAATAAAATCATAAAAGGGTTTTAAAAAAAATAACAATCCCGATTATGTGATTTTGGAGGATTTTTCACAAAAAAAAAATTAGCGAGTCTCACTAATTTTAGTGAGCCAAAAAGTTTTTTAAGAATCCACCTCAGTTTTTTTTTTTTTGGTTCAATTTACGGAGTAGGAATCTAGATGTTTTATATCTATTATGTTCAACCTTCTTATGTTAAATTCAGGGAGGAGGGGGACATTGGGGTAATTAATACACTAGTCCCCAAAGATTTATAATAGCGTTTTCTTATTCGGTGGATTAACAACTTTGGGGACTGTTAGTAAAATTTTTTTGGTTGGTACATCAAGTCAAAACAATTTAACCACTAATTGTAATCTACAGAAGGGGTAATTTTGTGTTTCATCATTGGGTATGTACTGTACATCAAAATCTCGGCCATTGTCTTATCCCTTTAGATCCCTGGGTCAAAGTGCAGAATCTGATTCTGATTGATTTATCCAAAAAGTAATAAAAGAAAAACTTTTAACAAAAAAATCTTCTTATATAGGAACGTCAGTGATCTAAAGGGATAGGGCAATTGCCGATAAATTTATGATCATCACCAATGACGGTACACAAAATTATATCATCTGTAGATTACAACAAGTGGTTGAAACGGTTGGACACTCAACCAAATGAACCAACAAATAAAAATGCAATGGTTATAAATGTTTTCTTGACCTATAAGAAGCTTCACTGTAAAAGAGAACCATGTCGGTTCAGTGGTTCTTACGCTACACACAGACAGACAGAAAGACATCCCGATACTTTTATATAAGAATAATACTTGCATCCACACTTGATTCGTTGCTTCAAACTTTTCAACCAATAATTTAGATATAAATATTGAATATAGGGTTCTTTTGTTAATCATCATTACTTGGGTTGTACATTAATGTATCGTCCATTGTCATATCCTTTAAAACGGTTCAAACGGACAAACGCAGGAGTCCCAAACGTCGGAGTGGACAAACGCAGGAGTGTTAAAATATTAACGTGATTAAGTATTTCTGTACAGATTAGGTTAGGTTAAAATATGAATGAACAAATAAGCCCCCCGCAGGTGTTAGGCATATAAAAAACCTATAAGATGGTCTAAAATAGGTTAGGTTAAGTTAAGTGTCCACTCCGATGGTTGGGACTCCTGCGTTTGTCGTAGGACCCTTAAAACTATTTATGTTGCGCATCTGACATGGCAGCAGTAAGAACTATTTTTGTCTTTTGTTATGACGCGGTTTTAAGCGGAGATTCAAACCTGTAATTTCCCCTACGACGAGCGGATGCACTATGTGTTGAGCCACGGTCGCAGTTTAAAAAAAACGCTGTAAATTAATGAATGAATTATAATGTTTTCCAGTATGGCTTCGAAACCGATTGATATCCTCAGGATTATAACCGGTTATCTGCCATACGTAACAGTCATGTATATCATCGTAGTTTAATATTAAAATAAAAATAATAAAATTAATACCAGTTTTGTTAGACAGGGCCTTCGGCCCCTTAGGCCAACAAAACTAGTTTAATCCTATTTTTATTTTATTTAGTCTGCGGAAAGCTGTCTTTAATACTTTGCTATTAATAACTATTCCTATATAGCTTCGAAGCCGACTAGTAATCCGCTGGATTAGAAGCGGTTAGGGGCCTTTTATTTCATTTTACTATTCGCGGAAAGCTGTGTATAATACTATAATAATTATCTAGGTGATAGCCGCAGAAGGAGAACAGAAAGCCTCCAGAGCTCTGAGAGAAGCTTCAGAGGTTATAGCTGAGTCTTCAGCTGCTCTACAGCTCAGATACTTGCAGGTAAAACAATATTTCTGGTGCCGTGAGAATATCTCGTTAGGCATGGGAATATTTCAGTATTCGTGGGAATATTTATGCTTATTATGGAATGGAAATGATTATTAAGGCCCTTCAGCTGAGATACTTGCAGGTACAACAATATTTCTCGAGGCGTTGGAATATTTCTGTAGGTGTGGGAATATTTAATATTTATGCGCATTATATATATATTTAAAGGCATGAAATATTTATTAAAACGTCGGAACATTTTCTGTAGGTGTAGGAACACTTTCTGTAGGCGTAGGAATATTTTCTCTAGGCGTGGGAATATTTCAGTATGCGTGGGAATATTTCAGTTTTCGTGGAAATATTAATGTGGGCGTGGGAATATTTAAGCTTATTAAGGCTTGGGAACATTTTCTGTGGGTATGGAAATATTTCTGTATTCGTGGGAATATTATTGTAGACATGGGAATATTTCTTTCAGCGTGGGCATAATCTAAAATTATCCAAAATACGACCATAGATCAAAATTATACAAAATAGCCTAAAACCATCCCGAGACGTAATTGAAACATCTAAAATTAGCAACAAAAAATCAAAGACTATAATTAAACGAAAATAGCCTAAAACCATCCCGAGGCATTATTGATACATCTCTTATCCCAATCGATTCAGATCTTAACAGACAAAACATAAATAAGCCTACTACTTTATACTATAGGACTAGCAGCTACGCTCCTAGAGGCTTCTTAGGGGTATTGAGTTAGGGAAGTGGGCTTCAGTTATAATTCTAAATTTAAACGGGAAATTTTTTTAAAAATGCATTTGTTTTTAGGGGGGTAGGTGGTACTCTGTCTTAGGGCGAATTCTCATTACCCTCCTCCAAAATAGTTTAAACCTTTCCTAGACCTATTAGAGGCTACTATGTAAAAGAGAACCATATCGGTTCAGCTGTTATTGAGATCCTCTGCAACAAACAGTCACAAACACAGATATATTTTATTTTCATTTACACTTGAAAGGTCTCAAAGAAAAGTTACTTAAAATCAGGAATCTAAAGGGATAAGACTATGGCCGATAAATTGATGTACATTGTACATCACCAATGATGATGCACAATATTAACTCTTCTGTAGATTACAATAAGTCATTGAAACGTTTGAACACTCAACTAAATGAACCAACCAATAAAAATTGAATAAAAGTCCCCAACAAATAAGAAAACAGACATTGGGAACTAGCGTAATAAACAGCTCAATGTCCCCTCCCACCCTGAATTAAAATGTAAATTGTCCAACTTAAATGAGTAAAATGTTTCTCTAAATTACTTTTTTTTCTTCAAATTTACTATTTTTAACTTTTTCATAAGCAAAGCTTTTTCTATGTTGTCTGTCCGTCTGTCTGTCTATCTGTCTGTCTGTCCGTCTGTCTGTCTGTCTGTCTGTCCGTCTGTCCGTCTGTCCGTAATGGATAGTTAAAATCGTAAATTTAAGCATGTTAGAATAGTTTTATCATTTTTAAACTTGTCATGGTGACAGTTAGGTACAACTTAGAATTTGGTGCAACTCTATAATCATTAGTAGAACGTCCGTAGAGCTATTTTTATCATATTTTTGTTTGTCTTTTAGTATATATCATTCTATTTGCCTAATTCCACAATATTGGTTGCAGGACAAAGTAGCTGTAGGACAAAGTAGCTTCAGGACAAAGTAGCTTCTGGACAAAGTATCCTCCATTGTTAATAAAGGTCATGGCCGCAGTGCTCGGCCCACTGACCTGCCTAGCCGCGGGCGCTCGGCTCCTTAGACTATAACCTAACCTAACCTAACCAAAAAATTGTAAAAACATTATTTAAAATTGTAAAATTCTACCAATTACTTTTTGTAAAATCCACGAAATTTTAAACTTTTCTTATGTAAATGTCCCGAAGCTACTTTGTCGTGAAGCTACTTTGTCGTGAAGCTAATTTGTCTGAAGCTACTTTGTCCAAGGTCCTAAGTTGGGTGTTGGGTTGTAGTCAAATGCTCTTATTAAGTCAAAGTGTTATTAATTATTACCAAATTTATAATGTATATTTATGAAATAATCCAAATTTAAGAACAGTTTGACTTGATAATAGCATTTGACTACAACCTAACACCTAAGTTACCCTCTTTGTACATCACGGTTGGACCCTCAGATGTAAAAACTTTATTTTAGTGTTTGGCCAAAATGACTTAGCAATTGTATCTGTAAGTACTTCTAATAACACCCTTTGCTATTTTTAAAATCCTAGAAAATTTTTTTTGCAAGAAAATTGCATAAATTCGCAACCTTTTTTAGAACCACTACATAACTCGAGTTTTAAAACTTTTTATATAAAATCCTTTTTACAAAAAATATCAATAATTACTTAAAATTAAACCTGAAAGAAAAAAAATCTCATTACACGTGTTAATTTGCATGTTTTAGGTCTTTTTTTGAGGAAAGTATAACTTCCACATTTTTGACAATAATTATATTTTTTTTAACATTTCAAAGTAAAATATAATAAAACTTAAACGATTTTTCTTGAATTATCAGTTGAAAATTTCATCAAACATGCAATTTAAGTGATGAAAATTTAATAAAATCATTTTTTGAATGTTTAGAATTACCAATTTTCTACATTTAAAACAAAATGTTAACAAAATTTAAAAACATTTTAACATATAACTTCAAAAATCAATAACATTTTATAAAAAGATGTTTCAAAAAATAAATCATTAAAAGGTATTAAAATGCATTTGAAATTACTTAAAATCAAAACGAGAACATCTTTTTACACTGTATTCTGTGTAATAGAGTTTAAATGACATGATTAGTGAATGAAATATTTCCTAAACTCATTAAGCCTTTTTGTGACTATATTAAAAATAATTTATTTTGTTTTATATTGTTTTTTTATTCAAATATTTGACAAAATTTTCCCTACGTCAATAAAATAAAGTCAGTTTTTTACTGTTTCCAGGTTTTTCTTTATAATTATAACCATTAAATATAATATAAATCTTCATTATCTTTTATTTGAATTATCATACACATTAAAATGTAAAGTATAAGCTAGAATAGCACTTTTTTCAATGAATATTTTAATGACATTATATCAAAATAATTCCTCTTAAATATCACACAACATATGATTGGGAAGTATAGCCATTTCTTGGAGGTATAATATTTACAAAATACCATTAATTCTGTTTTTATCAGAAGTTAAAAAAAATTGAACAATTCTAAAACAATGGTTGGCTGTCTAGATATTGAGTACACTAAGACTACGGCTCTGTTCTATTGAAATAACGTTGCAAAAAGATGGGTTCTGAAAGTAATCTACCTAATTTTTTTTAAAGAACCAACAAGTACTGTCAGTATCTTTTTTCTTGTAATCTAGCAGACAATCAAATCATAACAAAATTTTCATGATAAAATATTTCACATTTTAAAAAATATACTGATCAATAAAATGTTCAAAATTTTACTTTGTACTAATTGAAAAAATATGTTGTAATTCTTATTTTAAAGTTACATTTTTATCCCTGACAAAATCATAGACGACTTTTAAAGGCATCTTATCTAAACTTTTTGAAGAAAAACTTAAAAACGTTAATTAAGTATGAAAACTATTTTCTTCGATTTTTCTGAAGTTATTATCGCATTCTATGGGTTTTTTTATTATCATTTACTTATATCGAAAGTGCCAAACATTGTACCCTAACTTATTCATTTAATAAAAAACCAACCGTGACATGGTATACATAGAATATGGATTATTAGTCATCTTTTTACAATCGAAGCATCTTTATAATCAAGCCTAAAAATGTAAGTGTGTCCATAGATAATTTTGGAATATATCGAATCGAAGGTTTCCCCTATGAAGGCCTAACAAAACTGGTTTTAATCTTATAGTTTTTATTTTAATATTCGTTGAAAATTGCCTATATTACGAAGCTATGCGGGATTTTTCAGTATGGCTGACAACCTGTTCCAATTATCGGATATTAATGGTTTTGCCCCTAGAGGCTTCTGAAAGGGGGGAGGGGGGAAGTCTCTTACTCACATTCAATTTTAGATTTTAAAGAAAAAATGGGTGGGAGCGTTTCTTTTGGATGGGTGGTGACACCCTTTACCAAAATAGTTATAAACCTTCCCAGGATCTATGAGAAGCTACACTGTAAAGGAGAACCATATCGGTTCATCGGCAAGATCCTTCAATATAGATAGACAGGCATCATGTTACTTTAATATAATGGTTTCTAAAAATTACGTTGTCTATCTTGAATAGTTAAAATTACGTTATTTATAGAGCTGGTTCGCTTCCGCCAGAAATCAGAGAGGAATGGGACATTAAGCTGTTTATTACACTAGTCCCCAAAGTTTAATGATAACGTTTTCTTATTGCTTGGCTAAACTTTAAGACTTTAATTAAATTTTGATTGGCTGGTTCATTAAGTTGAGTGTCCAAATGATTCAATCATTAATTATAATCTACAGAAGGAGTTATTTTGTGTATCATCATTGGGGATGTACATCAATTTATCGTCCATTGTCTTATCCCTTTAGATTCCTGGCAAAGAAAAAATAATAATATATTCATTTGACCAATCTTATTTATTTGTTTTATATTGATAACTTGTTATACTACATTTATTATATTTATTTAGTATCGATTTATTCTAAGAGGAGGGGACCTAGACATTTGGTCTTAGTTAACTAAAGAAACCTGAAGCAGTAAATAGTGCCTAATAAAAAATGACGTCATACAATACAAATGACCAATGATAGGCCATTATACATTTTAATTTACCAATGGTAAAATAAGGATAAAGGGGTCTACGTGGACAAGACAATGGCCGATAAATTGATATAACATCTCCAATGGTGATACACAAAAATTCAATAGTTGAAACGTTTAAACACTCAACTTAATAATCCAACCTATCAAAATTCAATAAAAGTCTCTTAAATTTGTTAAGCCAACAAATAAGAATTATAATAAAACTTTAGGGACTATAGGTTCTTATAGGTCTAGGGAAGGTTTATAACTATTTTGAGGGGAGGTTCGTGATTTTATCGGCTCCTATTTTATAGAAATCCGTCATTTTTTAGGCTTGCTATTTATTTTTATTAACTTATAGGTTGGCTTAACAGCTTTGGAAACTATTATTGAATTTTGATTGGTTGATTCATTAAGTTCAATGTCAAAACTACTAAATGTAATATACAAAAGGAGTTATTTTGTGTAGCATCATTGGGGATGTACATTAATTTTTGGTCATTGTCTTATCCCTTTAGATCCCTGCTATTTATAGATCTTAAGGTCAGGTTTCTATATTAGAACATGAACCAACCCATACTTTTAATATAAGATATAGATACATATACATTTATAGGAATGGAGGGGACACTGGGCTTTTTATTACACTAGTCCCAAAAGTTTTTATTATTTGGCTCAACAAATTTGGTGACTCTTACTGAATTTTGATTGGTTGGTTCATAAAGTTTAGTATCAAAACGTTTCAACCAGTAATTGTAATCCACGAAAAGGGGACTAGTTTTCTGTATCATCATTGGGGATGTACACTCTGTCTGTCCGACCATGAATCTCAGCTGCTATTCAAGATGTATACATAATTATTTGTTATGAAACACCCTGTTCATGAATATTTATTTGTAGATTGATGTGTAAACAATATTTGCAACCAAAAAATATTTTTTCTTCTTATTTTTTAGTAGGGTGGCTCATGGATCTAAAGGGATAAGACAATGGCCGATAAATTCATGTACAACATCCCCAATAATGATACACAAAATTAACCCTTCTGTAGATTACAATGAGTGGGTGAAACGTTTAAATCAACCAATCAAAATTAAAAGACGTTAAGCCAACGTAATTATAAAACTTTGGGGACTAGTGTAATAAACAGCCAGGTAATAATGGAATGTTAATTATACTAGTACCCAAAGTTGTATTAAAATTGAGCTGGATCTTTAAATCATTTTAGTGGTGAGCCAGATCGGGTGCGCCGAATTTCCACCAATCACAGCGCGACGTTTCATAAAATGCTGTGCTCTCATTTGGTGGAAAGTTGGCTCACCCCGATCTGGCTCACCACTAAAATGATTTAAAGATCCAGCATTGGTAAATTTTGGACACTGCTAGCTTGAACTAACCAACCAAAAGATTTTAAACTGACGAATGAGAATGAAACTTTGGGTACCAAGTATAATGTACAATCCATTGTCCTCTCCCTGCCATGGTATTATAAGTAGATTAAGTACACTATGGTTAATTAAACAAACATTGAACCAACAAGTAAGACAACATCCATAAGTACCGAAGCACATCTGAGCTGGATCTTTAAATCATTTCAATGGTGCGCCTCGCCAAATCGGGGTGAGCCAACTTTCCATAAATAAGAGCACATCATTTTACGCGCTTTGATTGGCTGAAATTCGGCGCACCCCGATTTGGCGCACCATTGAAATGATTTAAAGATCCAGCTCTGGTATCTAAAGGGATAGGACAATGGCCGATAATGTATCCCCAATCATTATATACAAAATTATTCCTTCTGTGGAATTAATGGTTTAAACGTATAAACACTCAACTTAATAAACCAACCAATCAAAATTAACTAAAAGTCCCCAAAGTTGATGAGCAAACGAATAAGAAAAGGTTAATATAAAACTTTGGGGACTAGTGTAATAAATTGTTGATTATCCTCTCTCTCTCTGAAAGCACATAAAAGTTTTATAAGAAAGTTTTCTTATTTTTTGGCTTAACAACTTTTGTGGCTTTAATTGAATTTTGATTGATTGGTTCATTAAGTTGAGTGTCCAATTGTTTCAAAAATCTACAGAAGGGATAATTCTGTGTATCATCATTTGGGATGTACATCAATTTATAGGCCATTGTCTTATCCCTTTAGATCCTTGGAGAGACGGACGGCGGACATACGGACGGACAGACGGACGGACGGACATATTGAGTTATAGAGAAGCTTTGCTCCCAAAGATATGATAATTTGATTAAACAATGCATTATTATGCAACAAGGGACCTAAAGGGATAAGACAATGGCCGATAATTTTATATACATTAGATCTTTTCATGAAAATACACTTTTCGAATTTTAGTCTTCTGCTAACCTAAAAAGTTACTTTAGGAGCCTAGAAATACATGTACAAAATTTCAGCTCTCTATCTCTACTGGCGACCTAGCGCCAGGCATGTAAAATATCAACAGATAACGGTAGCACGGCGGTTTTAACAATATCTCAGCAATGTGTAGGTTTTGAGCTCTTCTGCATATTTCAATTTAAACACATAAGGACAAAGGTATATTATCCCAAAAGTCTTTTGTCAAAGTCTACTCTACACCTAGCGCCAGTCAGTTTTCTAAAATCATGCATTTTATACCTGTGAAAATAGAAATCGCCAGCGCTAGGTGTAGAGTAGACTTTGACAAAAGATTTTTGGGATGTTATATCTTTGGCCTTATGAGTTTAAATTAAAATATGCAGAACACCTAAATTCATCTTCCAAGCCATTCTCTAAGCATTTTAATTTTTTTATAAAATAACGGGATTTCAAAACTGCCCTTTGAAAAGGCCTAAAAAATATCTTTTTTTGTCACTTTTTTCACTGCTTATAGTTACAACTTATTAAGATATTATGCTCAGTTAAAAAAAAATCGGCGCCTCCAGCACCAAAACCGGCAAAAACTGGCAGTTAAACTTCTGTGCCCCTACTTGCCCCCCTCTTTGGCCAACAGTAGTTATCTCAAGAAGTAAAAGAGATATCACACAGAAAGAAAACTTTTTAAATAAAACTTAACAAAGTAACCATTACAGATTTCATTTTGGGACTTTCCTTCTAGGTTCTTGTGGAGCAAAAGACCCCCCAAAACACTAAAAATATGAGTTCTGAGCTTATTTTTAAAGAGATCAACCTGATTTTTTTGAAAACTTTGTTAACATAATGAAACTCAGTAACATTTACAGATTTCATTTTGGGACTTTCCTTCTAGGGGCTTGTTTGGCAAAAGACCACCAAAAACTAAAAATATGAGTTCTGGACTTATTTTTAAAGATATCAACAAAATTTTTTTGAGAAAACTTTTTTCACATAACCAAACTCAGCAACCTATACAGATTTCATTTTGGGACTTTCCTTCCAGGAGCTAGTGGAACAAAAAAAGTTCTGAGCTTTTTTTTATAGATATCAACCTGATTTTTTTTAAAGAAAACTTTTTAAATAAAACTGAACTCAGTAACCATTACAAATTTCATTTTGGACTTTTCTTTGAGGGGCTAGTGGACCAAAAGACCTCCCAAGACACAAAAAAATATGAGTTCTGAGCTTATATTTAAAAATATCAACCTGAGTTGGATCTTTAAATCGTTTTAGTGGTGCGCCAGATCGGGGCGATCCAGAGGTGGTGATTATAATAAAACAATATATAATTTATTTTAAAAATAACTATAAAAATGTTTTCACAATAGTTTTGCAATAAAATATTAAAGTAATTAAAAAAAATATTTATTTATTAAATATGATTTACCTCGATTTGGCGCGGCAATGCCACTCGCTGAGGACTATTGTCGCGCCAGTACCGCGCCACTGGCCGCGCCAAATTGCCCATGCCATTTCGATTTAAAGATTGATGTTATTAATCTGATGGTGCGCTGAAATGAATCAACCTGGTTCAGCGCACCTATAAACGATTTAAAGATCCAGCTCTGATTTTTCTAAAGAAAACTTTTTTAACATAACCAAACTCAGTAATGTTTACAGATTGTTGTAGAGCAAAAGACCCCCCACATATTTTAGTGTTTTGGAGGGTCTTTTGCTCCACGAGCCCCTAGAAGGAAAGTCCCAAAATTAAATATGTAATGGGTACTTAGTACAGTTATGTTCAAAAAGTTTTCATAAAAAAATCAGCTCAATATCTCTAAAAATAAGCTCAGAACTCATATTTTTTTGTTTTGGGGTTCTTTTGTCCCACCTGCCCCTAGAAGGAATAAAAGTGTTGGGGGGGTCTTTTGCTCCACAAGCCCCTAGAAGGAAAGTCCCAAAATTAAATCTGTAATGGTTTCTGAGTTCAGTTATGTTCAAAAAGTTTTCATTTAAAAATCAGCTCAATATCTCTAAAAATAAGCTCAGAACTCATATTTTTATTGTTTTTGGAGTCTTTTGTCCCACTAGCCCCTAGAAGGAAAGTCCCAAAATGAAATCTGTAAATGTTACTGAGTTTGTTTATGTTAACAAAGTTTTCAACAAAAAAATCAGGTTGATATCTTTATATATCAGCTCAGAATTCATATTTTTTTGTTTTTGGGGGTCTTTTGCTCTACAAGCCCCTCAAAGCAAAGTCCAAAATGAAATGTGTAAACATTACTGAGTTTAGTTTTATTTAAAAAGTTTTCTTTAAAAAAATCAGGTTGATATCTTTGTTTTGGGGGGTCTTTTGCTCCACTAGCTCCTGGAAGGAAAGTCCCAAAATGAAATCTGTATAGGTTGCTGAGTTTGGTTATGTGAAAAAAGTTTTCCCAAAAAAATTTTGTTGATATCTTTAAAAATAAGTCCAGAACTCATATTTTTAGTTTTTGGTGGTCTTTTGCCAAACAAGCCCCTAGAAGGAAAGTCCCAAAATGAAATATGTAAATGTTACTGAGTTTCATTATGTTAACAAAGTTTTCAAAAAAAACAGGTTGATCTCTTTAAAAATAAGCTCAGAACTCATATTTTTAGTGTTTTGGGGGGTCTTTTGCTCCACAAGAACCTAGAAGGAAAGTCCCAAAATGAAATCTGTAATGGTTACTTTGTTAAGTTTTATTTAAAAAGTTTTCTTTCTGTGTGATATCTCTTTTACTTCTTGAGATAACTACTGTTGGCCAAAGAGGGGGGCAAGTAGGGGCACAGAAGTTTAACTGCCAGTTGTTGCCGGTTTTGGTGCTGGAGGCGCCGATTTTTTTTTAACTGAGCATAATATCTTAATAAGTTGTAACTATAAGCAGTGAAAAAAGTGACAAAAAAAGATATTTTTTAGGCCTTTTCAAAGGGCGGTTTTGAAATCCCGTTATTTCATAAAAAAAATTAAAATGCTTAGAGAATGGCTTGGAAGATGAATTTAGGTGTTCTGCATATTTTAATTTAAACTCATAAGGCCAAAGATATAATATCCCAAAAATCTTTTGTCAAAGTCTACTCTACACCTAGCGCTGGCGATTTCTATTTTCACAGGTATAAAATGCATGATTTTAGAAAACTGACTGGCGCTAGGTGTAGAGTAGACTTTGACAAAAGATTTTTGGGATAATATACCTTTGTCCTTATGTGTTTAAATTGAAATATGCAGAAGAGCTCAAAACCTGCACATTACTGAGATATTGTTAAAACCGCCGTGCTACCGTTATCTGTTGATATTTTACATGCCTGGCGCTAGGTCGCCAGTAGAGATAGAGAGCTGAAATTTTGTACATGTATTTCTAGGCTCCTAAAGTAACTTTTTAGGTTAGCAGAAGACTAAAATTCGAAAAAGTGTATTTTCATGAAAAGATCTAATATACATCCCCAATGATTATACACAAAATTACCCCTACTGTAGATTAAAATTAGTGGTTAAAACGTATGAACACTCATCTTAATGTACCAACAGTTCACTACAGTCCCCAAAGTTGTTAAGTCAGCGGACGAAGCCCAAAATACATAACTTTTGCACCACGTCGTCTTCCTGTGACGTCATAAAATGAGGGAGATGAGAGGAGAAGTGGGAAAGAAAATCCCTAAAAAAGAGATGGAGAATATGACGTCACAGGAAGACGACGTGGTGCAAAAGTTATGTATTTTGGGATTCGTCAGTCAGCGAATAAGAAAACGTTATTATAAATCTTTGGGGACTAGTGTAATAAACAGCCCATTGTCCCCTCTCTCTCTCTGTTATGCAATACCCAGAGATAAAACAATAATAGTTATTTCTCGCATCGTATTATAAACAGCTTTCCGCGGATATAGAATGTAAAATTATAAGATTAAAACAAGTTTTTTTAGCCCCGAGATGCCGAAGGCACTGGCTAAAAAAAAGCTGGTTTTAATGATTGTACATTTTTATGTTCGTAGAAAGCTGGATATAATACGATGCTAGACATAGTTTTTTCGTATGGATGAGAACCGGTTCCTATCCACCGGATTCGAATGAATACGAGAATAATATTTATCCCCCCCCCCCCCGCCCCCTACTTTATGGTAAATAGAATCAGTAAGGAAGAGGATATTGAAATTATAATCGTACCCAAAGTTTTATAACCACGTTGTTTTATTCATTGTCTCAAAAACTTTGGGTTCTTATATTGAATTTTGATTGGTAGATTCAAAATAAACTGTGTCCAAACTTTTAAACCAATAATTTGTTATAGGTGCAGGGTTTGGGATCCCCCCCCACCCAATGTTTTCCTATAACATTTTTTGAGTACCCAACATTTAAAGTGCCGCTAGGTCCTCAAAATTTCATCCTTGTTTTTTTTTAAATTAATGTTTCATTTTATTTTTAGACGTTGAACTCAATTTCTGCCGAGAAAAATTCAACTATAATCTTCCCTCTGCCCATTGGTAATGAGATAGATAGATAGATAGATAGATAGATAGATAGATAGATAGATAGATAGATAGATAGATAGATAGATAGATAGATAGATAGATAGATAGATAGATAGATAGATAGATAGATAGATAGATAGATAGATAGATAGATAGATAGATAGATAGATAGATAGATAGATAGATAGATAGATAGATAGATAGATAGATTGATAGATAGATAGATAGATAGATAGATAGATAGATAGATAGATAGATAGATAGATAGATAGATAGATAGATAGATAGATAGATAGATAGATAGATAGATAGATAGATAGATAGATAGATAGATAGATAGATAGATAGATAGATAGATAGATAGATAGATAGATAGATAGATAGATAGATAGATAGATAGATAGATAGATAGATAGATAGATAGATAGATAGATAGATAGATAGATAGATAGATAGATAGATAGATAGATAGATAGATAGATAGATAGATAGATAGATAGATAGATAGATAGATAGATAGATAGATAGATAGATAGATAGATAGATAGATAGATAGATAGATAGATAGATAGATAGATAGATAGATAGATAGATAGATAGATAGATAGATAGATAGATAGATAGATAGATAGATAGATAGATAGATAGATAGATAGATAGATAGATAGATAGATAGATAGATAGATAGATAGATAGATAGATAGATAGATAGATAGATAGATAGATAGATAGATAGATAGATAGATAGATAGATAGATAGATAGATAGATAGATAGATAGATAGATAGATAGATACATAGATAGATAGATACATAGATAGATACACCGATATAAAGATAGATAGATAGATAGATAGATAGTAGCAATTAAGTAATTATCTCATGATGAGAATAGCGTTAATTTTGTTAATTATTGCTGACATATTTTAGGATAGGGATGTATTGTCGTTATTTATGCATCACTGGACCTTTAGATTAAACCTTGACCCCCCCCCCCCTCAACCTTTTCCCCTATTCTGTATTAAAAATATGGAAAGAGGGGGTGGGGTAGGGTTTATATTCAAATATTAGATTTTACCCAGGGATCTAAATGGATAAGACAATGGCCGATAAATTCATGTACATCCCCACTGATGAT
Source organism: Acartia tonsa (assembly GCF_053477335.1). NCBI lineage: Eukaryota > Metazoa > Arthropoda > Copepoda > Calanoida > Acartiidae > Acartia > Acartia tonsa. The sequence continues at coordinate 14,474,321 of NC_137274.1, forward strand.
ACACAGAATTATCCCTTCTGTAGATTACAATTAGTGGTTGAAACGTTAGGACACTCAACTAAATTATACTACCCATTAAAATTAATAAAAGTCTCTTAAAGTCAAGGTTTAAAGTACGTTAATACAAAACTTTGGGGACTAAACTAACAAGTAGCTGGATGTCCCCTCCCTCCCTGAATTTTACCTCTCTTTTTCTCATCTCTTATTAACAAATGTTACACACATAAAAAAAGCACACAAAACCGACACAAATTTGACATTTTCAAAAAAATTGCGCATATGCTTAGTGCCCATGAAAAAGGGGATAAATGGAGAAGTAGTTTGTGCTTGTATTGTGTAAAATCTGTGAGTTGGCTTCAGTCGAAAGTGATTATTAAGTCTAACTGTTCTTAATATTGACAAAACGCAAAGTATAATTAAACGCATATTTAAAAACAATTAGACTTAATAATTCTTTTCGACTGAAGCCAACTCACAGATTTTATGCAATACAAGCACAAACTACTTATCCCTTTATAAAATTTTGGCTTAAGTATCCTAAATGATGTCATATTAGATTAGTCATTATTCTAATATTATGTCATTTGGGTTTTACTCTAATGCTGTGCATATTTGATAGTTTAATAGATAGGATATTACTTTAATTAACAACAAACCCTTTAATTTAATACCATTGTCTGGAAGTCCTAACTGTTCATAATAATAAGTTCATTAGTGCCAAATGCTTGACATAGCAGCATTAGTAACTATTGTTAAAGGCTATAGTATAACACAGCAATGTCTAGGCTTGAACCTGACATCTTTCTGACAGCCAGCAAAAACATTATCATTTACGCTAAAGTTCTTAATAGATAGGGTAATAGGTTAAATAACAACTAATTATTTAATTTAATAATTGTCTTAAAGTCTGAATTGTGCTTTAGTTGGCAACAAGCTGGCATTTACTCTAACCCTGTGGGTATTTATTACTCCTGAAATACCATCAGTAGTAACAAGTAACAGTGGAATTTGATCCACTGACAAGAGTTCTAGGATTTATTGTAACCGGTTCCTACCCCATCTCTACCCCACTTTCGCTTTCATTACAAAATTCTTCCATCCAAACTTAACAACGCTACTCAATAATATAGCTTACCAAATTTATACATAAGCTGACGTTAAAATGGGAAATACATATCATTCATTATGAAAATAATATATACAAGTGCGTCTGTTGATAAAAAGAGAAAGACGCAATCGCTCATTTAGCTCTTTATTTTTAATTTTTTAAGTTTAAAAATATCGTTTTCGGCTATTCCTTGGCCAATTTAGGCTTTTAATTATATCCTGGCCGACACAAATTTAGATCCGTTGACTAATCAAAAATCGGTTCAGTTAGAGGGATACCCAACGTCTCATTTTATTGCTCCCCAAAGTCTTATAAATACGTTGCAATTATATACAAAACCATAAATTGAGTTTAACAAAAGGAGTACTACACATTTAAATCACGCCCCCACCGCGTGGTTTAGTTTGGCATTATTTTGTTAACAACCCAAGTAACAGCTCTAGCATTGCACACTATGTTCTGGACTACATGGATATTATTATCTAGAGATTCTTGCATACCCTGATAAAATGTTTTTCTAAACTGCTTTAAATAACGATACCCCTTACTACAAACCTCATCCATAACCAACACCATGGAGGAACATATTGACCAATATCTGAGGACTTTTTTTACGAGCAACTTAAATTGACAACAAAAATTCCCCTGTCAATATCCACATAGTCTTGCTAATGCCACAGGAAGAAATGTATAATCCAGAAAACTACCTTGTACAAGTGGTGAAGTTTCTTTTCATCTACTAGCAAATTGCTTTCTGTTCTTTTTTATGAAATTGGCTTTGTTATTATTTTCAACGCTATTAGCTGATTTCAAAGACCGAATACAAAGTTGCGACATGGTATCTGCTCTGTGGCAGAGGATTTGATTCAGAGAGGGAGCGGACAATGGGCTGTTTATTACACTAGTCTCCAAAGTTCTATAATAACATTGTCCTATTCATTGGCTTTGGGGAATTTTATTGAATTTGTTTGGTTGAGTTTACAAACGTTTCAAGCACTAATTTTAATCACTAGAAGGAGTAATTTATGTATTAACATTTGGGATGCTAATTAATTTATCGGCCATTATCTTATCCCTTAAAATCCCTGATTAGATAGGTTGTGTGAGTCTTTACTTATATACAGAGAAAGAGAACATGTAAATGGGCAAGCACTAAGAATACTGATTACACACACTCACACACACACATATACATATATACAACCACACAAACACACAAACACACATACACACACACACACACACATATATAAACACACACACACACATATTATCTTCATAAACCCACTCACTGAAGATGTTTTTTTTATATAAATGTAGATTTTTAGTAGCGAAGCTACTCTAAAATTCATTTAATCTTAAGGGACGCTTCGGGTTCTAGATCTCTCCAGGCACTTTGCTGTGTAAAGCTGTGTCCATTCGCCTGATAGGCAACCAAACCATTGATTGCACAACCTTTATCTGTGAGTCCTAACTATGCATGGTATTTATAATTAGTTGCACCTGGTTTTAGTTGCTTTTTTAGACGTTGGATTTTAGATTAAATTGTTTATTGTAATGGCTAGAGTAGAATTGCAGCAGAAAATTGTAAGAAAAGTTTTTTGTTCTAAAAATAGAAATCTAATTTTTATGAAAATAACTTTCTTTATACATATTTGTGGCAGGGAAGGAGGAGACATTGCGGTGTTTATTACACTAGTCTCCAAAGAGTAACAACTTTGGTGAATTTAGGTTAGTTTAATTAAGTTGAGTGTCCAAACCTTTCAACCACTAATTGTAATCTACAGAAATGTGGTAATTTTGTGTATCATCAGTGTATCAATGGTTGATATATTGATAGATGCATCTATAGAAAACATTGATAGATACATTGATAGATACATTGATAGATATAATGATAGATACATTGATAGATACATTGATAGATACATTAATATAGACATCGATAGATACAATGATAGGTATATTGATAAATACATTGATAAATACATTGATAGATCCGTTGAAAGATACATTGATAGATACCTTGATAGATACATTGATAGATACATTAATAGATACATTGATAGATACATCGATAGATACATTGATAGATACACTGATAGGTACATTGATAGAAACATTGATAGATACATTGATAGATACATTGATAGATACATTGATATAGACATCGATAGATACAATGATAGGTATATTAATAAATACATTGATAGATACATTGATAGATACATTGATAGATACATTGATAGATACATTGACAGATACATTGATAGATACTTTTATAGATACACCAATAGATACATAGATAGATATATTGATAAATACATAAATAGATACATTGATAGATACATTTATAGATCCGTTGATAGATACATTGATAGATACATTGATAGATACATTGATAGATACATCGATAGATACATTGTTAGATACACTGATAGATACATTGATAGATACATTGATATATACATTGATAGATACATTGATAGATACATTAATATAGACATCGATAGATACAATGATAGGTATATTAATAAATACATTGATAGATACATTGATAGATACATTTATAGATACATTGATAGATACATTGATAGATACATTGATAGATCCGTTGGTAGATACATTGATAGATACATCGATAGATACATCGATAGATACATCGATAGATACATCAATAGATACATTGACAGATACATTGATAGATACATTAATAGATACATCGATAGATACATCAATAGATACATTGACAGATACATTGATAGATACTTTTATAGATACACCAATAGATACATAGATAGATATATTGATAAATACATAAATAGATACATTGATAGATACATTTATAGTTACATCAATAGATATATCATAGATACATTGATAGATACATTGATAGATACATCTATAGATACATTGATAGATACATAAATAGATACATTAATAGATATTGACATAGACATTGGGCTATTTATTACACTAGTCTCCAAAGAGTAACAACTTTGGTGAATTTAGGTTAGTTTAATTAAGTTGAGTGTCCAAACCTTTCAACCACTAATTTTAATCTACAGAAATGTGGTAATTTTGTGTATTATCAGTGTATCAATGGTTGATATATTGATAGATACATCTATAGAAAACATTGATAGATACATTGATAGATACATTGATAGATATATTGATAGATACATTGATAGATACATTGATAGATACATTAATATAGACATCGATAGATACAATGATAGGTATATTGATAAATACATTGATAAATACATTGATAGATACATTGATAGATACATTGATAGATCCGTTGATAGATAAATTGATAGATACATTGATAGATACATTGATTGATACTTTGAAAGATACATTGATAGATATCTTGATAGATACATTGATAGATACATTGATAGATACAACGATAGATACATCTATAGATACATCGATAGATACATCGATAGATACATCGATAGCTACATCAATAGATACATTGACAGATACATTGATAGATACATTGATAGATACATTGATAGATACATTGATAGATACATTGATAGATACATTGATAGATACATTGTTAGATACATTGATAGATACATAAATAGATACATTGATAGCTACATCAATAGATACATTGACAGATACATTGATAGATACATTGATAGATACACCAATAGATACATAGATAGATACATCAATAGATACATTGATAGTTACATCAATAGATATATCATAGATACATTGATAGATACATTGATAAATACATCGATAGATACATTGATAGATACATTGATAGATACATAAATAGATACATTAATAGATACATTAATAGATAAATTGATAGATATATTGATAGATACATTGATAGATACATTGATAGATACATTAATATAGACATCGATAGATACAATGATAGGTATATTGATAAATACATTGATAGATCCGTTGAAAGATACATTGATAGATACCTTGATAGATATAATGATAGATACATTGATAGATACATTGATAGATACATTAATATAGACATCGATAGATACAATGATAGGTATATTGATAAATACATTGATAAATACATTGATAGATCCGTTGAAAGATACATTGATAGATACCTTGATAGATACAATGATAGATACATTAATAGATACATTGATAGATACATCGATAGATGCATTGATAGATACACTGATAGGTACATTGATAGAAACATTGATAGATACATTGATAGATACATTGATAGATACATTGATAGATACATTGATATAGACATCGATAGATACAATGATAGGTATATTAATAAATACATTGATAGATACATTGATAGATACATTGATAGATACATTAATAGATACATTGATAGATACATTGATAGATACATTGATAGATCCGTTGATAGATACATTGATAGATACATTGATAGATACATTGATAGATACATCGATAGATACATTGATAGATACACTGATAGATACATTGATAGATACATTGATATATACATTGATAGATACATTGATAGATACATTAATATAGACATCGATAGATACAATGATAGGTATATTAATAAATACATTGATAGATACATTGATAGATACATTTATAGATACATTGATAGATACATTGATAGATACATTGATAGATCCGTTGATAGATACATTGATAGATACATCGATAGATACATCAATAGATACATTGACAGATACATTGATAGATACATTAATAGATACATCGATAGATACATCAATAGATACATTGACAGATACATTGATAGATACTTTTATAGATACACCAATAGATACATAGATAGATATATTGATAAATACATAAATAGATACATTGATAGATACATTTATAGTTACATCAATAGATATATCATAGATACATTGATAGATACATTGATAGATACATCTATAGATACATTGATAGATACATAAATAGATACATTAATAGATATTGACATAGACATTGGGCTATTTATTACACTAGTCTCCAAAGAGTAACAACTTTGGTGAATTTAGGTTAGTTTAATTAAGTTGAGTGTCCAAACCTTTCAACCACTAATTTTAATCTACAGAAATGTGGTAATTTTGTGTATTATCAGTGTATCAATGGTTGATATATTGATAGATACATCTATAGAAAATATTGATAGATACATTGATAGATACATTGATAGATATATTGATAGATACATTGATAGATACATTGATAGATACATTAATATAGACATCGATAGATACAATGATAGGTATATTGATAAATACATTGATAAATACATTGATAGATACATTGATAGATACATTGATGGATCCGTTGATAGATACATTGATAGATACATTGATAGATACATTGATTGATACTTTGAAAGATACATTGATAGATATCTTGATAGATACATTGATAGATACATTGATAGATACAACGATAGATACATCTATAGATACATCGATAGATACATTGATAGCTACATCAATAGATACATTGACAGATACATTGATAGATACATTGATAGATACATTGATAGATACATTGATAGATACATTGATAGATACATTGATAGATACATTGTTAGATACATTGATAGATACATAAATAGATACATTGATAGCTACATCAATAGATACATTGACAGATACATTGATAGATACATTGATAGATACACCAATAGATACATAGATAGATACATCAATAGATACATTGATAGTTACATCAATAGATATATCATAGATACATTGATAGATACATTGATAAATACATCGATAGATACATTGATAGATACATTTATAGATACATAAATAGATACATTAATAGATACATTAATAGATACGTTGTTAGATACATTGATAGATACATTGATAGATTCATAAATAGATACATTGATAAATACATTGATAGATACATTGATAGATTCATTGATAGATACATTGATAGATACATTGATAGATACATTGTTAGATACATTGATAGATACATAAATAGATACATTGATAGATACATCAATAGATACATTGATAGATACATCAATAGATACATCGATAGATACATCGATAGATACATTGATAGATACATCGATAGATACATCGATAGATACATCGATAGATACATTGATAGATACATTGATAGATACATTGATAGATACATTAATAGATACAAAGAATGATTGATAGATACATGGATAGAATGATTGATAGATAAATTAATAGAAACTTTGATAGATACATCGTCAGATACATCGAAAGAAACATTGATAGAAACATTGATAGATACATCGATAGATACATCAATATATACATCGCTAGATACATCAATAGATACATCGATAGATACATAGATAGAAAAAATGGAAAGTTTAATGAATTCTTATTTCAGATTTGATTACTCACTTGTTGAATGGTAAGGGACCAGAGAGGGCATCCTCAACAGAAAAGATAAAGCCAAAGGAAATTTTAGACATCAAGTTTTTTTTCAACAGCAATGCTACTCTATAATTTACTTTATCTGTTCGTCCGACCGTCCTTCTAGTGAGGAGATGTAAAAATAGATTGTGGAGGACATTGAATTTTAACAGAGTATATGTGATTTCTTGGCTGCAATTGGAGATAGATGACCCCAAAGTTTTATAATAACATTTTCTTAATCGTTGACTTAACAACTTAGGTATATGTTGAACTTTGATTGGTTGGTTCATTAAGTTGATTGTCCTAACGTTTCAACCACTAATTGTAATTTTTGAATGGGTAATTTTGTGCATCTCCGTTGGGGATGTATATCAATTTATCGGCCATTGTCTTATCCCTTTAGATCCCTGTTGTAAATATAAAATCACTTATACCCTGGATTGTGCTTGACTTTACGCTGATTCCCAAATTTTACATTCTAATGATCATCTATATATGCTAGTACAATTATTCAGGGAGGGAGGAGACATTGGGCTGTTTAATACACTAGTCCCCAAAGTTTTATAATAACGTTTTCTTATTCCTATACTTAACAACCCTGGGGATTTTTATTGAATTTTGATTGGTTGGTTTATTCAACCACCAATTTTTATCTACATGAAGGGGTAATTTTGTGTATCATTATTAATACCTGATATCCTGGATTGTAGTGCAAAGCATTCATGTGTGACTTCGATGGATGCAGTCATGTAGAACGCTTCTTGAGTGATTCAAAGGTAAGGTACCCGACACTTTACCAACAGGTACCCAAAATTTTACTAACAATTTCTACCATTTGTTGACTTTAAAACATTGGGTACTTTTCATTAAAACTTTATACAAAATAGCAGTGTCCAAATTTTTGCAAAAATAGTTTTAATCTACAGAAAGGGTGATTTTGTTTATTCTAATTAACCCTTACAGATCGGGGGGGGGGTCATATTGACCCCCCCCTCTAGTTTTTTCAATGTCATTTTTTTTGTAGGTAAGATGGAGAGCTGTGACTTCATGACTTTTTAAGTTTAGTAATTATGCGTCGGCAAGAGTTGATTTTATTAGGATATCTGGTCTGTGTCGGTCGTGGTGTCCGGTCAAAGTCGGTTGGGTAGCACCAAAATTTAAAAAAATTCTAAATACTTTTGTGTATAAGGTAGAAACCTATATTTTTTTTGGTGAATACTAAGATATCAATGACCTTATGAGAAAAGTGGTGTTATGACCGTTTGACCGCACCCTGACCGACTTTATGACCGATTTTTGTCCGGCTTTTACTACAGACATATATCCTGAATATCATGGCTTCTATTGCAGCTAGAGACCTAAAATCTTTTTTGGTAAATTCTTGAGGAACAATAAACAGATAAAAATATTAATTGGCGCCGCCAACCGCCGTTTTACCGCCGTAACCGCCGAAAATGGCGGTTTCCGTTATTTGCCGTTTTTCGGCGATGATCAGAAAAAGTAATTTTTTTGTTATGAAAAATAAAAGTTCGTCCTAAAATTTGGTCATCCTAGCTGCAAAATTGGCCGCTCTACAGCTGTTTTAAAATTTAGCGGCTGGCCGCTAAAAAGCGGCTAAGGAGCGGCCTGGCCGCTATGACTAGAAAAAGTTATTTTCTCTAAAAATACACATGAACCACCAGAAAAAAATTTTACGTCTTTATCTGTAACAGAAGCTGAGATAGAGGGGGGGGTCAATATGACCCCCCCCCCCGATCTATTAAGGTGGGAATTGGGGCCCGATCTGTAAGGGTTAAAAATGGCAAAATTTTGAATTATACAGGAAAGGCATTTATCTATGAATTCTAAATAGTTACAGGAATCCCCATGTCATGTTTGAGATAGGTAAAGAATATAAGAAAACCGAAAGAAAATTATTAAATTTTAACTACAAATAAAAATTTTGAGAATAGGTTTAAAAATTTTTTAAAAGTAACAGGATGTTTATCTTGACAATGGATCTCCCTAACCACCCAACCAATATGGTTCTCCTTTACAGTATAGCTTGACTTAGGTCCTGGGAAGGTTTATAACTATTTTGGGGAAAGTTGCAACCACCCTTACAAGAGAAAACGCCTCTAGAAAAATGACCCTCACAAAAAAATTTCTATTTAAAACTAAAATTAAAACAGGGATCGACCCCAACTCAAGTGCCCCTAGAGGCCTCTTTGGACGCAGCCACAAGTATTTAACATGAAAGCTATTTTTTAAAGATAAGATTTCCTTATTCATACACAGATTTAAATGACTATGTATGACTTAGGAAAGCCAACTTATAGGCTAGGCCTATTGTTTTTTACTCCATTTTTCAGTGTGGTTTCGAAACCGATTAATATCCGCTGGTTTTCAAAACAAGGTCCTAAGCCATACTGAAAAATTTTGTATAGCATCATATTACACACAATTTTCCACTAATATCATAAAGAAAATAATAAAATCAAAAACAGCTTTTTTTAGGCCGGGCCTTCAGCTATCAAAACTGGTTTTGATCTTATCATTTTATATTTTAATATCCGCGAAAAGCTGTTTCTTATCCGATGCGATAAATAAATGAACAAAAAAAATAAAGAAAGAAACTAAATTTGATGGTGAAACAAAAAGTCTGTCCTTTCTGTTATTATAAGGGAGGCTACTCTACAATTTGAAATGTCTGTCCGTCTGTCTAAAATATTTTTGAAGAAAACCAGATTTACTCGTCTCCAATATAAGGTAGACTGCTGAAATTGGACTGTCGGTCATTTATTTAACCCTTACAGATCGGGCCCCAATTCCCACCTTAATAGATCGGGGGGGGGGGTCATATTGACCCCCCCCTCTATCTCAGCTTCTGTTACAGATAAAGACGTAAAATTTTTTTCTGGTGGTTCATGTGTATTTTTAGAGAAAATAACTTTTTCTAGTCATAGCGGCCAGGCCGCTCCTTAGCCGCTTTTTAGCGGCCAGCCGCTAAATTTTAAAACAGCTGTAGAGCGGCCAATTTTGCAGCTAGGATGACCAAATTTTAGGACGAACTTTTATTTTTCATAACAAAAAAATTACTTTTTCTGATCATCGCCGAAAAACGGCAAATAACGGAAACCGCCATTTTCGGCGGTTACGGCGGTAAAACGGCGGTTGGCGGCGCCAATTAATATTTTTATCTGTTTATTGTTCCTCAAGAATTTACCAAAAAAAATTTTAGGTCTCTAGCTGCAATAGAAGCCATGATATTCAGGATATATGTCTGTAGTAAAAGCCGGACAAAAATCGGTCATAAAGTCGGTCAGGGTGCGGTCAAACGGTCATAACACCACTTTTCTCATAAGGTCATTGATATCTTAGTATTCACCAAAAAAAATATAGGTTTCTACCTTATACACAAAAGTATTTAGAATTTTTTTAAATTTTGGTGCTACCCAACCGACTTTGACCGGACACCACGACCGACACAGACCAGATATCCTAATAAAATCAACTCTTGCCGACGCATAATTACTAAACTTAAAAAGTCATGAAGTCACAGCTCTCCATCTTACCTACAAAAAAAATGACATTGAAAAAACTAGAGGGGGGGGTCAATATGACCCCCCCCCCGATCTGTAAGGGTTAAGAAGGTTTATTTTTAAAAGTTAGGCTAGGATATTGTCATTTTGGGTCATCTCAAAAAACGCTCAGAATACGCCTATCTCAAAAAACGCATATCTCATAAAATGCTTACTAACTATTTTTAAAAATATATATTAAATTTTAATATGCTGGTTCATAAAGTGTATAAACGTTTCAACCTATAATTGTGATCTAAAAAGTGGTAATTTTGTGTATCATCATTGGGTATGATATGTGATATATTCTTATTATTTGACATGATAATTGCTTGATTTCATCTAAATATCTATCTTGGGTTGAATAAAAATGTTTGTCGCTTTTTTGTAAGTCTGCCCCTTTTTAGGCGCATAATTTTGATATATAGGCAATTTTTGAGATAGGCAGAAATTGATATAGGTTTTTTTTGAGATTGGCATCATTTGAAATAGGCGTTTTTTGAGATGGACCATTTTTAGGCGCATATGAAGGAATGTGACATGAATCCCGCCCGCAAGAGTGATCTCAACAAATATATGAAAAAGGCATTTTTGATAAATAATTTGAATCTACAGGGCCGGGGTTGTCCAATAAAATGCATTTTTTTAGGGGTCATTGGACTATAATTACACGGGTATCCACGTTATCTTATTGGTTGGCACAAAGAAAACTTTGGGTACTTTTTAAAATTCTGTCTGGTTATAATTGTAATATAATCACTAAGGATCTGTAGTACTTTTCTTTAAACTGAAATACCATTGGAAAAAGCGCTAGTGTTAAAAAAAATAATATTTATTTCTCGCATCGTATTATAAACAGCTTTCAGCGGATATAAAATGCACAATTATGAGATAGAAACCAGTTTTTTAGCCCTAAGATGCGGAATCTTATGATTGTACATTTTTATATTTATAGAAAACTGGATACAATACAATGCTAGACATAAGTTTTCGGTATGGCTGTGAACCGGTTCTAATCCACCGGATATTAATCGGTTTTAAAGCGATACAGAAAATAAATTCTTGTATCAATTAAAGTTTAGAAGCTAAGTTGCAAAATTGTTGGGGAACCTGCAGAAATTTAAAAACTATATTCATGCTTTATTTAAACACTTAAGGAAAGCTAGAATATGCAAATTTCTCTTAGAAAAGTGGAGGGTCCCCCATCCAAAACAATTATAAACCTAGAACCTAGTAATAGTGTCTAACTTTTTTCTTTGTGACGTAACAAAAATCCATCTCTTTTTTAGGGGTTTCCTTTCCCACCTCCCCTCTTATCCTTTAATTTTTGTTACGTCTCAAAGATAAAAAGTTAGACACTATTACTAGGTTCAAAAACCTATACCTATAAGAAGCTTCACCACATTGGTCCAGTGGTTAGCAAGATAGTATACTTCGTTTTACTTTTATATAAGAATTATCGCAGTAGACAAAAGTGCAAATATATATTGCACATACAAGGTGTTTACCAGTTGATCAATTTAAAAGGGAATTTTCGCAACGTAAATTATTTGATATTTTAAGGAATTCTCATCTTTAAAATGGGATGAATCCCAAGAAGGAACAGCTACGATTTCAAGAAAATCAGTTCCTGATAATGGGTATATTTAATGGTCATATAGCTTTTTTCTTATGGATTTAGTCAAACTTCTTTTGCCTTAAATCAAACGTATCAGGCCAGATAGCCGGTCGTAGCCGGATTCCCGGCAAAATACTCGATATCCGGCCGGTTGTGTTTTTGATAAGAGTATTTGACTAAAAGGTTAGACCCAACTTTACGGAAAACACGCGAAATAACTGACCCTATCATGAAAAAATAAATTATTGTCTAAAATGTTGGCTGCTCTGCAGGATGAATAGTCAGGTATGGACTGTGAAGAATTGGAGGAGGAGGATCTTGGGGAGGGACAGGAGGAGGGGCAGGTGGAGGAGCTTGAGATAGAGGTGGAGGAATATCCTTCCATGAGTCCTCTCATGATCAAGAGAAGGATTCAACCTTCTTAACTTGATCTTATGATCAAATGAAGAATACATCTTCTTAACTTGATCTAATGATCAAGAGAAGAATACCATCTTCTTAACTTGGTCTTCATGATCAAGATAAGTATACAACTATCTTAACTTGATCTCATGATCAAGAGAAGAATACAACCTTCTTAACTTGTGTCTCAAGCTTTCTTCAAACTATTCAAAACCTTATCACTAAATTTAATTTAAAGTATGCCATGAATAAGATTTTTTAAGCTTTAAAAAATTGTAAAATTTTCAGTAAAGATTTTAAATTTGTAACTCTAAAAAGTAGTTAAAAGCAAGGATTTTAAAATTTTGATTATATTTATGAGTTTTATCTAAAATGGTAACGATTTTTGCTTGTTTTTTTGCATAAATATCTTCCCCATTTGTCTTTAAAAAGATTTAATAAATCTTATTAATGGCATAATGAAAACCTTTTTTCTACAGTAATAATAAAAAAAAACTAAAAATGTCAATTTTTAACCTCTGGGATCAGAAATGCTACAGTATTATTTTATTATAATAATTACAATTATTATTTGTTGTATTATTTGATTAATTTTATCCTGAAACTTAATATGGGTCAAGAGCAGTTCACGGTAAAATATTCCTGGTAACGAATATCTCCAAAAAATATATGAAGTTTAAAATCGGCTAGCTGCCAAATGGCTGAACGTACATATCATACCTGCACACCGTTTAAATGGGCATAAGAAGGCCTACAAATAATATGGAGTAGCCAAGATCCAATGATGCACAGGGAAAGCTTTAATGAAGAAAAAACGTGTAAAATAAGTCATTTTGGCGCATTTATGTTTGTGCACTGATTGTGCATTATTGATAAATGACTATTCCAGACTATTTGTAGGCCTTCTTTTGTCAGTTACAATTTTGTGCGAGCATAATCTATACGTTCCACCGTTTGGCCGTTCATAGATTTTTGTAGACATATTTGTCATACCAGGAACATTTTACACTAAACTGCACTTGGTCCATTTATAGTAATAACAAAAAGCCAAAATCCATCAATGCAAACAATTAAATAGATATCTGCTCAACTTTGGGCCTTTGAAACATTATCTTGAATAAACCAATTTACTACCAATCCTTTCTAGAAATTAATGTGCCAAAAATTCAGATTTTTCCATTGAAAAGACGACCTCTAAAACTGGATATTTCCATCTTTTTTTTCTTGGTTTTGCTAAATATAAAAACTTTTTTTTACAATCATATCTCACTGATGTGAAAATAGATCATGTTTTTTTTGCATTTACTAGAAAAATTGAAATAAAATATTTAAAAAATGAATGAGAAGTACCAAAACCTCCCTTCAATTCTGAGTCCAAATTTTGTCTCTTGAAACTAATACTAACTCACCACTATGTATACAAATTGTTTATGTTATGATATAAATTAATTTAGAAATTTTTCATTAATACTAGAGTAAGGAGAATGGGTGAAAAAAATAATGCTTATAGCCAAAATTTCTTATTGCAAAAAAAATCAAATTTAAAGTTTAAAATTTAAAATTTTTCATCATTCTTCTTATTTTATGAAGACATAGTTTTTTCTCCAATTTCTATAAATATTAGAACTATCCCAAACTTTGATATTACCAAAGCATTTTCAACTGAAAATATAAAATTATTGCAAAAAAATCTTCCAATTAACAAACAAAAAATCTTCAAATTTTTATGGAAATACTCTAAAAATTGGAAGATTTTTTCTTTGACAATTGGAAGATTTTTTATGCAATAATCAAAATTTTCGACTTTAGGTTTAAATATGCTTTAGATATAAAAATAACTTTAGACAACTGTAAACAATTTTGATATTATATGAGCAGTGAAATTGTCACTGAAATAATAAAATGAATAACATATATATATATATATATAAATATATACTATAGCACAATCTATAATTGTAACTTCCATTTGTCTAATTTTGTCCTTGGTAGTTCAACTCCCCCCCCCTCATTTGCTACTCACATATAGCTCTAAATGCATTTAACATTAATAGAATTAATTCATTTTTAGATTTTAGATGCTTAATGTAATTTTTTGATGATTAATTATTTAATTGGGGGGAGGGGGGAATAAGTTGAATAAAAACTGGACAAGGATGCTTATTAATTTCTGACACTTTAATGTCTAAGACCAGAAGTAGAAGTAGAAACAGTGAAATGTAAAAAATTTAAAAAAAAAGATACCAAGGGGGGTGGGGGCATGCTCCTACACCACTAACATAACCACCCACCCCTCTAACACCCCTAAAAAAAAACAGTAGTGTTTTTTTAAGAGAAATAGAGAAAAAAATGTGTTCACATGCAGCCAAAAATATTGTTCCTCTTTATTAGAATAAAAGTGCACAGACAAGTGACAATTATAATTGATAAAGTGATAGCACAATGCACACAGGAATAAGGAGAACCTGACCAGAATTTCTCTCTGAAAAAAAAAGAAAATAACTTAGGTTTTGAAGTTTGCGTCCTTTCTTAGAAAATATGAGAAAATATGAGATAGCCAACATTTTTAACAGTTAAGAATAATCCTTAATTAATTGTATGATTGTGATTTAATAATAATGGATGAATCATATTGTATGAAAGATTATTATATCCCAGATTTCTATTAAATTTGTTATAAAGTTTTAATGTCTAATTAAGAAGAAAGTAAATAGAAAACACATTCACTGAAGAGATTTGTTTTGGCCCAGAATACACAATTGTGAGTTTTTGTTTATAGTCCTCTGTTAGGAATCAGGGATGGAGGGGACATTGGGCTTTTTATTGCACTGTTCCCAAAATTTTTATTAATAAAGTTTACTTATTTGTTGGCTTAACAACTTTGGGGACATTAGATTTTGATTGGTTTGTGTATTTAGTTGAGTGTCCTAATGTTTCAACCACTAAATGTAATCATCTTTGGGGTTGAACATCAATAGATTGGCCATTGTCTTATCCCTTTAGATCCCTGATTTTGAATTATGAATAAACCTTGTTGAATTCAATAGTTATAACAGCCTCTTATCCAGGTCTTTTGATGTCTTAGGACAAAAAATAAATAAATAAAAACTCACAATTTCCTTTCTCCTGGCTAGCAAGTTGAAACAATGATATTGATAAAATCTCTAAGTTATTCCAAATCCCAAATATTTAGAATGGATATGTAAATATAAAGAAAAGAGTTAGTGTAAAATCCTAAAGTAAAATAGCATTTAATTTTATTTTTCTGTTTAATCATCTCTCTAGTTTTATATTTCTTACTTATTATTATATGTATCTCTCTCTCTAAGTCTCTCTGTATATTAATGTTTAGATAAAATCATTTTTTCACCAAATAAAGTTATTTTTTAATAGAAAAAAATACCTAGGAAATATGTTAAAAAAAAAAGCTTTTTAGAAAAGTAAATTATTTGGTGAAAAATTTAAAAAAATATTAGCTCAATTTATATGAGAGAAGAAAAGTATGGCTTGCTGTAATCAGTTCCTTGTTTTTCAAGGAGTTAAGATTATTATCTTTTTGGACCAAAATCAATGATTTTCAAGGAAATAAAATCTTTTTAAAAAACCCTCATTCAAGTTCTGTTATGAATCTTTGTAGATGATAAAATTCCAAAGCTTAATTGTATATTATTTAGAAATATATATAAAATATATTTTACTGACTCTCACCCTGGTGGAACTAAAAGACATGTTTTTTTCTTGTCCTAATAACTATTCTCATAAGTAAAGTTTTAAGTTTTGCTTTTTAAATCAAATTCAATATAATTATGAAACAAAAATGTATCCTGAGTTGGATTCTTTAAAATCATTTTGGTCGCAGCTCGCTGTTGAGGCAAAATTGTTTTTTTGTAAAAAATCTACAAAAATTAAACAAAATCTTATGTTAATAACCCTTTTATGTTTTTATTTAATTGTTGTAGATTTCTTATGCGATTTTGGAGTATTTTTTACAAAAATAATTTTGCCTCGCCAGTGAGAAGCGACCCAAATTTTTTTTTTAAGAATCCACCTCTGTTTAATTTCATAATTTAAAAAAAAAATTAATGTCTCCTCCTACTGAATGCTCAAATAAATGATATAGGATTATTTATGCCAAGTAGATTATTTTATAATGTGTCTGCTTGACTTTTTAAGTAATAAATTTGCCCCAGTACTGATTTTCAAATTTTTGTTTTTATTAGAGATCTTATATATTATAAATCTGACTATCTATCTATCTTTAAAAATGTTAAAACTAAAAAAGTATGAAAAATCAATAATATAAAATAAAACATTACTCCCAAAATGCAAAAAAGTGCCAAAAAAATGTTGTGATTTTACCCCTGCATACTTAAGCAAGATATTCATTTTTCATACTTTTTACATCTCTTTAGTTCTTCTTATGAGAGATAGAAAGAGAGAGAGACAAAAAAAAGAAATAATCCTTAATATTATATTAATAATAAAATAATATTATTATAATTATTGCTTCAATTTAATTTTTTAATGAAATATGTCATTTAAAGTTAGACCAAATATATGAATTTTAAACTTTTTTTTGTTTTTTTTTGCAACCATATTTTGTAGCTTTTGTTACTCTAGGTTAGAAGTAAGCTTTAAGTAAGGATTCAAAAATCGAAAAAAATCCAGTTTGCTATACACATAGAGAAAATAATAAAAGAGAGGAATCGAGGTATTTGAAGGACTAAAATAGTCAGTGGGCCTAGAGGCCTATATTGAGCAATTGTCGCGCTGAATTTTTATTGTTATTCCACCACTTTTCAAAATAAGAATATTTTAAAATTAAATGTAATTTCAAGACAATTATAGTTACTGTTTGAAGCATACATCTGATTTTTATAGAAATATTTTGAATTATTATCCATTCTGATGAAACTTATAAAAAGGATATAAAATTATCATTATTAATTTCTCATAACTTTGCTACTGACTTAAATCATTACACACATTATTAGTTTATAAGATTTATATTGCAGTCTATTTAACTTTTATTTTTTAATAATTAAACGTTTTTACAAATTAATATAAACATTTGACTGTAAATCATAATAATCAATTTTTCAGTGCCATCTAGCTTTGGATATAGAACTAGAATATCAAAGCGTTCATCTATTTTTATTTTGTTTGTATTTTTCTTGTTTTGGATTTTGTCACTAAAGGGCCAAACCCTGAGGGGTAAATAACAT
Source organism: Acartia tonsa (assembly GCF_053477335.1). Taxonomy (NCBI): domain Eukaryota; kingdom Metazoa; phylum Arthropoda; class Copepoda; order Calanoida; family Acartiidae; genus Acartia; species Acartia tonsa. The sequence goes on from NC_137274.1 coordinate 14,492,626, forward strand.
CACTTGAAATTGTTAAAAATATTGTAAAAACATTGTCTTAGAGAGAACATAGATAGCATTACAGATTATTCACTTATTTAGATTATTCAGTTTTGAAATATTTTTTTTATGTGTGTCTTTGAAGTAGAAAACTAGCGAACCTGGTGGCTGAGAGCTAAACTATTAATTCTTTATTAGTAAACATTTTAAAGTTTTATCATGTTAATTAGATTTAAATATTACATTTAGGCTAATTTCAAAAAAAATTAAATTTTCAATCATAAAAGGTAGATCCTCCTATTTTTAAACTATGTGAAACATACTTTTCTGCCGCATCAAGACCACAACTGGCTTTTTGTTTTTTCTAAAAGATTCTAAATCAAATTGTATTTTAAATATTTTCCTTCAATTTTTTTAAAACCTAATAAATTATAGAATAATAATAATAAAAATTAAATTTTTAATTTTTTTTTTATATATATAAGATAGGTCATTGTTATTTATGATTGACATACAAAAAGCCTGTTGTGGTTTTAGCTTTTCGTCTGCTAAATTTTCTTTAAAATTTAGGTATGGGAAAGTAGTATTTTACCATGAAAAGAGTATTCATGCTCTTATACTTTTTCCTTATGGCTATACAAAATTTACAAGTAATTTTTGTCATTAGTTGCTTAACCCATAACTGTCGTGGGGGGGGGGGGGGGGGGAGGCGGTCATTTGTGATTAAATTTTCTGTCCTCTACTTTATTATAAAAACCCTTACTTAAACAAGCAAGTTTTGACAAACCTCCTAAAGGGGACAAACCTTCTAAAGTGGACAAATCTCCTAAAGGGATAAACCTCCTAAAGTGGACAAACCTCCTAAAGGGATAAAACTCCTAAAGGGACAAACCTCCTAAAGGGGACAAATCTCCTAAAGGGACAATCCTCCTAAAGGGGACAAACCTCCAAAAGGGACAAACCTCCTAAAGGGACAAACCTCCTAAAGGGATAAACCTCCTAAAGGGATAAACTCTCTAAAGGGACAAACCTCCTAAAGGGGACAAACCTCCTAAAGGGACAAACCTCCTAAAGGGGACAAGCCTCCTAAAGGGACAAACCTCCTAAAGTGAATAAACCTCCTAAAGGGGACAAGCATTCTAAAGGGATAAGCCTCCTAAAGGGGACTAACCTCCGAAAGGGACAAACCTCCTAAAAGGGACAAACCTCCTAAAGGAATAAACCTCCTAAAGGGACAAACATCCTAAACGGATAAACCTCCTAAAGAACATAAATTGTAAGTGACAAAGGTCCTCTAGGACAAACATTTTAAAGGGACATCGGATCATGGAAAGAAAATGAAGTTGTGGGTTTCGTCGTATTTTAACAGTACCTTTTATGCTATTTCTAGCCCCTGCAGGGGGCTCTAGCCCTGTGGGGCATATTTTTTAACCCTGCTGGGAAATCATTAACATTTACTTAACCTAACCTAATAACCTTTCAAAAGCTACTGTGAAAATACGATGAAACCCGCAACTTCGTTTATATTTAAATCTTCCAAAATTTTAAAAATTAGAGAAAGAAATTTTAAAAAGATTTTTTTTATGCAGGATTGAAACTATTTATAACGGGAAAACCGTGTTTTATCATGGAATTTTATTGTTATCTTGTTTTTTTTTGGGGGGATTTTGTTCTTTACTTTTGGAAGATTTTTTTTATTTCATAATTAGTTTTACTTAAGAGATGTCTCTTTAGTTCCTTTGCCTTTTAGGTGATTTTTCAGTGAGCATTCCACCATAACAATGAGTAAGGGTTTTGTAGCAAAAATTGAATATATTGTAAAAGTAGGAAATAAATCACAAATATGATCTGTTTAAGTAAATTTGTTTATAGAAATTTTTGAAGTTAGAAGAAAGCAATCAACCCTAAAAAATGCTTGAAATGGCTGAAAAGGGATAAAATTTTGTAAAAAAATAATCTTTGGTATGTGTTTTATTTTGCTGATTTTTATCAGGTTTATTGGGCAAAAGGAAAGGCTTAATCCTAAAATATGCGACAATTTAAACCTGACTCGCAATACGAAAGAAATTTTAAAAATTAGCCCGCACATCTGTCTTGAAATGTAAATGGAAAACAAAAAATGTCTGCCCTATAAGAAGAAAACAACAATAGTTTTAGACATTTATATCAAGATTAAATCCTGAAATTTTCAAAATATTCTAACAAGGGTTTTCTGAGAAAATTAGATTTGAAAATTTCAAGTTCAATTATCATTCCCATATAAACAACCCCTTATATAGTGGATGTAAATATTCATTTATTTCCCGGAGGTAACCATTCATTTCCCCGAGGTAGTCATTTTTAGAAGATTTTAAAATTATTTTGGAAGATTTTTGAATTATTATTAATTATTAAAATAAACTTGATATCAGGGATAAAAATGATCATAGCCGGGAAATAAATGAAAATTAAAAACCAAAATTAAACCACATTTTAGCATAAAAAAATGAGTTTTTTGTTTAAATGAGAATGATATTCCTGTCCAGTTTTTTGTTTAGGAATGAATATTTCTTACCCGAGGGAATAAATGATGGACCGATAGGTCATTATTTATTCCCTAGGAGTTACCGCATAATCATGACAAGAAAAGCAAAGATTATTTGTTAAAATTTTTGAACAAGTTTGGTTTTTAAAGTTCTTCATAAAACCACTCCTGAAGGGAGTTAATTAATGGCCATTTTTATCAGTTGCTTTGCCAAGGTCACGAAAATTCAGCCTTAAATAAATCTAATATAGAAAGGTTTTGTGAAAGACTTCACAAAAGCAAAATTGTTTAAAATTTAAAATAAATAATCTTTGTTTTTTTTGTCATGATTATGCGGTAACTCCTAGGGGATGAAAATTGAACTTAAAATTTATAAATCTAATTTTCTCAAAAACCCATTGTTAAATATTTTGAAAATTTCAGGATTTAATCTTGATATAAATGTCTAAAACTTTTGTTTTCTTCTTATAGGACAGACATTTTTTGTTTCCCATTTACAACACAAGACAGATGTGCCCGTGTTTAACAAAATATGTACACAATTTCAACCAATGTGTCTCTTGTAAGTTTCTTTAGTATTCTCCTATTGGTGGAATCAGACAATATGTCTCTTTAGTTACCCTATTTATAATTCTAACATATTATTTTGATAATCATATCATACAAAAAATAACGTCAAAAAAGTTAAAGATCAGCATGTATTACATAATGGAAGTACGAAAATTCTGATAACAATTATAGAGTTGCTTTGCTTTCAGAATTGTACCTAACTGTAAAAAGGAATCATTATGCAAAGTTTGAAATTAAAAGTAAAATTCTAACATGTATAAAATAACGAAAAGAGCTAACCATTACGGACATACTGACCTACCCTTCTTATAGAAAAGCTTCGCTTTAAAAAATCTTTTTTCTCTTACACTATATTATTGATTACGATCTTGGTACAATTTCCTGGGAGAGGGGACAATAGGCTGTTTATTACACTAGTTCCCAAAGTTTTATAATAACGTTTTCCCTTGTGTTGGCTCAACAACTTTGGGGGCGGTAGTGAATTTTGATTGGTTGGATCATTAAAGTGATTGAGAATCTAATTCAAAGCTTAACAGTGGTTTAGAAGGGGTTAATATAAGCAGCATCGAAAGGCATTTTTTTAGTTTAACCTCTTTATTTGATTTTTATGAAAAAAATATAAAAAATTTTTTTTGACTATTTCTCTTTAATTTTTTTTGACAGTAAAATAACGGGAAAAATTTAAGATTATTACTTTTAAACAAAAAATCAAGAAAACTTATGTACTAGACGGTATTGGATATAATATGGGCTTTCTTTTGAAATTGAAATAATGCGATAATATTAAATTCTTGCAAAAGAGATAGTTTTTTAGCATGTCTTTATTGCACTAAATTTTAAATTGGATGAGGGGTTAAAGGAAAATGCTCTTTTTTATTACAAAATGGTGATTCTGACTTTTTCTAGTGGTTTTGTCTTAACAAAAAAAACATTAGGATTTCATCATTTTTATATTAAATTAATTTTATATAATTTTACGACATAAATTGTAATTTTTCTCTTATATAAATTGCCAAAAAATTCTTCTGGCCAATAGGATCTCAGATAATTCATCTGGGGATGAGGGTTGGAAGGGGGAGGCCAATTTTTGCAGTGTAGCTGTTTCGTTGAACTTTCTCTAAAAAGAGTTGCCAAATTATGACGGATTGAGTTTAAGATTACATTACATTCTAATTTTTCACATAAAATATGTACTTAGACAAGAGAATTTTTAAATATCATTAAAGTATTTATCTTTAATTCAGTTCATTTTATATAAAAAATGTAATAAAATTCAAATTGACCGTCCGTTGCTAACTCTGTAAGTTGTTAACTCTGTTTATTACATTTGCCAGTATCAGCTGATATTATGTGTCGTCTGCTACTCATACCAACGACGATTCCAAACAAATTATTTATGTCATTTTTTTATCAATATAAAATATTTATTAGCAAAATTTGAACGGTTAGATCTGTCCATTTTCAATATTTCATTTTTTTGTTAAACAGGGATGTTAAAAGTGCCCTAGATGACTTATGATAAGTTAAACTTTAAATTAAAAACATATTGCATGGTTCAGAGACACACTGACAGATTACCTTTTACTTTATTATAAGGAATAGCAGCTACATTGTTGGGGGCCCTAGAGTTCGTTAGGGGGAGGAGGAGGGAGTCGAACCCACTCCCTACTTTCAATTTTTTTTTTTTAAAGATTAAAATCTTTCCAGGACCTGATAAGCTATTATATATTCTGTAAAAAGGCCGGAGAACCATATTGGTTCAGCAGTTAGCGAGACTCTTTGGGTGTGCCCCGAGCATCTAGGAAGCTCTGTAGTCAATGGGTAGATATTGTACAGCAAAATAGCTTAAAACCATCCCAGTGAATAAATCTTAAATTAAAATAGCCTAAAATCAACTCGTGAATTAAGTGAAACTTCCCTATAAAGAAAAGCTCAATCAGTTTATTAAATCTTAAGCTTCAGACAAACAAACTTCTGTATTTAATATAATGTTGAATTTTAGATAATTTTAGTAAACGGGATATTTTTTTATTTCAGAAATAAAATGCAACCAAAATCATGGTACTTATCAACATTTTTATAAAATAGTAAAGGTAATTAATTTCATCTGTTTTATTGAATTTTAAAACTTCAAGTTTAAAGTTTTAAACTTCAGTTATTTAAATCTTCAGTTTCCGACAAAAAATTATTTTACATTTGTCAATAGGTACATTTTTAAATAGGTCAAATTTAGAACGCGAATAAAATATCAACTCTAAATTATTCTTAAAAGTAAGTTTGTCTGTCTGTTTGTCCTTTAGGATTTCGAAAACCGCCGAACCTATAGGATGCAATGCAGTTAAATTAATTATCGAGGTAGTAGTATGAGTTTTTAAATAAACCAGTTATTGTCAAGCCAGACTCCCTTAGTTTCAAAATCAAAACACTCGTCATAATGTGTATATGTATGTATCGTTTTAATAAAGTAACAGGATGTCTATACCCATGACTGTAGCTCAACACGTAGCACATCCGCTCGTCATCAGAAAGGTGATAGGTTCGAATCTCGGTCCGACACCGCGTCATAACTAAAGATGTTAATAATGGTTCCTATTGTTGCTATGTCAGATGCGGGACATAAATAGTTAGAGTAGGGGGAATTTATTGTCCCTAAACAGCTGCAACTCATTACCATGCACAGTCGGGACTTATCCAACAAAGGTCGTGCAATCAAAGGGTTGGTTGTCTGATTGGTGTCGATACCCTAGGCGATTGAGTGCATTACACTGCGATTTGAAATAGCAGAGTATGTTCAAAGGTGACGTTGAGAGGACTTGTACCCGAAGCGTTAATACGCCCCTAGAGTCAATAGTCAACAGGATGTTTATTTGTCTGTGTTTGTATGTTTGTACCGAGGATCTTGCTAACCGCTGAACCGATCGGGTTCTCCTTAATATGGTAGCTTCTCATAGGTCCCGGGAAGGTTTATAACAATTTTGTGGTTGGGTACTACCACTCTCCAAAGAGAAATCACAAAAAAATGTTGCTTATAGACTTGAACTGAACATAGACAATTTTTTTTTAAAATTAGATATTTGAAATAAAAAAATCCAAACATTTAAAGTGCCACTATAGGCCTCAAGGGGCGTAGCCGCTAGTTGATATATATACGATCGACAATTGACCACGGATAAATATATGAGTATTTTTTAGAACTAACAGATTTTTTGTCTTTAGGCTGAAGTATTATAAAAGGATAAATGTATTTCAATTATTTTTGTTTTAGGAAACCATGATGTTGCAATGCTGTACAGGAATGAGATACACCCGTTGAAACTTCTTACTTTAATACTTTCTTTGTTTTTTTTTGTCTTCTTCAAATCCTTAAAATAAAGTAACAGGATGTCTATGTGTTTGTATGTTTGTACCAAAGGATCTCGCTAACTGCTGAACCGATTGGGTTTTCCTTAACAGGGTAGCTTCTCATGGGTCCCGAGAAGGTTTTAAAATATTTGGGGGGAGGGTACCACCATCCTCCAAAGAGAAATCAAAGTTTTTCCGAGAGACTTGAACGCATTAAGACAATAATTTCTCAAATCATGTATTTGAAACTAAAAAAAACTTTAAAAGTGCCACTATAAGCGTAGCCGCTAGTATTTTCATTAAGAATGTGTTCTTAGACTTTAAAACATGAGTAGAATGCAAAATTGGCACGCCAGTTGCAGAAAGAATTACATCTTTTTTTTTGTCAATTGTTTTATTTTTTTACAAAAGAAATTACTGTATCAAGTGATACCACGTTTACAGAGAATCATTGCACTAATTTTTTTAGTTGTATCATGTCCATTTTTAATTGGATTTAAAAACTATTTTTGCTCAAAGAATTACAAATCATTTTTCTTAATGTAGTTGAATGTTTATCTTACTTATCTGTGTTAGTACGAATTATTAATATTGTAAAAATTATTTGTACCATATTAAATGAAATGTGATAGGGGGGGGGGGGGGGAGGTGTAATGACATCTAAACTTAAACCGTGAGCAAAATGGTCTAAATATCAAACTAGAAACTTGGTCCATAAGCCTAATCCTGTAGGTAATCCTGTAAATATAAATGGCAAAAAAACCTGCGGAAATTGGCAAAAATGTTTTTTTTTAGGCCTTATTGGTCTATTTTGATGTAGAAACTTACCTTTAATTGTATTTTCTTAGGTTTTTTACCTTGAATGCACTGTGTCTATACACAAGAACATTATTTAAGATGATTCAGCAAGTCGGGGAACGACCCCAGCTGGCTAGGTGGGTGGCTCACAGGAGTAAGATGCATTTTTTCTAGAGTTTGTGTCTCATATATCAAATATAGGTTTTTTGAGTTTTGGCCCCAAACTTGCTGAATTATCTTTAACAATGTCCTCATGAATAGACATACAGTAAACAAGGAAAAAAATTTAGAAAAAACAATTAAAGGTAAGTTTTTTTACATCAAATCACACCAAAATAGGCCTAAAAATCCCATTTCCGCCGGGTTTTCTTACCTAACCTTTAAATAAAAAAAATTAATTTTTATTCATATAGATGGTGCATTATTTGCCAAATGTACCACTTTTCTGCACTACCTCTCCGATTTTGTTAATACTCTATATTTTGGTCCGTTGGGTCATTCAAGGATGCTGGATGGCCAAAAAAAAGTTTCAGAGTCCCTGGATGTCTAGATATCTAGCTATCTATGAAGGTAGGTAACAAAAATGTAAAAAACACCCATTTTTTCACAATTTTAAAAATCAATTTTTTCATCAATCTTACATCCAATCTATACATTTTATACACCAAAATCATCGTTTATTCATGTAAAAAGCGCACATAATGCTATTTTGGCCAAAACTCTAATTTTACAGGGTGTCCAACAAAAAGTGTATTTTGGATATCTAGCGTAATACCCAAAATACCTGTCCGAAAAAAATCATTTTTTTTGGCTTAAATCCTGTGTTTTATCTGTGTGCATATGTGGTATATAACGGTTCGGACCACCCGGGACTATAAGGTTGTCAAATTTCACTTTGGGACACCCTGTAAATGTGATTTTTGCGTCTGTAGAGCTAAAACTTGGTCCAAATTGGCTATTTTTTTCAAATTACTCTAATAGGTGTCTTAGTATGTTTGGCCATAGTGTTTTCTGACCAGATCAATATTTTCATATTTTTTGGACACCCTGTATTTTCAAAAAAAGAGAAAAAAAAATTTTGTTTTTTTTAAAAATTTTTTTCTATTTTTAAGTTACTTAAAACTGGTATATAGATACATATTTTGACTAATAACAATAATATTTGCCTATTTTACAATTTTTTACACTTTTGGGACACCCTGTGCATGTTTTTGAAAAATGATGGTTTTTGCCTATTTTTTGGGGGAAGGAGTCGTTTTAGGGCCATAGACTATTTCTTCATTTTTGTAGAACTTTTCAAGACACATCATTTGTTATTTATGCAAAAACCGCAAAAAACGAACCGTTTTGCCGTTATTCACCGCCAAAGGCGGAATTTTTTTACGTTTTTGCCGTTCCCGAGGTTGTAATGGGCATTTGTGGTAAGAAAACGTTGATTTATCAAGATCCCTCTAAAATACTTTTATTTAGGTAATTTTATTTACTAAATTTCATATAAAGTAACATTTTTTGTGCAGCTAACCGTTTTTCGTCGAGATGGATTTCAATTGTTAAAACAAGAAAATGAAGTGAATATAACATAAATAATTGCTATAACATAAGTGATAAAAGAAACATAAATCATGTGCATTTGAAATTCCTTTTGACAAAAATCAGTTGGATATACAAAAAAATTTACTTCACATGAAATTTTGCAAATTAAAATGCCTAAATAAAAGTATTTCACAGTTATCTTGATAAACCAACGTCTTCTTACCACAAATGCCCATTAGAACCTCGGGAACGGCAAAAACGTAAAAAAATTCCGCCTTTGGCGGTGAATAACGGCAAAACGGTTCGGTTTTTGCGGTTTTAGCATAAATAACAAATGATGTGTCTTGAAAAGTTCTACAAAAATGAAGAAATAGTCTATGGCCCTAAAACGACTCCTTCCCCCAAAAAATAGGCAAAAACCATCATTTTTCAAAAACATGCACAGGGTGTCCCAAAAGTGTAAAAAATTGTAAAATAGGCAAATATTATTGTTATTAGTCAAAATATGTATCTATATAACAGTTTTAAGTAACTTAAAAATAGAAAAAAATTTAAAAAAAAAAAAAAAAATTTTTTCTTTTTTTTTGAAAATACAGGGTGTCCAAAAAATATGAAAATATTGATCTGGTCAGAAAACACTATGGCCAAACATACTAAGACACATATTAGAGTAATTTGAAAAAAATAGCCAATTTGGACCAAGTTTTAGCTCTACAGACGCAAAAATCACATTTACAGGGTGTCCCAAAGTGAAATTTGACAACCTTATAGTCCCGGGTGGTCCGAACCGTTATATACCACATATGCACACAGATAAAACACAGGATTTAAGCCAAAAAAAATGATTTTTTTCGGACAGGTATTTTGGGTATTACGCTAGATATCCAAAATACACTTTTTGTTGGACACCCTGTAAAATTAGAGTTTTGGCCAAAATAGCATTATGTGCGCTTTTTACATGAATAAACGATGATTTTGGTGTATAAAATGTATAGATTGGATGTAAGATTGATGAAAAAATTGATTTTTAAAATTGTGAAAAAATGGGTGTTTTTTACATTTTTGTTACCTACCTTCATAGATAGCTAGATATCTAGACATCCAGGGACTCTGAAACTTTTTTTTGGCCATCCAGCATCCTTGAATGACCCAACGGACCAAAATATAGAGTATTAACAAAATCGGAGAGGTAGTGCAGAAAAGTGGTACATTTGGCAAATAATGCACCAGATGTATTACCTAAAGGACTAGGCTTATGTACAAAGTTTCAAGAATCTAGCTCAATATGTAGACCATTTTGCTCACTGTTTAAGTTTAGATGTCATTACGCACTCCACCCCCTTTCTTCAAAGTGTATGAAAATTGTACATCATATTAATAAATTGTTAAAATTGTAGGTACCTTTTGGAAAATAAACTAATCTTTAAGCTATATTTCGAATAGTTTCATATAAATGTTTTAGTTGTAAAGCTACTCTATAATTAATAATTATGTGCATACCAATATAAATGACTGTTTCTGTTTTGATTTGCTGCTTTATAAGATAGTTATAGTTATTTAGTTAGAATATTAAACTAATAGCTACTCCCCTAGAGGTTTTAGGGGCCTGTGAGGAGGGGAGTTGAATCACGACTTTTAATTGTAGCTTTTATATGAAAGTTACAAAAAGATTTTTTTTAGAGGCGATTTCTCTCAAGATAGTTGTACACTCACCTTTAATATTTTAAAACCTTCTTAGGACCTAGGAGAGGCTACCAAGTAAAGGAGAACCCTAACGGTTCAATTGTTAGAGGTCCTTCTGTTCACACAAAAAGATCCTGTTACTTTACTTTAAGGATTAAACCAGTTACTGCTGCGCATCCGCTAGTTGTTGGGAAGGTGATATAAAATTAACTCAACACCATATCATATTAAAACGTTTCAAATGCTGCCTACTCTTGCTATGTCAGGTTCGAGGCATAAATTGTTAGGGTATGGATGAAAACATTGTTCCAAAACAGGAGACATAGGTTGGGCAATTAAAGGTTCAATTGTCTCATTCTACGTCAGTCTGAGGAGATAATAATTCTGTTTTCAAACATAATGAATCATTTAGTTTTCAAACATGACCTTTCTCTTAAAACACCCTGTACAAATGGAGTGGATACAAAAAGGCGACTACTATTAAACGGCGAAATCACAAAACGGCGACTGTTACAAAACGGTGAAAAATAATATGTTTATAATACAAAGTAGAACGATGTCTGTCTGTCTGTTTGTAACAAAGGATCCGCTAACCACTGAACCAATCGGGTTCTCCCTAACAGGGTAGATTCTCATAGGTCCCGGGTAGGTTTATAACTATTTTGGGGGAGGGTACCACCACCCTCCCAAGATAAATAGCCACTAGAATTTTATTTTAAATTAAATTTTTTGACGGAAATTAAAAATTGAGTTGGAACACTTGTAGGAAATTAAATTAAGAATACTTTTTGTACGTCATGCCACCATTAATATTACTACCAATGACTGGCTGAAGCCAGCTCCTTACTGTTGTCAGTTAACTTTTCAAATATGCCACAACCAAAATATTTTTTAAATAGTTAAGTAGGTAGGTAGGTATTTAAAAAAATTACCAGAAAATCAAAAATTTAAAATCTAGAAAAAATACTCTATTTGGTTCCCGAAAAAAGGTATGAAAATTTTTTTTACAATGCAATGTGTTTTTTTTAGCCGTAAAGATTTCTGGACACTGAGATTTGCGATTAAAAAGGTTAACTGGCCGCCAAGATTTTATGAATATTAAGATTTGCGAGGTTAAGATATCTTCAGGAGGACTACTAAGATTTTGAAAAAAAAATCTATACAAATTCATACATGCTAATGTCAGGTTGGCAATTCAAAATTTAAAAAAATCCGTACATGTTAAAGTCAGGTCGGTATATAAAATTTTAAAAAATCCGTACAAATACGTACAGGGTGCGCCACATATCTAGGGACTTTTTCTAAATAGTAAACAAATGAACATAAAATCGTCAATTTTAAATATTTTATTAAATTTTAAAAACTGAGGAGCAAATTAGGTATATGACTATTAGATCATTAAATAAAATCGCCGCCAGCATCAATCACCGCCTCTACCCGCCTCCTCAACCGCCGGCAGGCCAAGATCAGAATGTAACTGTCCAAGCTGGCGAAGTTCTCCTTGATAGTGGCAACGAGGGAGGTCTTTATGGTATGGGTACGTCTATTGGTGCATGCTTCAAAGTATCCCAAGATCCAAAAGTCCATTGAATTAAGATCGGGCTGCTGGGAGGCCCCATTTCCTTAGGAATGTGAGTAACCGCAGGATCCAAATTCACCCAACTTTCAAGCTACCCTTTGACACGGAGGCTCTTATTTGGACCACAGTTGAGCTAGAACGACGTTCTATACCTTTTTGGAAATGGCAGAAAGATTCATCTAGGGTTGTCAGCGCAATTCATAGTCTAAAATGAGTTTTAAGTTCCATATGGGTCTCTGGCGTCGAGAAACGAGAAATTTTCACGATTTTTGACGTTTTTGACATCTCTAAATATGCCACGTTTCACTTTGCCAGAGTACTAAAGCCAAGCCATTTTAGATAAAGAACTGTAGTCTTTTCTAGTGTCTTACTTATGTATCTAACAGTATCCCCAGCAAGTTGCATAACTCAAGCTCATCTACAGATAGACTGAGGTACGATTTAGTGGGCCCTAGTTGAGAATCCAGATTATACCACCGGCGCACTTCGAATCTGCCTTGTTGAACATAAGCGCGGCCAGCTCGGAGTACGAGTACATCTTCGCCCAAAGATTTTTTTGTGCTAAAAGGTCATTACCTAAGCTTTTTTATAGTGGGGTCCAACGTCCTGATTGGTCTAGTAGTTTTGACGCTATGGTCATTTTAAAAAAGTCCCTAGATATGTGTACATGCTAATTTCAGGTCAGCATCATAATCTTTTTAAATCTGCATATTTGAATAAATATTAGCCCTAATTTGCGGATCAAATCCGCACATTTTTGGCCACAATGTAGAGATAATTTTTTTTTCAAACTAAAGTTAAATATGGTGGGCAGGGGAATTGAATTTTCCATCTTTCTAGGACATTTTTGTATATGTAGATGAAAGGACAAGTATTTTTTTATTTCTGTTTGTTCCTTTAGTGTTTTTATTACAATTTTCGGGTAAAGTCCCTTTTCTCCCTTCAGGGGTGTTTCTCCATATTTTCACAGTAGCTTTTCTCTTATTTTTAGCCCCTGAAGGGAAATCACCTAACCTAAAATAACCTATCAAAACAATATTCAAAAAACTACAATTCGCCCATTATCTTGTTTAATTTAGATTACAAAGTAGTATAAAAAATAATTATTTGGCAATTCTAATTTTAGTTTTTAAAAGAAAAATGTAATACAAATTTTAGGGCAGGGTGATTTATCTCAGAAGGGTGGAGGTACCCTCTCTCGAAATAGTTAATAACCTTCCCAGGACCAATGAGAAGCTACCCTGTAAAGGTTAATCCCTGAAAACTTCAGCAATCTATCTAGATAAAGAGATGAGAAAATCTTAAAAATCTAGGAATCGAGATAGCACCCAAAATAAAAAACAGTTGGACAAAACAATGTATAGATTACAGGGGAATGGCATATATCAAAAGAATCTTCACTAAAATTTCAGCTGTCTATCTTGAATAGGAGCCGAGAAAATCACGTTTTCCCCTTTCTGTGTCTGACGACGGACATTTGGAATTATAGAGTAGCTTCGCTACTAAAAAAAGAATTTATTGACACACAAATCCCTTCACGTCGAGAAATCGAAATTTAATAGAGAAATGTGTGAATCGGACCAAAAATGCGTAAAAAAATATATAGGCAGAAGATAAAGCTATATACCTTTCATCTTATGACAAAAAAAAATCAATTGAACACCGTAAAAATTTATTTTGATACTATTTTACACAAAAAATTTTTGAAAATCAAACCAAACAGACAACGGGGAATATATGAAATAGCTAAAAAAAAAACAAGCTAATATGCTCCATAATGTTGACAAAAAGTATTTTAAAGTGATGCAGAGAAAACTATGTTTCTCAAATTCCTTCATTCGATTTCTAACGGACAGACATATATTAGTGTAGTTTTGCTACTAAAAAAAGGTCATTATTTTGTATTTATTTATTAAATTACTGTTTGGATAACAAAACATAAATCAAAAATTTAAATGATCATATAAGGATGATAACATCAATCCAAGCCATTCAACTAACAAACATTAACAGGCATAGTGTGACTGATCCAATAATTAAAAGAAGAATAGTTATTTATTGCATCACAATGTAGACAGCTTTCAGTTTTTTAAGTTTTTATTTCATTACTCGTGGAAAATCAATTTTTCAGTATGGCTAGGTATGTTTAAATTTCAATCAGAGGAAAATGTTAAAAAACGGATATTTAATATCAACTTGCTAGTTACTGTTTTACTTTTAAGACTAAATTAATAGAAATGTATATCTTTAAACAATTTAACTTGTGTGTGTTTAAATTAGTGGTGTCAAGCTGCCGAATTTTTGGATAGGATTCGGACTTTCACACAAATCAATCAAAAAAGTGGATTAATCCAGGGATTGCGGATTCTTGTCTTTTTGCAAATTGCAGATTTTCGGTTCGCGGATTCTAGCAATATTTTTAAAGGTCTTTTTATAAATAAAAAAAGGAATAAATTTACCCGGCATTGGAAAAAATCTAAAGTAGCGCTTTTTTAGAATTTTCTTAGTAGCTTTTCTTCTATTTCTAGCCCCTACTGTGGTCAATTTCTAACCCACACTTAACCTAACATAACCTAGAATAAGCATGAAAAGCTACTATGAAAATAAAATACAAAAAACGTTGACTTTTAACATAAATAAAACATTTATTTACTTAAAATTTTATATGTATAAAAAAGGGGGGGGGGTGGATGTGCCACTTTTTGAAACCAAAAGTAAAACGTGCATGATTTCAGCACATATACGAGTTACAGCTCTAAAATTCGGCAAAGCAGTTGCTTTAGTGGAGAACAATATGGAACTGTGAAGAATCTCTTTCCCGCCAAATTTATGTTTTGCCTTTTCTCGCCATAATAGACAATTTCTTATTCATCTGAGATAAACTTTTTTTTCATATAAATTTCCCTTGACACTTTCAAACATGTCAATATTAAAAAAAATGTAAGTAAAAATATAAGGGAAATTCAAAAAAAAGTTTATCTAGCTCAGATGATTGAGAACTGTCTAATTTAGCGGGAAACAGCAGTTTTCGGAGGGAGCAGCGGTTCCGCCGCCGTTTCTTCACAGTTCCATATTGTTTTCCAAAAAAAATTGTATGGGCTGAGATCATGTGCGTTTTATTTTTGGTTTCAAAAGACGCACATCCCCCCCCCCTTTTATGTGCTACAAAAGGCATAAAAATCAACAATCCTAATCCACAAATTAAATTGCAAATTTGGATTCTGGGTCCGAAAATTGGCCGGAATGCGGATTTTTTTTATTTGGATTGACACCCATAGTTCAAATGCACAATAAAGGGAGAGGTCATTTTCTAGTAAATCCCGTAAAGGTGTGTGTTATAAGGCCTAAAAATAGTAGTAGAACGATAAGGTGCTCTAGATATATGTATTCCCTATTGAATAGAACAATAGGGAAATTTTTTTTTTTTTCTTTGATAACCGTACCTGGATTATCTAAAAAAAATACGAAATTTCTATCAAACGCTTTGTTTGGCTCAAACTGACAAAAATAAAAAAAAAATATAATTATAATAATAATGTTTTCTATAGGTACAAGGTAAAGGTTAAGAACAATCTATACCATTAAACAAAGGAAGAAGTCATTCTTTACAGGTTGATTTATTATAATTATATTTTTTTTTATTTGTGTCAGTTTGAGCCAAACAAAGCGTTTGATAGAAATTTCAGATATTCCAGGTACGGTTATCAAAAAAAAAAAAAAAAATTTCTTCCCTATTGTTCTATTCAATAGGAAATACAAATATATAGAGCACCTTATCGTTCTACTACTATTTTTAGGCCTTATAACACACACCTTTACGGGATTTACTAGAAAATGACCTCTCCCTTTATCTGTTCATTAATGCTGAAGAGTATACAACAATCTTAATTATAATTAGGGGGGAAGGAATAAACCATTTTTTTATCTTAATTTAACAAGAAGCTAGGACTTGCGGTTAGATGCAACAGTTGCATTAATAGGTATATTCTTTTTAAAATTCTGCATTACAATACATAAATATAAATAAGATTTAAAAAAGCTAAATTGTACCTACTAGGTAATATATGTTTTATTATTCCAACTCCAAGTGGGGAGGCAAAATTTTGCAAGAAAAGACAAAAAAATGCAGCAGAAATTATGTTTTTATGCAGCAGCAGCGTCTACGCTTCCATTCCCTTATAGTTCTAATTTCAGTGCTGAAACTCTTTTGTTGGTTAAGTTCCGTTGACTACATGACAACTTTTTCTCTTTTTCTTCCATCCTACGAAAAAAATAAATTTATTAACGTTTACCGAAGGTTTCAGATCGTTTACTTTTTAAACACCTTTAGAAGACATAATATCACTTCAATTTAATTTAGTGCTGATTTTAATGCCTAGTTTTTTTGCCAATATCCAGCTGAATTGCCATGCATGGCAAACTCCTAATAGGTACATCTTAAACGAAGCAGAAAAAATATAGATAATGTAATATATAGACAATTTCCATGGATATTAAAATGAAAAATTGTAATGTATGCTGGATTAGAGCGGTTTCGGAAAAAAAACTAAAGTCATGTATTTTAATATCAAAGTTACGTAGTGTTTTTAATAATTAAGGAGAGGGGGGGGGGAAGCATATGCTTTTTCTTAGGACTGAGAGGATAGGTTATTAAAGATAAAATCATTCTACTTCTTATATACCTAATGATATAAAAAATTCTTATTGGGCAATTTGGAATCATTTGAGACCATGTTATTTTTTTCAAAAATTTTTCCCTTTTTATAAATGTTTAACTTAAATTCAGTACTTCTCCTGTGCTTTTAAAGATATTGTAACAAATCTTTAACATGGGTCAGAAAAAAAAGATAACATAAAAAACGATGATATGACCGCCATTCAATTTTTTTATTGCGTTTCTCGCCAAATTAAGCCATTTGGAATCATTTAACACCATGTTGTTCTTTTTTGGCGGCAGTGGAAACTGACGTTGAATGGCAGGAGTGGTGGTCCCGACGCTATTTTTTATTCAAATATTTCTTACTGAACAACCTAAACAGATTTTGTTTCAATAACTTTTAAAGCTCAGGAGAAGCACTGAATTAACGGGGGCAGGGTTGCTTGTAAGGGAAATTTTTTTGAAAAAATAACATGGTCTCAATTGATTCCAAATTGCCTAATTAGGCGAGAAATGCAATAAATTTTTTATTTAAATATTTTTTACTGAACAACCTTAAAAGATTTATTTCATTACTTTTATATAAAGTAATAAGCTTTTTTGTCTAACCACTGACCCAATATGGTCCTCCTTTACAGTGAAGCCTCAAATAGGTGTCGGGATGGTTTTAGGCTATTTGTCTTCCACCTCCTTACCCCTTTGAAGACAGAGTCCCCTAGATACCAGGGGCGCAGCCACTAGTATCATTAAAAGCATAGGAGATGTACTGAATTTAAGTAAAGCCTAAATAACCGAGAATTTGAAAAAAATCAACCCGCAGGGTTGATTGTAAGAGGAAATTGAAAAAAAAAATTATATGGTGTCAAATGATTCCAAATTGCCTAATTTTGCGAGAAATGCAATAAATTTTTTTTTGCGGCTGCGGAAAATGGTGGGAGCGACGGTCCTGTCGCCGTTCTTTTTTAAAGATACCAAAACTTGGGGTAATTAGTGACACAACCAAAAAGATTATACCTAGCCAATTATCTCAAAAACTAAGGAAGTAGCACCCAAAATAAAATTGCTGGTATGTCGTGGCATGAGTCACCACATCTTCCCCCCCCCCCCCTAATAAGACAACATAAACATCTTTATAGATATTATTTACATATTTGAATAAAAAATTACAATCGGCCTCCAGGTTCAGGTGCTGCAGGCCTTCAGGTGGTCTCTGTACAGTTAAAAAAATCAAAAGCACTTACTTTTTTTTAGATGTTATTAACATATTTGAAAAAAAATTAAATAGACCTCCAGGTTTAGGAGCTGAAGGCCTCTAAGAAGACTCTGGACAGACCCTAGCAAATGTTATCCTCAAATAACCGTCAAAATTAGCTGATTTTGTTTGTTTTGTTGCCAAAATTGTAAGTCTTTTAATGATAGCCCTTGTTATGATCAAAATCTTTTAAAATCGTTTTTTGATTCATTATCTACTCTTCAAACAAATTAAGGAAGGTAGGTATATAAAGTCAAATTAAAAAAAAAAAAAATTTTCCCCGAGGGGGGACCCTCCCCCTTTTTTAAAGAAAATCGAAATTGACATATTGCTGAAAAAAGCTACCAGGACACTTTTTTGGTATCAATATTCAATAGTCATAATATCATAAAAGAAATGAGTTAGAATAGTGCGCCAAAATTTTTTGCATTTTGAGTCGGTCTAACTCTAACCTGGAGGCCTGCCGCACCTGAAGTTGGAGCCCTATCCAAAATATATTAAAACTTAGGGAAAATCTTTATATAAGAATGATTTTATCTCTAATAACCTATCCTCTCAGTCCAAAGATAAAGCCTAAGCACACTATTTTCTCAAATGTTTCAAAACTCCCCCCCCCCCCCTACCAATACCAGGTTTGTTAGCCAGGGAAAACAAACAAAACTGCAATTAATCTTTAATTTTTTCATTTTACTATCAGCGGAAATAGGATACGTTAAATAACTAATAAAAATTGTATAAAATTTTATTATTAGCTGAAAAAAATTAGGTATTCCTATGAATGGAATAATTTAATATCTGAATATAAATAACATTAGCACTTTGTGCCATAGTTCATAGCCCTTGTTAAAAGCGAAGTTTTTCTATAATTTGGGTCAGTCTGTCCGTATGTAATGTTAGCTTTTACCGTGGAACAGTTAGCTCATATTGTTTATGTAGACATGTTGTAATTGTCCTATCAATTTTAAACTTTGAATTGAGATTCCTGTAGTACTTAGGTACGATTTAGGAAGCGTAGCAACTCCACAATTGTTACCAGAATGTCAGTACATTTATTATTTTATTATTGATGTTTAGCTTTCTACAACAAATTTTTAAGTGATTTAATTATCCTGTATTTCAAAAGTTTTAAAAATTACCTACACTTTTGTTAGGTAGGTATGTCTTATACATTTATATTCTGATTATTCAGTTTTGTCACACTTTATGTGTTCATGTACGTTTGTCCTACTGTTTCAGAGCATTGCTTTAATGGATGTTGTCATCCACGTTTTTAACACATTAGATTACATAAAAATAACTAATACGTTTGTTTCCCACCTTCCCCCCGTCAGAATAAAATAGATGTGGGGGGAAGATAAAAAATAATAAAAATTACCGTTTCATGGGTTCTTGCCGACTCCAATCTTGAACTCAACCTTAATATTTAAATATGTTAAAATATTAAACCAAAGAAAAATAAACACAGCCGAATCTTCCTGATTATAGTTCCTTCTACTTTTTTTCAATATATTTAAAATCAAAGAAGGGAGGGATGGATTCTATGCTAGACCAAGTGCTTTGAGTGAAACCGCCTTTGAATCTATATTTTAAAAGTTCAAAGTGCAGAGAGAGAAGAAAGTTTAGGTGTACATATATATTAAGTCTTATTTATTTCAATCGAGAAGTATATGTACTTTTTACATCATTTTATTTCTGAATGCTGCGTCCCTAGCTTCAAGATTTAAAATTGTTGAAATCACTTTCCTATGAAACCAATAATTTACCTGTCCTGTTAAGTTCCTTGCCTTTTCCTTCATAATTTAAAATTTATGTTTTCATGACTACTTGCCATTTTATAAAAATCTGAAACATGCATTATTGTTTAAAGTATTATAATTAACTAGTGGGGCTACGTCCCTAACATCTAGGGCTCTGTATTTAAAGGGTTAGAGAGGAGCTATAAAAAGAGCTGAAAACCATCCCAAGACCTAAATAAGAAAATAAAATAGCCTAAAACCATCCACAGGACCAATTTAAAGCCTACTTAAATTAGAGTACCCAATCGGTTCATGCAGTAGTTATTGAGATTTTAGGCTTCAAACAAAAACCCTCACTACTTTATTTTGGTTTAATTATGTTCCTGAAAAACATTTACTAATTGAAAAAAGTTTTGGTTGTTACTTGAATAATGACATAAAACCCCTCTAATCGAGGGGTATCATAAGTTTCGGGTAAGCTTCGCGCATTTCCCTGTGCACGCCACTGCACAGGAACTTGTAGCTAACTTGTAGAAAATAAATTATTTTTTGTTCCAACCTAACTCAAAATCTATTATATACCAAAATATAAAAATAAATAAATCCTACTAATAAATCTTTAAATGTACTTTTACTTTTACTTCAAATTTTGATGCGCATCTTTTAAAAAAAGGATATCCAAGACTGCACCGGCAGAAAACAATTTTTATTGATGTAGCAACATTCGTTGAAATGAAATAAAATCATATGAATATTTAATCATAATGTAGTTTGAATAAATAGGTATAATAATATTAATAATTTTTGAATAACAAAAAGTTTTTAAATGATAAAATATCACACAAAACTGAATATTGACGACGGCCATATGTTAATTTTTGTTTACATTTGTATGTGTGTGTGTGGTAGAACCAACTAAAGGTACCGGCCCGGCTGCAATCAGCTGTCTGTATATGTGTGTGTGTTTACACAGGCCAGCACAGACGGAATCAGAGACATGTTTTTATGTGAAACCGCTTACAACGCGTAAGCGGTTTGAATCGCCTGGTCTGTATCGAAGACCAAAAAAATTAAGAATTTTTTGGTTTCAATTTTTTCTATCAAATATATTCCTGTTATGCTAAAATTTATAATTTAAGCATAAATCTGTAGACATTTGTATTGTTTATAGGTTCTAGTAAATCTTTTTTTTATTTTTCTTCCCAAAAATGAGAAAATTAAGTTTTAAAAAACATCTATTAGGGCAAGAAGTCTATAAGCAAAGTAAGAATATTAAAAATCTATCTCCCATATACCTAATAAAGGAAACTGAATATAAATTGCACTTTTAAATAGCCGTTTTATTGCTGCACAGTCTCTATTACCTCGATTTTTAATTTTCATCCTATATCAAGAAAATTATTTTTTAAACAACGCTTCCTTAACCACGATTTTTTGATCAAGAATATTGGTGCTAAAAAGAAAATCTATTAATTTTTCTATAAAAAAACTTATGGGATTACAAAAATGTGAGTGGTCAATGTTATTGTATTAAGCTAAAGCTTCTACATGGGTTCTACAAGAACCATATTAGCTTCCTATACTCTTTAAGTTGATTGTCCAAACGTTTCAACTATTAATTGTAATCTGCAGAAGGGGAAATTTGTTGTATCATCATAGGGGAGGTACATCAAATTATTGGCCATTGTATTATCCCTTTAGATCCCTGTTCAAGTCCTCTCTTCGCCACCTGCAAAGTTGTTAAGCCAACGTTATTATAAAACTTTGGGGGCTAGTGTAATAAACAGCCCATTGTTCCAGGTATAAGGTATAACCAACAAGCGAAATAAATATAAATTAATATTTGGGGGGCAAATGGAGAGATCGTCAATTTTACGATGTGTTGCCCCCCAAAGACAGCTGTAAAACTCGTATAGGTTTCGTTATTTTTTCCCGAATTAATTTCATTGTTGGTATAAGCTGCCATTGTTCACTCTCTCTCTCTGCTAAAGCACCCAGGGAAAGGTATCACCCAATTCTTCAATTGCACTACCTTTATCTGAGAAGACCTAACTATGCAAGGTAATGAGTTGCGCCTGTTTTGAGCCAAGGCATTACCCCATACTATTAATGTTGCGCATCTGACATATCATCAGCATTTTAATTCTTTTAACGTCGTTTGTTTTGACGCGGTGTTTAGCCGACATTCGAACAAATCACCTCACCGACGTGACGAGCGGATGCGCTACAAGTAACTGAAATAATAAAAAAACACTTTTTTTTGAAAGGGCTTTAGGTGCGATATTTCTTTGAAGGGTGGTGGTACCCTTCCCAAAAATAGTTAACACGCATACAAACATCCTGTTACTTTAAAGGATTATCGGATTTGACCCAAAAATATAGCTTAAAACCATTTCAGAACCAGTAGGTATATTCCCTGAAGAGTAGATCCCAATCGGTTCAGTGGGTACTAAGATCTTAAGCTTCAGACAGACAGACAGCTTTCTACTTTGTATAATAGATATTATAGGGTTGGCAATCCACATCCGCCCAATTTTTGGACCCAAAATCAGAATTGGATTAAGATTGTTAATTTTTTTACTTTTGCAACACTTAAAAAATTTTAATTTAAAATGTGACAGGAAAAACAAAAAGTATTTTATTGTACACGTATTAACTTCAGGTAAAATAGGGATAGTCTTAACAGTTTTTTGTATTTAATTTTCACAGTAGCTTTTCATGCTTATTTTATTTTAGGTTAGGTAAGGGTTAGAAAATGGCCGCTGTAGGGTCTAGAATTTTTTTATTTGCGAAAAAGCCTTCAAAAATATTGCTAGAATCCGCAATCCACAATCCGAAAATCCGCTAAATTAACAAAAATCCGTAATCCACGAATTAATCCGCTATTTTTTTTGGGAAAATTTTAAAAAATCCGAATCCGATCCAAAAAGTGGCGTAGCCGCTGGCAAATAGAGGAACAACGAATTATTTATCAAAAACTGTAAAAATTTATTATCGAATAAAAACTAAAAAAAAAGAGAATAGTTAATAATAAAAAAATGCACATATTAATACTAATTTTCATCATAATTAATTTCTTCCGTGGAGGGAGGGGACATTGGACTGGAAATTATACTGGTACCCAAAGTTTTGTAACGTAATTACCTCATTTATTGGCTTTAAAACTTTGGGTACTTTTACCCAGAGGGGGTAATCTTGTTTAACATAATTAGGGATGTATATGAATCTAGCGTCCATTGTCTTATCCCTTAAGATCCCTTTTAATTATAAAAGATTAGATCTCCAAGATCCCCTCCCTCCCTGAAAAAAAATACCAACTTAACACGGGTTATCCTCAGCCGTGCGCTCAATGGTTAAATAAAGCATGTATAGTATACGTTTTTACAAAATACTAGATATTAAATTAATTTCACATACGACTATATAAAAGCAAAAGCTCTTCAAGATAATAAATTAAATACAAAATAAAATGCGTTTTAAACAATTAAATAAAAATAATATCATATGAATGAGTTTTTTTTATAACTAGCGGCTGTTTCTATAAAAGAAGTGAAAACTAACTTTTTTCGGGGGGGGGGGGGGTGTAATTTTTCTAGGGGCAATTACTCTTGGGTAGGTGGTGGTTATAAACCTCCCAATACCTAAGTGAAGCTACTCTGTAAAGGTAAAACATATCGGTTAGCGAGATCCTTCGGTACACACATACAGACATCCTGTTATTTTTATATAAGGATTTCATCAATGGATGTTTATTACCTAATTAATATGAAAAACTGACTTTTTTTTTAGAGAAATCTTAACATTTTAATGATTCAAAATTGATATTTAGTAATTTACCTAAAACAGATTGATAAAAAATGAATAAAAGTTATGAATTACCTATATCACATAATAAAATTAATCAAAAAAAAGAATTTAAATAAATACAAAAATCGGCAAGAATTATTATTTTTCCGAGGCCAATTTTATAAAAAATCAAATTTACAAAAAAAATCTTCCAAATTTTTCACAGAAAATTTTCTAATATTTTTATATTTCTTTTAAAAATTGGCCTCAAAATATTAGTAGCGTAGCAACTATATGAGAATACATCGTCAGAACAGGCAAATCTAGGGATCCACAGCCGTGCATCAGCCTCAAATTTAAAACAGTTTGGGTGTTTAGAATTTTTTTTTGAAAATAAGGATTGCCATATTTTGGTCAGGTTTAGATTTCCAGATGATTTTTATTATTGCAAAAGGTTCATTTCACTGGGGCTTCAAAGCGGCTGACGCACGGCTGCCGAGCCTTAGGCAAAATTATGGTTATTTATATGTGTTCTGAAGTGTCTACTATCTTTGTAGTATGGAGAGTATGTCTTTGAGTAAAGTTTTTATGTCGCAGATTATTTTGGCTTGACCGTCTGATTTTAATGCGTGGCTGGTTAAAACGTCCTGAAAATAAATAGTTTTTTATTGCATTGTATTACAGGCAGATTTTTGTGGTTAGTGAAATAAAAAATTTCAAAGATTAATTCTAGTATTGTTGGCCCCGAAGGGGTCGAAGGCCTTGGCTAACAAAACTACCTCGTCTTAATTTTACGATTTTTTTAGCTTATTACTTCTGGAAAACTTTTTATAATACGACACAAAATATTTTTTTTTCTCATTATTTTTAATTCAATTAAAAAATAAGCACAGACCGACCCTAATTATAAAAAAGCTTCGCTTTTAATAAAGAATATGAAAGAATTGTCCTATGAATTTAAAGCACAAACCTTGGATAAGTTTTCAAGTTTATTGGCAAGACCTCTGAACTTGAATCTAGCTGTGGGAGATATGGTATCTAGTAGTCCTTGGCATCCAGTGCAGATAGATAGTATCTAGATAGATAGATAGTGAATAGATAGACAGATAGATAGTATCTAGATAGATAGTAATAAGATAAATAGTATCTGGATAGATAGATAGATAAAATAAGATAGATAGTTAAGCTCTTATTGAAGCTACCGAATGCGGCAAAGCATAGACAGACATATAATTACTCTGTTGAATATCAATAATCCTTAACCATAGGTAGGTTCGCCGTGACGAGGCCAGGGGGCTTTTTTACTAAGAACCTGCACTCGGTACCTTGGCAAGTTAATATGGTATAATCAAATATTCTCTTCCATGGCTACATCCCCAAATGACAAATAATTATCATTATGGGGTGTTGACAATTTACCGAGAATTAGGGTAACTTAAAAATGTCGTCTTTTCTAATATAAGGCTGCTTCTGATTGGTCGATCACAATATTAAAATTAAATCAGCTGACCTTTGTTTACATCCCCCCACAGTCCACACCAAACCACTGTGATCACACAAACTTTTTTCTTAAACTTTAGTTCTTTTATTTTGTATTTTTAATCAGAAGTGAATTAAATCAAAACAAAAAAAAAACAGTAAATAAAAACTCCCCGCAGATTAATTTAGGTAAGGACGTAACTCTGGCCGCAGTGAAATCCTTTAGGAAGCAAATTTTCTCTAGGCCACCCAAAATAACTAATATTCTTTTTCAGAATATTAGCTTATTTAAAAATGAACAAAATGAACGTCAATGGAAATGAGAATGTCCCCCAACTCGAAATGGGGAAGAGAGATGAGACTGGAGCCGGTGGCCAACTCATCCCTGAAGCTACTGCCGGGGGGGATATCCCAATGGAAGAGGGACTGGTTGGGACCCCCCAAAGGACTACAGGAAGCCTCAAACCAACAGCAACGGTCGGTAATTTTGATATTTCCGGCGTACCAGTCCCTGGGACAAGCAAATTTCCGAATAGGAGATTTGCTTCTCCCAGGAGAATGTCAACTTCGGCGCTCTCAGCGCCGACCACACCAGACGGACGTGGTACTACTGCAATGAAGGATGCCGCTGTTTTTACGCCATCCAGAGCAGGAAACCCATCCGGTGCAGGTATTTCCGTGGGGGCTGCCGCTGTCTCGACGCCACCCCCAGGGAATGACAATGGGAATCTGATGGATAAAACCATCATTTCCCCCAACAAAAGTATGGACGATTTTGGCCAGTTTCTGGATACATTTTCAGAAACTCTGAATGATGGAGCCGGCTGCAACACAGACAAAGGGGAAGGGGAGGGGTGGCAAGTGGAAAAGAAAAGGAAGAGGGGCAAGGGGGGGAAAACAAAGAAAGGGGAAAAACAGGTTGTCAGTGGTGCAGCTGTAGCCAGCAATCAGGGCAAGAACAGGGCCCACAAAATTAGGGCAGAAAAGAGAAGGGTTAAAAGGGACGAGATGTCCTTCTCCAAGGCGGCCAGAGTCGAGGGCCTGCAGGTGGATGTCAGGGCGGTGCCGGACAATGATGATGCCGGCGCCGATGCTGACCTCCACACGCTGGACCAAGATGACTGGGATGCCATTGAGGCGGAGCTGGAGATGGCCCTAATGAGTGAGGGCCTCGACAAAAATCTCGAGGCCATTGACATGGGAAAGGACATCTTGGGGAGGGGGCGCAGGAACCATGGCTTCTGGGTTAAGTGCCGCAACCAAGCCACGGTTGACTTCCTGCTCAGGACAATCCGGCAAGCCGGAGTGCCCGAGGGCAGGGAACAGCTGGGGTACAAGTATGCGGCATACGGCCCGGGGGAGATGCCGTTCGTGTGCCTCTCCGTCAAGAACCTCAAGAGGTTGGCCTGGAAAGAAAGGTCCTTAATGGAAAGCTTTCTCAGGTTATATAATCCATTTTTAAGGGAGAAACACCTGAAGGTGGTCAAGGGATGCTTGAACAAGGATGAGGAGCTTCCAGAGGGTGCTAAATTCTTTAGCATTGTCGTGGAAGTAGCCGAGGACGCCCTGGACAGCATCCTTGACCAAGGCAGCCAGCTGAAGACCAGCATTTACACGTACTCTGACGTCTGGAGTAAAGCTCTGGAGGATTGGAGTGAGAGGAAGAAGGAAGGTTTCCCACCCCTCCAGGAGGGAGCCTCCATGCAGGAGAAAAACTAAGTATTTTTCTATTTAGTGTATTTATATAAATTTTTTCCCCCTTAAATAATTTTTATAAATAATGACGCCACCTACTCAAACTAGACTAAAATTTAGTCAAATCAACTTACATAAAGCAATAGCAGCTACAGCAGTACATGACAATTACTTAAGCTTAGGCTTAAATAGTAACAACATTGACTTTACCTATACAGGATTTGTCTCTCTGATACAAGAGCCAAATTTTAATCATAAAAGTTTTAAAATCACTGGCTTCTCAAAAAAACATAAGCTTTTTTGTGGTAAGCCTAATACTAAGAACAGGGCAGGGATTTTAGTATCAAAAAATATTAATTGCTGGCAGATAAATCAGTTCTGTTCTCCGGATATGTGCTCAGTGGGCATGCATTTGGAGGATGGGACCACTTTAGTTATTTCTAGTGTATACATGGAATATCACCAGGGACCCGGAGCACCACCACCACCCCCGGAACTGCTGAGAGAGCTCACAACTTTCTGCAGGACCAAAGGATGGTCCCTACTAATTGGCAGCGATTCAAACTGCCATAGTACAGCTTTTGGCAGCTCAAATGACAATCAAAGGGGCGTAGAGCTCATGGAATGGTTGTCCTCCACAAATTTACACATTCTTAATAAAGGTAACGATTATACTTTTTCCGATTGTAGGAGACAAGAGGTAATTGATATCACAATAGGTGACACTAAAGTCTTAGACAAAGTAGTAAACTGGCAGGTATCTAGTGATGAAACAATGTCAGATCACCGTAGAATTGTATTTGACCTCATTGTAAGTAAAAACATAGCTGACCCAAATATGGACAACTCGTACAGAAATGTAAAAAAGACAGACTGGTCTCTCTTTGGTCAAAATTTGAACAAAGAAATTTCAGGTATTAATACAAGTAGTGAAAACATAGACATACTAACGGATAGATTAGAAAATGCTATTATTAACTCCTATAACTCCAGCTGCAAGCTGAGAATCTTCAAAGGTAAAAGAAGACCACCTTGGTGGAATGGTAATCTTAGTCAAACACAACGTAAGCTACACAGAGCTAACGTCAAAAATCGCAGGTATAATACAGCTGAGACTAAAGAGGCATATGACAGGTTAAAAAGTAAGTATAAATCTGACATCAAAACAGCTAAAATTGAGGGATGGAAACGTCATTGTGACGAACTTTCAGACCTCACCACGGCAAGCAGAATACAAAAAGTTCTAGCCCAGGGCAACAAGATTGAACTAGGTACAGTAAAAAACCAACAAGGTGATTTCACCTGCTCTCCAGAAGAAACTTTAAAGGTATTATTAGACACACATTTCCCCAGTGTACCAGAGGAGGAACAGTACGTCCCTAGAGACTTTGGGGTAAGTAACCTAGATATTGACAACATTGTGAACAGACAATCAGTTAAGGCATGCTTTAAAAGTTTCAGTCCATATAAATCCCCGGGCCCAGATGGCATTTACCCAGCCATGTTACAACATGGCTCAGATGCCATTCTGGACCTAGTCACACATATCTACAAGCTAAGTATTACACAAGGTAAAGTACCTAAAAGCTGGTTGAGAACTAAAGTAGTTTTCATACCAAAGGTTGGTAAACTAGATTATAGTAACCCAAAAAATCTCAGACCCATCAGCCTGACATCCTTTCTCCTGAAAGGGCTTGAAAGGCTCATCTTCTGGTATCTCAACAGGACCACCTTCAAGTACAACAAGCTTCATAAGAACTTGTTCAGCTACAGGGAAAGTATATCTACAGAAGATGCTCTTCATAGGTTAGTACACAAGGTTGAAAAATCACTTGAAAAGAAAGAGATCACAGGTGCCCTCTTTCTAGACATTGATGCAGCCTTCTCTAAAGCCAGCATAAGCAGCATTATCAACAACTTGGTAAGGAAAGGTATAGATCCAGCTATTATAAAATGGTCAGAACACCTGCTCACCAACAGAATAGCCGAAGCCACGCTAAACGGTGAGTGTGTCACAAAGATCCCCACCAGGGGGACACCACAAGGTGGCATTATGTCCATCATCTTCTGGAATCTAGAACCAGATGATCTTTTAGATAGGTTCCCAGATGTACACCCCAGCATGATAAATGCCTTTGCTGATGACTTAGTGGACTTAGTCACAGGTATAGATATATCAACCATAGAGGATCGCCTAAACCAGGATGCAAAGGTAATGGAAACCTGGGCCTCAGACTGTGGCCTTAGTTTCAGCGCCTCAAAAACCAAAATCATGGTTTTCACCCGCAAACGCAACATCAGAAACCCCATAGTCAAGGTAAATGGTGAGCTAGTTGAAGTTGTCAAAACCTTTAAGTACTTGGGGGTCACTCTAGACTCCAAACTCACCTGGACCAAACATGTAGATAATATCACCAGGAGAGCCAATATTGTAATGAACCAATGCCGTAAAATGCTTGGGAAAAATTGGGGGCTAAGACCCAAAGTGTGCAGGTGGATGTACACTAGTCTAGTCAGACCCATCCTCACATATGGATGTCTAGTTTGGCTAAACAGTGCCTACAAAACCACACACATTAAAAAACTAGAAAAGGTCCAGCGCAGGGGGTGCCTTGCCTCTCTTAATGCAATGAAAACCACAGCCACACAGGCCATGGAAATTATTTTAGATCTACATCCTATAGAAATTCATATTAAGGCTCTATCACTGAAAAGTTACCTAAGGTTGACGAGGAATGGTAACTGGTCACACAAGGAAGGAGAGGTCACAAAACCTGAAAACCACACCAACAGAGTTCTAAAATTGGCAAAAGAACTCCCAGAACTATCACTGCCAACAGACAAGCTCATCAACAAGCAAAGGGGTGAGTGTAATTTTATTAGTATCATAAAAACAAAAGATGAACTGAACAAATATCAGTTTAAGCTCACTCCATCAAATGACAGCACCATTCATGTCTACACAGACGGGTCAAAAACCAAATCAGGTAGTGGTTTTGGCTACACAACCAAAGGTATCAATATCAAACAACAGGGATACAGGCACCTAGGTAAGATTGCCACAGTGTTCCAAGCGGAAATCCTGGCAATGGAAGCTGCGGCACAACATCTACTAGAAATCAACCCCATAGGTAAAAATATTAAAGTACATATTGACAGCCAGGCAGCTATCAAAGCTGCAAGTAAGTATATAGTGGACAGCACCTGCGTGGCGAGAGCCAAACAGGCACTAAACAGACTAGGTAAGAAAAATATGGTGGAACTTATCTGGATCCCAGCACATGTAGGTCACAAAGGTAATGAAATTGCGGATCGCCTAGCCAAGCTTGGCTCCGCAATGAACAACAAACAGGTAATCTATCCAGAACCACATGCACCCATTCCTATATCATACATCAATGGTATAATCAAAGAATGGGCCGACAGGGCTCATCAACAGAAGTGGATGAGTCCTGCTGACCCAAGATTCTGCAGACAAACACGAATGTTTCTGAAAGAAGCCAGAAACAATGTCTGGAAACTCATCCAGAACAAAAACAGGACTTTTGTCATGTATGCATGCCAGATCCTGACTGGCCACGCCAACACTAATAAACACTTATTTAGAATGAACCTGGTAGACAACCCAGGCTGTCAACAGTGTGGATTCCATGAGGAAACCATCGAACACCTCATCGGCTACTGCCCCAGATACAACAAGCTCAGGCTGGAGCTATTTGGTAACAACACCATACGGACCAAAGACTTCCATACCTTGAGTCTTAAGCACATATTGAAATTTATAAAAAAAACAGGAAAATTTAGAGTTTAAAACCACAAGTTTAGAGAAACATATATTATAGGTGGACATGGAACATCATGTCACAACAAGAGAAGGCTAACATATACTATTTAGGTTTGTTAGCCAAGAACAGTGGTAACAAAGCAGATGGGTCTGTGGACAAGTGCGTAGCACAAGTTTGGTCCCTGCCTTGGACAAGATGGCGAAGCCGCCCAAGTTCCTGAGGCCTGCTACATTCTGATACCTGATGATACCTGATCTAGATAGATAGATAGATAGATAGTAATAAGATAGTTAGTATATAGATAGATAGTAATAAGATAGATAGTATCCAGATAGATAGATAGATAGTAATAAGATAGATAGATAGATTGTATATAGATAGATAGATAGTATCTATGGATAGATAGATATAAAGATAGTATCTAGATAGTTAGATAGTAAATACTAGATAGATAATAGTAAATAGATAGATAGATAGTCAAAAGATATAAAGACAAATAAAAATAAGAGAAATATACATATATTCATTAAATTAGATAATCTTCACACAAAAGATTACGTCATCTTATAATATTTATAATCTGCAGCTGAAGAGCTCGCTAACTGCTGAACCGATATGGTTCTCCTTTACAGTGAAGCTTTCTATAGGCTCAAAGAGGGTTTAATACTATTTTTGGAGATTTTTCATTCAACCTCCTAGGAGAAATTGACCCTAGAAAAATTCCCCCTCCCCCTAAAAATCATGCTTTTTAAGACTGACAAAGTTAACTTCTAAGCGCTTTGCAAATGAAATAAAATTATACCTTATCTGAAGTAGCTTTAGTACTCTCCTTACTATTATCCAAAGAATCCAACTTGCTTGACAACTCCTGTATACTCTGTATAAGACTGGCAGCTGGACTTGTGGCAGCCGTGCAGCTGCTAGACAGCGAAGACAGGCCGCTATCGGTGGAGGTTTCCGTTTCCTCTATAATATATATAATACATGTAAAACTTTGGGTACCAGATTATAAAACTTTGGGTACCAGTTTATAAAACTTTGGATACCAGATTATAAAACTTTGGGTACCAGTTTATAAAACTTTGGATACCAGATTATAAAACTTTGGGTACCAGTTTATAAAACTTTGGATACCAGATTATAAAACTTTAGGTACCAGTTTATAAAACTTTGGGTCCTAGATTATAATACTTTGGGTAACAGATTATAAAACTTTGGATACCAGTTTATAAAACTTTGGGTACCAGTTTATAAAACTTTGGATACCAGATTATAAAACTTTGGGTACCAGTTTATAAAACTTTGGATACCAGATTATAAAACTTTGGGTACCAGTTTATAAAACTTTGGGTACCAGATTATAAAACTTTAGGTACCAGTTTATAAAACTTTGGGTACCAGTTTTTAAAACTTTGGATACCAGATTATAAAACTTTGGGTACCAGATTATAAAACTTTGGGTACCAGATTATAAAACTTTGGATACCAGTTTATAAAACTTTGGGTACCAGTTTATAAAACTTTGGATACCAGATTATAAAACTTTGGATACCAGATTATAAAACTTTGGGTACCAGATTATAAAACTTTGGGTACCAGATTATAAAACTTTGGATACCAGTTTATATAACTTTGGGTACCAGATTATAAACTTTGGGTACCAGATTATAAAACTTTGGATACCAGATTATAAAACTTTGGGTACCAGATTATAAAACTTTGGGTACCAGATTATAAAACTTTGGATACCAGTTTATATAACTTTGGGTACCAGATTATAAACTTTGGGTACCAGATTATAAAACTTTGGATACCAGATTATAAAACTTTGGGTACCAGATTATAAAACTTTGGGTACCAGTTTATAAAACTTTGGGTACCAGTTTATAAAACTTTGGGTACCAGTTTATAAAACTTTGGGAACTAGTTTATAAAACTTTGGATACCAGATTATAAAACTTTGGGAACCAGTTTATAAAACTTTGGGTACCAGTTTATAAAACTTTGGGTACCAGTTTATAAAACTATGGGAACCAGTTTATAAAACTTTGGGTACCAGTTTATAAAACTTTGGATACCAGATTATAAAACTTTAGGTAACAGATTATAAACTTTTGGTACTAGATTATAAAACTTTGAGTACCAATTTATAAAACTTTGGGTACCAGTTTATAAAACTTTAGGTACCAGTTTATAAAACTTTGGTTTATAAAACTTTGGGTACCAGATTACAAAACTTTGGGTACCAAATTATAAAACTTTGGGTACCAGATTATAAAACTTTGGGTACCAGCTTATAAAAGTTTGGGTACCAGATTATAAAGCTTTGGGTACCAGTTTATAAAACTTTGGGTACCAGATTATAAAACTTTAGGTAACAGTATAAACTTTTGGTACTAGATTATAAAACTTTGAGTACCAATTTATAAAACTTTGGGTACCAGTTTATAAAACTTTAGGTACCAGTTTATATAAAACTTTGGATACCAGATTATAAAACTTTGGGTACCAGTTTATAAAACTTTGGGTACCAGATTATAAAACTTTGAGTACCAGTTTATAAAATAAGGATTCTACAATTAAGATGATCTGTTTAAATTTCCAGGGGACATTGGGCTGTGCATTACCAGGGATATAAAGACAATGGCAGATTAATTAATGTACATCCTCAATAATGATACACAAAATTACCCCTTCTGTAGATTAAAATTAGTAGTTGAAATGTTTGAACACTCAAATTATTAATCCAACCAATCAAAACTCATTAAAAGTCCTCAAAGTTAATGAGCAAACGTTATAATAAACTTTGGGGATTATTGTAATAAACAGCCCAATGTTCCCTCCCTCCCTGATGTAAAATATACGTGGATATTATGACAGGGGAAAAATTGTCGTCAATTGTTAATTAAGGTTGAAAATTATTATTGGTCAGTTCGTTCATTCATTAGAAGGGGAGGGGATAGGATCAAGGGGGTAGATGGGGGGGGGGGGGGGGGGAGGCTCGTAATACATTTACGCAACTTGGTTGTGCAAGAAAGGAGATTATTAAGTGGTTAAACATAATTCTAGGATAAGCAGTCCGAATCCGCAGTCCGACCAATTTTTGGACATTTTTGAACCCAGAATCCGAATCCGCAATTTAAATAACGGATTCGGATTCTTAACTTTTGTAGAACATAATTTTTTTTTAATGTGGCAGACAAAATCCCCAAAAGTATTTTATTGTTTCTTAAATACAATAAAAATAATCCCAAGTTTTTATTTTTACAAATTGTCCGCTGAAGGGGCTAGAATTTTTATTTATAAATTGACCCTTTAAATTATTGCTAGAATCCGCAATCCAAAAATCCGAATCCGACCCAAAAATTCGACGGATTGCCAAACCTTTCTATGCAACCCTTATCCTAAGCTCCTTTGCGGAGAGCGTCATTCATTACGGTGACTTAATTAAATTTGGAACACCAGCCATACTCGGCGAGGGTGAGGTAATAAAGAGTAGCTCCCATGAGACAGCGGGTCAAGTCATAATGTACTTGAACGTGGAACTTGATAGCCCTAGTGGCTTTACAAAAGTGTCGCGTCCTACTCCATGACTATATAGGTCCAGATACACAAGAAACAATGGCTACACACAAACACACACACACATAGACACACATAGACACACATTTTTATTTTACCTGACTTGTTATGGCTTTCCTTTACTGCTGTGCGTGTGGGAGATTTTTTCTTAGATTCCTGTAAATAATATTTTTTTATATTATTTTATTTTATTAATATCTTATTTTATATCTGTCTTTCTGTTCGTCTGTCCTTCGAGGAATCTAAAGGGATAATACAATGGTCGATAAATTAATGTACATCCCCAATGATTATATACAAAATTACTTCTTCTTTCGATTACAATTAGTGGTTGAAACATTTGGACACTCAACTTAATAAACCCACCAAATAAAACTTAAAAGTTATTAAGCCAACGAATAAGAAAACGTTATTATAAAACTTTAGTGACTGTGTCTTTTGTATGTCTATCTGTCTATATTGTAAGTAAATATGTCGATCTATATATCTGTCTATCTATCAGTCTATCTATATATTTGTCTATCTAACCATCTGTCATTTATCTGTGAATCTATCTGTCTGTTTGTCTGACATTTTTATGTTTGTCTGTCTTAGTGCCTATCTATCTTTGTGTTTGTCTGTCTGCTTGTTTGTCTGATATTTGTATGTTTGTCTGTCTTGGTGTCTATCTATTAATCTGTCTGATTGTCTATCTATCTGTCTATCCATATATATGATTAATTACCTTATTAACACTAGACGCAGAAATTTGACTAGGTGCCGCGTAAATATTACAAACACTGGGCTTTCCGGCGGGCAGCGGCGGCTTAACGCCCATTATGGGCGGCGGCGGTTTAGTGGTTGGCGGTGCAAGCACTTTCTTGGCAGCGCTACTTGTATGCGGCGGCGGACCTATAATATAATTATATACAATAGTTTAGAATATTTTAGAATTATATTCTTAAAGGAGATCATATACTTAAAAAAAAAAGATAGAAAAAAGAGAAAGAAGAGAAAAGCGGTTAGCGAGATCCTTCGGTAAAAACAAACAGACAGACATCCTGTTACTTTATTGTAAGGATTTCCTCCGTTTTTTTACCTGAGTTGTTCTGCACCGTCAATGGTTTGATATAACTAATTTTCCCACGCTATTATCAATTTTCCCACGCTATTATCCTTTTCCCCACACTAATCTTAATTTCCCCACGCTATCATTATTCTTCCCACGCTATTATAAATTTTCCCACGGTACACTATACCAGAGTTGTTCTGCACGGTCATTGGTTTGATATGAGTATGACTAATGGAATATATCATGGAATCATTATTTTTTCCACGCTATACACAATTTTTCCCACGCTATTATCAATATTCCCACGCTACACTATACCTGAGTTGTTCTGGACCGTCAATGGTTTGATGGGCACCACAGGTTTCTCTGTTGGGTTGTCTGTAGAGTAAGGTATGGGGGGCCAGATACGCTTTTCAAACTTCACCACTGAACCTGGAATAAAAACAATTTTTTTACTTTTTATTCAAAGAGAGAGGGAGGGGACAACGTGCTGTTTATGATAATGTTTTTTTAATTCGTTGGCTTAATAACATTGGGGACTTTAGTGAATTTTTATTGATTGGTTTATTAAATTAAGTGTTCAAACATTTCAACCAACAATCTTACGCTACAGAAGGGGTAATTTTGTGTTTTAACATTGGGGATTTATTTGCATTAATTATTTGTTGGCCACTGTCTTATCCATTTAGATCCCTGGTTGCTATTGCGGGCGCATCATATTATTTTAAGAGCAGGAAGAATGCCTTGGTCCATAATTAATTAGGCTATCATTTATCAATTATTTTCAATTATCAAATTTTTCTCAATCATTAATTCAATAACCTGATCTTAAATATATAAATAAATATTTCTATCTACCTATATCTATCAATAAATATTTAACTTTATGTATAAATCTATCAATAAAACCATCAATTTATTAATAAATCTATCAATTAATCTATTAAACAATTAATCAATTAATCCTTCAATCAATCAACTAATCAATTTATCAATCAATCAACCTTTTAATCATTCAATCAATTTTTAAAAAAAATTGGATTTGGCCTCCAGGTTCAGGAGCTGCAGGCTTCCAGGTTAAAAATGTATAAATTAATTTTTTTTTAAAGAGTTAAAGGTCAACTTATAAAACAAAATATGCATCTTTTTGAATGTTATTTACATCCGTGAAGATAAAGACTGCATATTTTGTTTTATAGGTTAAACTCTAACTCTTCAAAAAAAACAATAAGTTTTTATTTTTATCTGTCCAGAGACAACATGGAGGATTGCAGCACCTAAACCTGGAGGCCAAATCCTTTTTTTTAAACAGGGAAACTGCACTCCAAAAGGAATTTTTTGTGTAAAATGACCTACCCTCTCACTTCTAAGACAAAGTCTATAATCACTGTTTACGCAAGTATCAGAACTACCCCCCCCCCCGCCCCCTTAGAAATCAATCAACCATTAATCAATCTATCAATCAAAGTTTACCAGTATTAGTTGTGACTTGACTAGCTGAAGCTGAAGGTGGGGGGAGGGATGATGCTCCCGTACTAGATGAGGCAGGGAGGGAGGACACCTCAGTCATTTGTTGTTGTTGTTGTTGCGAATCTGTTGAAGGATTTCCCTCCCACATCTTAACAAGGCTGGAGATAGAACCTGTGGTGAAAAAATAAATCATTATTTCTGGCGGCTTATTTTTCTCTAGGGCCTCTAGGGGTAAGTCGAACTTTCTTTTTGTATCAATTAGACAACCATCTATTTTAAAAAGCAACTTCTGTCTGTGTGTCAAGTGAAACTTTTCTAGACATGTATCCGTCCGTCTGTCAGTCCATCTGTCTGAAAGTTTGTCTGTCTGTCTGTCAGTCAGTCTGTCTCAAAGTTTGTCTGTCAGTCAGTCTGTCTATCTGTCAGTCTGTCTGTCTGTCTGACTGTCTGACTGCCTGTCTGTCTGTAAGTCAGTCTGTCTGTCAGTCTGTCTGTCAGTCTGTCTGTCAGTCTGTCTGACAGTCTGTCATGCTATACCTGTGCTTTTCCTCTTTTCTTCAGAGTTCTCATTATCTTGTTCCTCTGAACCTGGAGTTCTGCTGGAGGAGGTTTCTGAACCTGGAGTTCTGCTGGAGGAGGTCTCTGAACCTGGCATCTTACTGGAGTTTTCAGAACTTGGCATCTTACTGGAGGCTTCTAAGCCTTGATTCTTGCTTGAGGTGGCCTCTAACTCTTGTTCCACAACTTTTAGAACCTCGTTTGACCTGAAAGATCCAGTGATTAATATTCCAAATAATTTTAAGTTTCTATTCTTAGTAGCTTTTAAAATTTGATTTTTGAGGTATGATATGATCGGCTGACATTTTTTTATAGAAAATCAGTCCAAATCTAATTCTGACTTCTATCTTCTATTGTAGCTTACATAAAAACATTGAACTTGTTTATAGCATTCAGACAGACCGACGACGCGACGAGCTTACTAAGGAATAGAGAAAATACAAATTGAATCTTCACAAAAAATCACCCATATAAAGATCCTTGTGGTACTCCAAATTTTGGGAGTAACAAACGAACGGACAGTCAAACTTATTGGGGACCATCGTTTAGGATGTCCTACAGTCCACACAAATGACGAGAAAGCATTGACAATTATTTTTGAATTGGTGGAACAAGGGAAAACTAGATGCCCTTCTTTTAAAAAAAAAAAACTATAAAAAGTCCATATAAAGATCCTTGTGGTACTCCAAATTTTGGGAGTAACAAACAAACGGACAGTCAAACTTATTGGGGACCATCGTTTAGGATGTCCTACAGTCTACAAAAATGACGAGAAAGCATTGACTATTATTTTTGAATATATATTTTGAAGGGAAAACTAGATGCCTTTCTTTTCAAAAAACTATAAAAAGTCCATATAAAGATTCCTGTGGTACTCCAAAATTAGGGTGTAACGACCAATCTTTTTGGGGACCATCGTTTTAAATGTCCCAAAGGCTATACAAATGACCAAAAAGCATTGACAATGTTTTTGAATTGGTGGAAGAAGTGAAAACTAGATGCCTTTCTTTTCAAAAAA
Organism: Acartia tonsa; assembly: GCF_053477335.1. NCBI lineage: Eukaryota > Metazoa > Arthropoda > Copepoda > Calanoida > Acartiidae > Acartia > Acartia tonsa. Next base: position 14,530,703 of record NC_137274.1, read on the forward strand.
ACTATAAAAAGTCCATATAAAGATCCTTGTGGGACCATCGTTTTAGAAGTATCAAAGGATAGATATACAAATGACGAGAAAGCATTGACAATTATTTTTGAATTGGTGGAAGAAATGAAAACTAGATGCCTTTCTTCAAGTAGGCATTAAAAGTCCATATAAAGATCCTTGTGGTACTACAAATTAGGGTGTAACAAACAAACAAACGGACAATCTTTTTGGGGACCATCGTTTTAGATGTCTCAAGGGACATACAAATGAAGAAAAAACATTGAAATTACTTTTGAATTTGCGAAAGAAAAACTAGATTTTTTTCAAAAAAGTATAAGAAGTCCATATAAAGATCCTTGTGGTACTCCAATTAAAATTAAGCTTTTTAGGGACCATCGTTTTTGATGCCCCAAAGACCAAACAAATGACGAAAAAGCATTGACAATTATTTATGAATTGGTGGAAGAAGTAAAAAACTAGATACCTTATTTTCGAAAAAGGCATTAAACGTCCATATAAAGATCCTTGCCACACCCCACCCGAAGGCCTGTTAGGTTAAAAAAAACATAGTAACGGTTTCACAGGATGTACTGGAACCTTATGGTGAGTTCAGAACATGCTTTCCCTAAATTGAATTAGTACCTTCCCATAGTAGAATTACAGTTGAATTGACAGATATTGGAGCTTTCTAAAAAGGTCTCTAATATTTTTCTAGCTCTAATACTTTTTGAGATATCTTATTTCAAAGTAAAATTATCTTTTTCACAGAAAAAAGGTAAAAAAATGAAGAAAAATTGACATTTTTTTATTGAAGGAGAAAGTGAAAAACTAGATGCCTTTTTTTTCCAAAATGGATACAAAAAATTCCTACTTTGATTTGTGACTAGTTGATGGTTTGTTACTACTGAGAAGAGGAACTGAAGTTTCACAATCATAATCTTCCAATTTCTTCTTATTCACTAAATATGTAAGGAGATTAAAATTATTGGTGGTTAAGTTTGGACACTTCAATGAACATTGGAGGTCTGTTTTTATATCTGTCTGTCTTTCTATTTGTCTGTCTATATGTATGTCTGTCTGTCCGTATAACTGTCTGTCTGTTTATCTATCTAAAAAATTTTCTGTTTGTCAATCTATATGTATGTATGTATGTATGTCTATCTACATATCTATCTATATATGTATGTCTGTCTGTCTGTCTGTCCATCTGTCTGTTTGTCTATCTATCTATCTTTCTATTCATCTGTATGTCAATCTATATGTTTTTCTGTCTGTCTATCTGTATGTCCATTTTCTGTTTATCTATCTGAATGTCTTTCTGTCCATCTGTCTTCTTAATATCTGTCTGTTTGTCTGTCCATCTGTACAGTATGTATGATGTATGTCTATCTGTCTTTTTATATGTCTATATGGATGTTTGTTGGTCTATCTATCTATTAATCCATTTATCTGTCTGTCTATCTATAAGTATGTCTGATAGGGCGGGTTCATATCGGAATTAGACAAAGAGGGGATATGCAACAGATAAAATTAACCTTTAAAACATTTCTGACCGAAAAAGAATTTTAAAAAATTGAGTTTTAGAACGCGACCACTAAAAAATATATTTGATTACTTATTAATATGCGAAGACGACATTCAAAAAAAATTTGAATCAGAACTATGGCTTCATGGTGCTCCCTGGAAAGGCCTTGAGGAGCTGGATCAGGAACTTTTGTCCGTTTCAAAATATCTCGTTCCTAGCCTTAGAAATCACTATAAAACCACATTTTTTAAAGGTTTATTGAGAATTGTCCAATTTGTTGAGGTTTTTTAGATTATTAATATGCGAAGACGACATTCAAAAAAAAATTTGAATCAGAACTATGGCTTCATGGTGCTCCCTGGAAAGGCCTTGAGGAGCTGGATCAGGAACTTTTGTCCGTTTCAAAATATCTCGTTCCTAGCCTTAGAAATCACTATAAAACCACATTTTTTAAAGGTTTATTGAGAATTGTCCAATTCGTTGAGGTTTTTTAGATTTTCTCAGGCTAGGAACGAGATTTTTTGAAACGGTCAAAAGTTCCTGATTCTACTCCTCAATGCCTTTCCTGGGAGCACCATGAAGCCATAGTTCTGATTCAATAAATTTTTGACTTCTATTTACAAATAGCTATACAATTGAATGTCTGGTCGTCAGCGGTTTTAAGATAAATTTTAAATCATCCAGAGGTGTATTATACTCATACAAATCATTTGCAGATCCCCGCTTTGGCCTCAGAAAAAAAATGTCCAAAATCGACCCACCCTAATGTCTGTCTATCTTTCTGTCTGTTTGGTCTATCTATCTATCAATCCATTTATTTGTCTGTCTATCTATATATATTATATATATGTATGTCTGTCTGTCTATCTATCTATCTATCCATTTATCTGTCTGTCCATTTATCTGTTAATCTATCTGTATGTCTATCTATATATGTCTGTCCGTCCATTTGTCAATCTGTTTGTATATCTATCTATTTACCTTTGCTAGGAGTAGTTTTCGGAGTTTTCCTCAGATGTGCTTTGAAGTCAATTTTATCATTGGCATCTAAAAAAATAAAAATTAACAATTAAAACCGGTTCTGAGCCATACTGAAATATCATATTCATATTTTGGTTCCAGGGATAAGACAATGAACGATAAATAAATGTACATCCACGATGATGATAAACAATATAACCTCACATATGTGAATTAAAATATGAAGTTTTCCAATTTGATAAAAGTCCCCTAACTTTTTAAGCAAATTTTGTTTATAGGTAATAATCTGAAGACATTGAACGTTGTATTGATGTACATTGTACATCCCCAGTAATGAAACACAAATTTACCCCCTTCTTTACATATCTATTTACAGTTGAAACGTTTGGACACTCAACTTAATGAATCAACCAATCAAAATTCAAATAGTCCCCAAAGTTGTTAGAATTACATAAGATAAACAGTGAAACACCATCTTTAGATGAAAATTATTTGGTGAAAAGTTTGGACACTGCTTGATTGGATCAACTAATCAAGGTTTGATATCCAAAGTATGACTATGAATAGGAAAATGTATTTATAAAACTTTGGGGACCTGAATTATTTAGAAGACTGTGATAATAATACAATGATAATACACAAAATTGCCTAAGAGTGGTTGAAACGTTAGACCATTCATCAAAATTAGCCAAAATTTAATACATTCCCCAAAGTTGTTCAGCCAACGAATTAGAAAAATTGGTCTATCCCATAAACTTCCTCACTGTTGAACTAACCAAAGAGAAAGGGGACAATGGGCTCTTTATTGCAATAGTCCCCAAAGTATTATTATAGCGTTTTCTTATTTTTTGACTTAATACTTTGGGCATTTTGGTGAATTTTGATTGGTTGATTCATTTAGTTGAGTGTTTAAACGTTTCAACCACTAATAATAATCTACAGAAGGGGTTATTTTGTATGTCATAATTTTGGAAGTACACCAATTTATCGGCCACTGTCTTATCCCTTTAGATCCGCGCCCTGTACACAAACCTTGTGGAATAATTTTGTCCGGTTTCTTGTCAGTTTTCTTCAGATTGGCAGCAAAATTGATGAGAGCCGCCGCAGCTGGGTCTGGCTGCTCTGGGCAGCTGTCATTCACACCTGCTGCCACAGGAGCTAGAGGTTTCAGATTAGCCTAAGAAAAAATATAGGTATTAATTTAGTAGCCAGGAAGGCGGGACAATTACACAAGTCCCCAAAGTTTTATAATAACGCATTCTTATTCGTTGGTACAACAACTTTGGGGACTTTAGTGAATACTTTGATTGGCTAGTTCAGTTAGTTGAATGTTTAAACGTTTCAACCACTTATTTCAACCTACAACAGTGATAATTTTCTGTACCATCATTGGGGATGTACATCAATTTATCGGCCATTGTCTTATCCCTATAGATCCCTGCATTTGATAATAATAAATATAACCTTTCCGACAATTATAGAGTTGCTACGATTTCGAAGTAGTATCAAACTATTATAGGAATCATTATGCAAAGTTTGACATCGATAGGACAATTCTAACATCATGCCCAATTTAACGAAAAGAGCTATCCGTTACGAAGGGACTGACATAAAGGCCCTGTTTCAAAAATATGAAACAGTCCTATTTATAGAAAAGATTCGCTTCATAAAAGTTGATTTCTGTAATCTAAATGCGATTTAAGAATAGTTATTTCTCGCATCGCATTATAAACAGCTTTCCGCATCATATAAAATGTACAATTTTAAGATTAAAACCTGTTTTTTAGCCCCGAGATGCCGACATAAGCACGGGCTAAAAAATCTTATGATTATACAGTTTTATATTCGTAAAAACTGGATATAGTACGATGCTAGACATACGATTTTTCAGTATGGCTTAGAACCGGTTCTAATCCACCGGATATAAATCGGTTTCGAAGCCATAAGAAAAAAACACCTCCAAAACTTAGGTATCATACAAACCTTAAAATTTTGAAGATTCTGGTTAGCGGCCAAATCATCGTTAAGCCGCTCTGATGAAGCAGTCAGCCGCTCTGCAGAATTAGCAGCCACAGAATTTCCAGCAGCTTTCTGTTTTAAACTTTCAAACAACTCGTTTACTAAACAAAATAAAAAAAGGATAGGTTTAATAATTTTATTTCTAATGGTACTTAAGATTCATAATTTCAAATGATAATGGATGTTACTGTAGGTCCTGGAAAGGTTAATAGCTGTTTTGGAGGAGGGTACCTATACTATACGTAGCACAGAAGTGGTTCTTATATATCCAAAACCTAGGGCTCATGGCGATTCTAATTGTATCCATAACATTTTTCTACTATTCACACAACCCGCGCAATTTAAATTTTTAAAATGTGCGCATTTTTGCGCAACCTTCAAATCCACAAATCTTCAAAAATAAGGCCTTTTGAAAACTTGGTTTTTAAGTATTTAAAACATAAATGGCCCAGAACAGATTTTCCAAATATACAAAGCATTTTAGATACATGTTTTATTTTTTAAGTTTAAAAAAAAAAAAAATTTCTCTTGAAACACCCTGTAGATTTAAATTTCGCCATGATGCAACTCTTACCTAACTGGGAGGCTGGATCACAGCTGGTATCAAGACTGACAGCTGCTGTAGAACTGCTGGTGGCAGCGGCTGCAGTATTATTACTAGCGGCTGTACAGAAGCTTGTTACGCCGCTGCCGCTACTGCCAGCTGCCATCTCATCCACCAGCTGAGCAGCGGATAGCAGCTGTGGCGGCTGAGATGTGAAGGTGGAAAGAATTGACGGGGATATTATATCATCCTAGACAGATAGATAGATAGAGATAGATAGTTATATATTGATAGATAGATTTCTTTTCAATTACCTCATAACAAGGACGTTCAATAGGAGGGGGAGGGGGGTTGTTGGACCTGACGTTAAAGTGTCATGTAAAGCAGGCTTGCCTCAATTATAAGATTAAAACCAGTATTTATAGCCCCGAGGTGCCGAAGGCGTCAGGTCCAACAACCCGGGATAACTAAGGGGAGCCAAATCTCTCCTTTTCCGTCCAAACACCCGGGATATTAGGTTAAATAACACCCATTAGACAACCAACTCTATGATTGTATGAACTTTGTATGGAAGTCTAAACATTAACCCGCGACCGTGGCCCAACACGTAGCGCATCCGCTCGACATCGGGAGGTGGTGATAGTTTCGAATCTCGGCATATAAATTACCAAAAAACGTTAGAAATTATTCTTTCTGCTATGTAACGTGCACGACATAAATAGTTAAGAGTACAGGGAATGCCTTGGCCCAAAAAAGACGCAAATATTACTAAGTAGATAGATAGATAGTTATCAATTTAAGATTTGTCGTGTCAAAGAATATATTTAAGGATTATCTAAATGATCTATAGCACAATTCAGAGGTGGATTCTTAAAAAAAATTTACCCCTTTAATCACTTAGTGGGGCTAAATTGTTTTCGTGAAAAATCCTCCAAAATCAGATAAAAAATCTACAAAAATTAAATAAAATCTTATGTTAATAGGTAACCCTTCTGTGATTTTGTTTAATTTTTGTAGATTTTTAATGTGATTTTGGTGGATTTTTCACGAAAACAATTTTGCCCCCCTAAGCGATTAGTGGGGCAATTTTTTTTAAGAATCCACCTCAGGACTATTTCAGTATGGCATAGAACCGGTTTTAATACAGCAGAAATTAATAATGAAATTCGGAACCATACTGAAATAGTTATTTCTCGCATCGTATTATAAACAGCTTTCCATGGATATTGAAAGCTGGATATAATACGATGGTAGACATAGTTTTCTCGTATGGATGAGAACCGGTTCCTATCCACCGGGTTCGAATGAATACGAGAAAAAACATTACCTTATATTGACTAGTAGTATTAGTATTTGCAGGTTTTAAGCTATTATTGGAGGATTTACTCCCACTACCAAAGCTCTGAAGAATGCCTTGCTGTTCAGCGGGTGTCGGCTGCAGCTCGTCTCCGGCAGCGATTGTAGTCGCAGGGGGCGGCGGCGGAAAATCAATTTCATGTAATGATGGATTTCTGTGGACAGATGCCTAGAAAGGATGACAACATCCCAGGGATCTAGAGGGATAAGGCAATGGCCGATAACCTAATGTACGATGTACATCCCCGATGATGATAGTGATACACAAAATTATCCCTCCAGAAGATTAAGATTAGTGGTTGAAATGTTTGAAAACTCCACAAATAAAACAGTTAATCAAAATTCACTTAATTCCCCAAAGTTGTGAAGCCAACGAATAAGAAAACGTTATGATAAAACTAGTGGGGACTAGCATAAAAAACAGTCCATTGTCCACTTTCTCTCTGGAAAACATTCATAAAAGCGAAGCTTAACAAATCTGACGGTCAGAGAGAATGCGAAAATTTTGTAGCAAATTAAAAAAAAACAGAATGGGCATACTTTCTTAAAGACTTGTTTATAGAAATGCTTTGCTCATAACATCTTAATTAATTTAAGTTTTGCGATTTTTAAACTATTTTTTTCTCTTTTCTTTCTCTCTTTAAAATGTACCCTCTTTCTCTTTTAATTTTGCTACTTTTTGTTCTTTGGGGACCTCCCCCCCCCCTTAATTATTTTTAAATTACCTGTTTTGGACTTTGGGCCGGGGGTGGTGACGCTCCCTAAGAAAGAAAAAAAAACCCATAAAATTAGTTTTAAAATTATTTAGAAGAGGGGGTGTAAGGGGTTATTTTGTACCTCTCCCATGATGACAAACAAAATTACCCCCCTTCTGTATATAAAGATAATTAGTTCAAAAATTTAGACACTGCTAGCTGGAACCAACCAATCAAATATAAAAGTAAACAAACGAGGGAACACGTTTATAAATCCTATGTCCTCTTCCTCCCTGGATATTTGGTAAGAAAGGGGTAAATTTGTTTATCATTAATGGGGATATACATACATAAATTCATCATCAATTGTCTAATCCAGGAACTTACCCCACTGTGGGTAATACTAGATAGACGGAGGGGACAATGGGCTATTTATTACACTAGTCCCCAAAGTTTTATGATAACATTTTCTTATTCGTTAACTTAACAACTTTCGGGATTTTTAAAAATCTTTGATTGTTTGGTTTATTAGATTGAATATTCAAACGTTTCAACCACTAATTGTAATCTACAGCAGGGGTATTTTGTGTATTAACTCTGGGGAGGTAAATCAGTTTATTGGCCATTTTCTTATCACTTTAGATTCCTGGGAAAATACTACAATCTCAGGAATCTAAAGGCCGATAAAAGGATGTACTGTACATCCCTAATGATGTTACACAAAATTACCCCTTCTGGAGATTAAAATTAAACACATCTGGTCACTCAACTTAATGAAATAACCAATCAAAATTCAGTAATAGTTCCAAAAGTTGTTAATTCAACGAATAAGAAAACGATAATATACAACTTTGGGAACTAGTATAATAAACTGCCTAATGTCCCCTCCCTCCCTGCTAAAATCTACCTGTGTATAAGTGGGCAGACGTCTAGGCAGCTGTCCAGACCTTGCGGCTCCCATGCGCGGCTGTGGCGGCTTATGACTGCTAAAATTAAAACATATTCTATATTTCATATTAAATATTTCAAAAATATAACGTAGTTTGTATTTTTTCCAACATGCCTGTCTATCTATCTATTTATCTGTCTTGTTAGCTATCAATTTATATATCTATCTATCTATCAATTTATCTAATATATATCTATCTATCTATCTATCTGTCTGTCTGTCTGTCTGTCTGTCTGTCTGTCTGTCTGTCTGTCTGTCTGTCTGTCTGTCTGTCTGTCTGTCTGTCTGTCTGTCTGTCTGTCTGTCTGTCTGTCTGTCTGTCTGTCTGTCTATCTATCTAGCTTTCTGTCTATCAATCTGTCAATCTATCTGTCTATCTATCTATCGGTCTGTCTATATGTCTTCTGTCTGTCTATCTATTTATCTATCTGTCTATTTATCTCTCTGGTTATCTAGCTGTCTATCTATCAATCTATCTTACTATATATCTGCATGTCAATCTATCTGTCTGTATATATGTTTGTCTGTATGTCTATCTATCTGTCTATCAATCTATCTATATGTCTATCCATTTGTCAATCTATCTGTCTATCTAAATATGTATCTGTCTATCTATCCATCTGTCTGTCTGTCTGTCTGTCTATCTATCTAGCTTTATCAATCTGTCTATCTATCTATATGTCTATCTATCTATAAGACTATCTATCTATTTATCTATCTGTCTATTTATCTCTCTGGTTATCTAGCTGTCTATCTATCAATCTATCTGTCTGTATATATATATCTGTCTGTCTAACTATCTGTCTATCTCTTTATATTAATATGTTTGCATTATTGCTAATCTACCTGTCTATCTCTTTACCTATCTGTATGTCTGTCTATCTATCTATCAACCTTTGTTGAATATTATGACTGGTAGCAGCTCCTGGAAAACCTCCGTGTGAAGAGTTGCTTCGCGCCATCAGCGGTGGAACTAAAATTAAAGAGGATTACTTCACAAATTTCAGACGCCTATCATGTATAATAAAGAGGACTTTGCATGAACAAGAGCAAGTGATGTTTAACATTTTTCAGTAGTGAATCTTTTTTTTTGCATTTATTTAAAGCAATAGACATTACGAAACTAATCCAGAAAAAGAAATTGGGACTGGTAGTCCGGGAAAAAATAGCGGGAAAAGAATTGGGACAGGAATATTTAGGATGAAAATCAAATATTTAAACCAAACAGCTACAGTTTAAATTGATGAAGAAACAAATTTTCAACCAGGTTTTTTTTATGAGAAATAATTGATTATGAAAACTTATATTCTTGTGATTTATGTAGTAAATCTTTTTCTCGAACACTTGATTTAGATATTGTATGGTTTACATGAGATATTTTTAGTATTTAATGCTCGACAATTAAAGACACCTTGAACTCAACAAAATGTTTGATCTAATTTTGACTAAAAATGCTGGAAATTTTTCACTTTTCTTCAACTTTAAGTGGTAATTTTTTCGTCAATAAATCAATGATTAATAGTGAACTAGTATATTCTGAAAGAAAATACTATGGTTCAATGCTGGAGATACATACTAAGATACATTTGCTCTCGTTCGTGCATAGTCCCCTTTCACATACAGATGGCGTTGTAGACTGACAGGCATAGAATCACACATACAAACACAAACACATACTCACATACATACACAAACACCCACACAAAGTCATACACACCCACCCACACCTACAAACACACACACATACCTAAAAACACACACACACAAACACACATAAGTTGTATACCTGTACCCTGTTGTTGAATAAAGTTGTCCAGACCAGAGAAGCACCTGCCAGAACTGCTGGTACCAGGATACTTGATACCAGTATCTACCAGGTATTCGTCTATACAAGTATGAGAGATAATTGGGTATAAAAAAATATAAATCTATAAACACTAATAAAATAAATATATAAAGTTTAGATTACAAATGTCATGATGATTAATAATGATCTTCGTTAGGGGTGGGGGGGAATAAGAAACACCCCCGGGTCAACGACAGTTCGCGATAAAATGTTCCTGGTAACGAATATCACCAAAAAATCTATGAACTTTAAAGGCTTCTAACTGCCAAACGGTGGAACGTGTAGATTATGCTCGCACAAAATTTTAGCCGAAAAAAGATGACTTAAAAATAATCTGGAATAGTCATTAATCAATAATTAACTGGAGTTGCACTTAAATGCGTTTTTTCTTCAGTGAAGCTTTCCCTGTGCATCATTGGATCTAGGCTATTCCAGATTATTTGTAGGCCTTCTTATGTCTCTTACAACGGTGAGCGGGCATGATATGTACATTCAGCCGCTTGACAGCTTGCAGCTTTTATAATTATTAGATTTCTAGAGATATTCGTTACAATCAAGGACAAGGGAATAATATTCTGACAAACAATTCTAAAGGAAAATTCCCCACAACCCCCTTCCCCTTTTCCTCCCCTTCTTCGCACCCCTCTTCAGTTACATGAAAAAAAACAAGATATACCCCCACCTTACTTCCAAAGGTTTCGTGATTTTTTGCAGAATTGATTGTTAGAATAACTAGGCCTGGTAAATAGTAACTAACCTCTATTGTCTGCAGTATGACCGCTATGACCGCCAGGATCTGTGTGACCGCTCTTGTGTGAATCCAGCGTGTCATGACCGCCGCCGCTTTCTGCGTCGCTGTGTGGGGGCGGGGGCATGTCCCCACCACCACTACTGCCCCCAGACTCGCTGTTACCCCGCAAAGATTCCAAATACGCCCCGATTCTGGCTCCTAATAAAAATAAATAGAATAAAAGGAGGATGTGCACTAAAATGGTTTCGGCTTATATAGGGCCAAAGTTACTCTGAAGAATATCGGTGACCGCCGCTCCAGCCGAAAACCGACGTTTTCCGCCGCCGCCAAATTTTTTTTTTGCATTTCTGACCATGTTATTTTTTTTTCATAAAAATTTTCCCTTAAAACTACCTAACCATGCGGGGGAACTTAGTCATTTTTTTCAACTTCTTATTTTTCAGGGTAAATCTTAAATTTAGTGCTTCTCCTGTACTTTTGAAGATATTGGAATAAAATCTTTATTGATGGGTCAGAAAATTAGATTAATAAAAAACGGCGGGTTGACTTTGTTGTGGGATGTTTTATTTTAAGGAAAAGCTTGATTTTTAGTACAACTTAAAAAAGGGAATATGAACTTTTATGGGTGATTTCTCTTGGGAGAAAGGTGGTACCTTAGGGCCTACCCTTCCAAAAATAGCTAGCTTTAAACCTTCTGAATACTAATAAAAAACATTACTGTAAAGGATAACCATATTATTATATTTATTGAAATGTTATAAATATGCATCGCTGCAGTACACAGACAGACACACATCCTGTTACTTTTTTTTTCTATAGTTAGGATGCAAACTAGGGTCGGTCCGGATATCCATTTTCAACATTCGGCCAGAAACCAGATATTGAAACTATCCGGATACCGGAAATAAGGATGATTTTTAGTGCCGGTTATCAGAGCAGGATATACGGTAATATTCCGGATATAGAACGATGGCCAGATAGCCGGACGGAACCGGATATCCGACATTAGAAATCAGCCGGATATCCGGTAACTGGCGAAAAAAGTATCCGGCCCAACCCTACTTTTATTTTATTACTTAGTAGAGTAGTAAAGCTGCTCAATAATTGGGGTGCAAACCTTTAGGTAAGGTTCCATAACGGTTAGCTGCTCGCTTCAGGTTTCTTTCATCAAGTTGCCCAAGTCTGTGACGATCTTTACTACGCCGTTCACCTACAAATAAATAGATAGATAGATTGTCATAGATAAATTTACAGATATATAGACGTTCACCTACAAATAGATGCATAGACGTCCAAGCTTTTTTTTTAAGGGGGGGGGGTATTTAACACCCCCAAATTGTTTGAAAGGGTAAATGAAAAAAGTTTGGGGGGGGGGGGGGTAATCGCCCCATTACCCCCCCCCCCCCTGGACGTCTATGAATAGATGGATAGATAGATAAATTTACAGATATATAGACCTACAAATAGATTGGCATATTTTTAGATTAGTTTTAAAATATTTTTTGAGAGGGTAATTTTTTTCTAGGGGTTATTTCTCTTAGTAGGGTGGGGCTACCCTCCTCCAAAATAGTCCAAGAGGCCTCTAGGGGCACTTGAGGAGGGGGGAGTTGAATCCTAAAATCCTTTTTTTTTAATTTAGATTTTTAAAAAGTAAAAAAATATATTTTAGTTCTTAACATTTTTTTTTGGGGGGGGATAGGGGGTGTATTTTTTTAAGAGTCTATTTCTCTTGGTAGGTTGGTGGTACCCTCCCCCAAAAATAGTCTTAAACATTTACAGGACATGTGAGAATCTAATCTGTAAAGGAGAACCATGTAGGTTCTGCAGTTCCTTCGGTAAAAACCGTTAACAGACACACAGACAAACATCCTGTTACTTTATTATAAGGATTGATGAACAAACATAATATGATATACAGATAGATTTACACCAAAATAGATTGATAGACAGACAAACTGATAAAAGATAGATTGACAGATATATAGAGAATTATTATAGAATAGCGGCTACGCCCCTACAGGCCCCTAGAGGCCTCTTAAATATTTTTTACATTTCAAATATGTCTAAGTTGCGTTGAACTCTACGTATAATCGAGAAAAGTAAAAAAAATCGATTTTTTGTTATTTCTCTTGGTAGAGTGGTGGTACCCTCCCCCAAAATAGCTATAAACCTTCCCGGGACCTATGAGAAGCTACCCGATCGTTTCAGGGGTTAGCGAGATCCTTCGGTACAAACAAACAGACAGACAAACATACATCCTGTTACATTATTATAAGGATAATTATTTAACTGTGTATTCATTTCTCAATCCACCTGCTCACCTATATGTCTATCCCTCTGTACATAAACTATCTGTCAATCTATAAGTCTATACATATATCTATCTATCTATCTATCTGTCTATCAACTGTCTGTCTATCTATCCGTCCATCTATCGGTATATCGGTTAATCTGTTTATTCTCCTTATTACCTACTACCTAGTCAACTTCGTATCTATTTGTCCATCCATTCTATTTGACATTCTATCTATCTATCTTTCTGTCTATCTATCTATCTTAATGTCTGAGATAAAATCAATCTTATTAGACGTTCACTCAAAGCCCAAAAATAATGGACTTAAAAGTGTATTAAACTGTATATAAGACATTTGCGAATATATTGATACCATTAATTTGCCTCTTAGATAGAAAAAAGTATGTGTTTTTAATATTTTTCTCTTGCTTCAAATCAAATTTCCAATTTGAGTCACCACAAATGCTAAACTAATTTTTGCTCTAGAAGAATCAATTTTTGGAGTTAGAAAGTGCTTAATACCTCATTTTAATCGCCTGGCATTGCTTTATAATATACAGGTAAAGACTTGATTGTTTATAGAACAGCTGACTAAAAAATCGAGGTTTTGTGATAAACCCACTTTTGTTGTTGCTCCATAAATGATATTTTTTTTCCCAATTTTTTTGGCTGTAAAGAAGCTTTATATATTCATATAACATCCACCTAAATTTGACTTTTGGTATTTTTTTTTTTATAACATCACCAGAGGGAATTGAATTTTGGAAAAAAATATCAATTTATATTTTACACTGCTATGCATTGTTCTTGTTCTTGTTTCTAAAAAAAATTTATACTATAAAAAAGAGAATTATTTAACGCTTCTATAGGTATGTTTATCATTTTTCTAGGCTAAATATAACTATAATTACACCATTTTAAAGTTAGACATCTTAACATATTAACACAATTATTGAATCGGTCTGTATTTTTAAGCTGGCAACCCTTAAAACAGCTGCATTTCATTATCCTATTATATATAGTAATTATTATATGTATAAACACACTTAATTTTTTAACTTTTTATTGATGGAATACATATGTTTCTCTATAAAAATAGATCATCAGTTCCAATTAAGATGTATAAAATAAGAGTTAAAAAAAAAATATATATATGTCAATGCATTTTGAATCCTTTTAAAAGACTAAATAAGAAAGAAGTGTTAGAAAATTGTGCTGCGGGTTTTTTTACTGCTTATATCCTCTTGGGGTTGGGGGGGAATTAGCATCTTTATATAAAAAGGGGGAGGTGTTTAAAGAGAATTTTTAAAGAGAAAAAAATAGGTCATATTTTATCATTTGCAGTTTTACAAATTAATACATATTATATAAAGCTTTTTTGTCTGTAGCTTAAGATTTCGGTAAAGTATAAGGCTATTTTACTAGTTTCCTTACTCCTTTAATTACAGATCTCCTAGATGCTTGGAGCGCAGCTGCTAGTAAACAAACAAAGTAAAACGATTCCTGAATAATTGATTTACAATTTTAAAAAGCAAAACATTTTTACAATTAGGATGTGTATATCCACGCCATGGTTAGCTCTTATTGTTAATTCAGGCCTGTTAGAATTAATCTTAAATGTTGGAAGATGATTTTTGTAGCAGTAAGGTACTTAGCAATTTTATTATCATTACCCCCTTACCCCCAAATCAAAAAGCTTGGACGTCCTTGATTATGTAAGCTCATTTAAAACATACTGAAATCAATTTGTGTACAACAATTATCCTATTTAGTTTTTTAGTAGTGAAGCTACTCTATAATTCAAAATATTTGTTCTGAGACAGAAAGGGGAAAACGAGATTTTCTTGGCTTCTATAAAAGATAGAAGGCTGAAATTTTCATGGATTGAATATTCTCTCTCTCTATCAATACTCCATATTTTCATCAAGTTTCATTAGGATTTGCCAAAAAACTGGGGTGGGCTATATCGATTCCTACATTTCAAGTTTTCATGATTTTCTCTACTCCTATTCAAGATAGATGGTTGAAATTCAGGGATTTAATACTTTGATATTTTGCATAATTTTATCAAGTTTTATTGAGATTTACTTAATAGGGTTCTACCTCAAACATAGGAGTCCCAAATGTCGGAGTGGGCAAATGCAGGAGTCCCAAACATCGGAGTGGACAAACATAAGAATGGGACAAACGTCAGTGTGGACAAACAAAAAGGTGGACAAACGTCGGATTGGAAAACATTGGAGTGGACATTGCTTAAATAAAACCTAGGAGTGTCTACTATTTTAATAATATTACAATTTTGAAATTTTTTATATCCCTGTCTACAAAATAATGACTATGGCTGAAGTGCTCAGCCCCCTAGCCTATATCCTAACCTAACCTAACTAAGAAAAGTAACGGGATGAAGGTAGGGGGGGCTGTGTTTGTATAAAAAAAATTCAAAATTGAAAAAAAAGTTTGGGACTCCTGTGTTTGTCCACTCCAATGTTTGTCCCAAAAATCCTGCATTTGTCCACTCCAACGTTTGTCCCACTCCTGCGTTTGTTCCACTCTGACGTTTGGGACTCATGCATTTGTCCCTCCAATGTTTTTTCACTCCTACATTTGGCATGGAACCGATTATTGGTTGGGGTGCTAGTTTGATTCCTAGATTTGTAAGTTTTAAGGATTTTCTTTACTCCTATTAAAAAAAATTTTAAAGGCTGGGTTTATACCCCCCATAATATATTAAGGGGGTTGATTACCCCCATCCCTAAAAAAATTACCCTTTTACAAGCACCTCCCCCTGGATACTCCTGCACTCCCCCTTGTAGTGACTAGGCCAACTTTATGGTCTCTGGTTTCAGGAAGCCCATTCAATTATGAGAAGTTCACATTATAAGAGCACTCTTATAGCATCCTCTCTATTAGCATTACATGTGTAATGCATTATAGACAGACAGATAGATATTGTGAGGGATCCTACACTTTATAACACCTTGTTTTGCATGGTAAAAATTGTTCCAATAGTTCTTGATATTGATATTTTATTTAAAAATTACAATAACTTGAATATAATGTTTAAAAAATGCTGAAATTATAGTTATATTTAGACTAGAAAAATGATTAACATACCTATAGAAGCATTAAATAATTCTCTTTTTAATTATAAAAATATTTTTTAGAAACAAGAACGAGAACAATGCATAGCAGTGTAAAATATTAATTGATATTTTTTTCAAAATTCCATAACTATACAGGGTCCTATAAGAAGCATCCATAAAACACAGAACTCAATAGGTACTGTAATTGTCGAAATATTAAGCTGAAGACAAAAAAGATTACTACTTTATATAATAGGATAATGAAATGCAGCTGTTTTAAGAGTTGCCAGCTTAATAATACAGACCGATTCAATAATTGTGTTAATATGTTATGATGTCTAACTTTAAAATGGTGTAATTATAGTTCTATTAAGCCTAGAAAAATGATAAACATACCTATAGAAGCGTTAAATAATTCTCTTTTTAATAATATAATTTTTTTTAGAAACAAGAACAAGAACAATGCATAGCAGTGTAAAATATAAATTGATATTTTTTTCCAAAATTCAATTCCCTCTGGTGATGTTATAAATATAATACCAAAAGTCAAATTTAGGTGGATGTTATATGAATATATAAAGCTTCTTTACAGCCAAAAAAATTGGGGAAAAAAATATCATTTATGGAGCAACAACAAAAGTGGGTTTATCACAAAACCTCGATTTTTTAGTCAGCTGTTCCATAAAAAACCAAGTCTTTACCTGTATATTATAAAGCAATGCCAAGCGATTAAAATGAGGTATTAAGAACTTTCTAACTCCAAAAATTGATTCTTCTAGAGCAAAAATTAGTTTAGCATTTTTGGTGATTCAAATTTGAAATTTGATTTGTAGCAAGAGAAAAATATTAAAAAAAACATACTTTATTCTATCTAAGAGGCAAATTAATGGTATCAATATATTCGCAAATGTCTTATATACAGTTTAATACACTTTTAAGTCCATTATTTTTGGACTTTGAGTGAACGTCTAATAAGATTGATTTTATCTCGTCTATCAATATATCTATCTATCTGTCTATTTATCTATTCGTATGTATACCTTTAGATGAAGAACGTTTGTCTGAAGGTTTTTTCATATCCGAAGAATTTGGTTGGGCTCTCTTGAACGAGGAGAGTTGAACCTAAACATTGGATAAAAATTAATGGTTGAAACGTTTGAACACTCAACTTTAAGAATGAATCAATCAAAATTCACTAAAGTCCCCAGAGTTGTTGAGCCATCAGATAAGAAAACATTAATATAAAACTTTGGGGACTAGTGTAATAAACCAAATTATGGGGCAGGGATATTTAGGGATAAGACAATGGACGATAAACTCATATTCATACCCAATGATGATATACAAAATTACCCCTTGTGCAGATAAAAATAAGTGGTTGAAATGTTTAAACACTCAACTTAATAAAACAACCAAAAAAATTTACTTAAGTCATCAAAGTTCATGAGCCATTATTATAAAACTTTGGGGACCAGTGTAATAAACAGCCCATTGTCCCCCCTCTCTCTCTGGCTTTTATGGATGTTGTCATCCTTATTTACAAGTAGGGGTGGGCCGGATATCTGGTTAACGCCGGATATTCGGCAAATTACCGGGTATTCGGCCGGATAATCGGATATTTGGGACTAGCAATCAGCCGGATATCCGGTATCCAGCCAGTTATTGAAAATGGCCGGATATCCGACCCAACCCTATTTACAAGTACCTACCTGGTTGAAATGACCCCCCCGGTGGTCCATGGCATCTTGGGGTACTTGTTCAGACCCCCCAAATAAAATTGGGGGCTCATCATCTCCCCCATCCCCAGAATAGTCATCATCCCCCTGAAATTTAGTCAAAACCGTTTATTTTGGTAGGTTATTTGAAGATCATTTCAGACTGAATCAATATTTTTCAAAATGGTTTTCAGATTCTTGCTCAGTATTTCAATACGGTTATTTTGATAGACAACATGCCTATGATTCAATTTTAATTTTTGGTTTTATTGGGGGCGGGCACATTTCTGCCCCCCCCCCCCCCAGTGCGTTCGTTGATTTTAGATTACAACACCCCTTTCAAGTTTCACATGGTTTTATATTGGCCCAGTAAGCCTTGCCAATGTGTAGTAATATGAAATCTACTACCTAACCCTACTACAAATTAGGGTGGGTCGCTTTTGAAATTTCACATTAGTAGACATTGGCAAAGGTTACTGGACCAATATAAAACCCTGTTAAACTTGAAAGAGGTTTTTTAATCCAAAAACTACAGGCGCGCGAGGGGTATAAAATGTGCCCACCCCCTTATAAAACCAAAAATTGAAATTCCTTCAAACTGATCTGAAAACAGTTTTGAAAAATATTGATTCAGTCTAAAATAATTTTCAAAAAACCTACCAAAATAAACAATTTTGACTAAATCAGCTGTTTTTATGTACTTAATGAGATCTTATTCGAACTAGGAGCAATATTTTTCAAAACGGTTTTCCGATTCGTAATCGGCATTTTAATGCGGTCATTTTGATATGCAACATGCCTGTGTTTGAAGGAATTTCAATTTTTTGGTTTTATAAGGGGGTGGGCTTTTTTATACCCCCCGCGCGCCCATTGTTTTTGGATTTTAAAACCTCTTTAGAGTTTCACAGGGTTTTATATTGGCCCAGTAAACATTGCCAATGTGTACTAATGTAAAAATCCCAAAAAGCCTGCAAATCGACCCGCCCTAATACAGATAGCACTAAAATGGTTCTTTTATTATATTTCCAAAAACAGTTTTTGACAATTCTAACGGTATGCATAACATTTTTTTACTATTAACATAAGCCGCGCAGTTTGAATTTTTAAAAGATTTTTGCACACAATTAAAAATTTTCATGATCCCTCAATATTTAAAAATAGAGTCCTGCAGAGCTGGAATCCTGTAGCTCTCTGCCTGTCTATCTATCTACCCAACAATCTATCTATGTATGTACATCTCCCTCTGAATCTGCCAGATGGCCAGCAGCTCTCTCCAGGTATAACACTGCAGATCTGGAATCCTGTAGCTCTCCTTCTGTCTGTCTGTCTGTCTGTCTGTCTATCTATCTATCTACCCAACTATCTATGTATGTATGTACCTCTCCCTCTGAATCTGCCAGATGGCCTGCCCCTCTCTCCAGGTATAAACCTCCAGAGCTGGAATCCTGTAGCTCTCTGTCAGTATAACCATCAGCATCATAGCTACTGTCACGAAAAGAACTAAAAAAAGGATATATTATTATTTTGATTGTGTGTGTGTGAGAGAGAGTGAGAGAGAGAGAGATAGATATATAGAGAAATAGATAGATAGATAGAAAGAAGGAGAGAAAGGGAGAGAGATAGATATATAGAGAAAGAGATAGATAGAGAGAGATGGAGAGAGAGAAGGAGAGAGAGAAGGAGAGGGAGATGGAGAGAGAGATGGAGAGAGAGAGATAGAGGAACATAAAGGGAAAGGGTGATAGATAGAGATACAACATTATAGATAGAAGGACAGACAGACAGACAGAGAACCAAATATAGAACAATATTACAGATAGAAAGACAGAAAGACAGACAGAGAACCAAATATAGAACAACATTACAGATAGAAGGACAGACAGACAGACAGAGAACCAAATATAGAACAACATTACAGATAGAAGGACAGACAGACAGACAGAGAACTAAATATAGAACAACATTACAGATAGAAAGACAGACAGACAGAGAACTAAATATAGAACAACATTACAGATAGAAAGACAGACAGACAGACATAGAACCAAATATAGAACAACATTACAGATAGAAGGACAGACAGACAGACAGAGAACTAAATATAGAACAACATTACAGATAGAAAGACAGACAGACAGACAGAGAACCAAATATAGAACAACATTACAGACAGAAAGACAGACAGACAGAGAACTAAATATAAAACAACATTACAGACAGACAGACAGACAGACAGATAGAAAACCAAATATAGAGCAACATTACAGATAGAAGGACAGACAGAGAACTAAATATAGAACAACATTACAGATAGAAGGACAGACAGACAGACAGAGAACTAAATATAAAACATCATTACAGATAAAAGGACAGACAGAGAACTAAATATAGAACAACATTACAGATAGAAAGACAGACAGACAGACAGACATAGAACCAAATATAAAACAACATTACAGATAGAAAGACAGACAGACAGAGAACCAAATATAGAACATTACAGATAGAAGGAGAGACAGACAGACAGATAGAAGGAAAGACAGACAGACAGAAAACCAAATCTAGAACAGCATTACAGACAGACAGACAGACAAACACTGTAATTACAATAATATATTTCAGAGGAATTGGAATGGCTTTATATTCTGTTGTTTACCACTGATAAGAAAATAAAAAGCCATTAGTATACCTGAAAATGTCATAATAGGTAGGAAATAGGAAGGAAGGTGAGCAGGAAAGAAGGAAGGAACTAAGGATTTGGGAAGGATTTTAATTGTATTGGATCAAAGGAAGAATTAAAGATTCACTTAATTTTGTCACTAATCTAATTTTTTAAGGTGTTGTAGTTAAGGAGCTATGTTGAAAAGTTTTATGTCAGTTGGATCATTTTACCACGTAGCTCTTATACTATAAGTAGCACAGGAATAGTTCTTATATTTCCAAAAACTAGAGTTCATAATGATTCTAACGGTATACATAACATTTTTCTACTTGTAACACAAACCACTCAGTTTGAATTTTAAAAATGTACACATTTTTGCACATTCTTTAAATTGGTCATGGTCTATAAATATTTAAAAATAAGGCACTTAGAAAAAACCGGTTCTAAGTTGAAAACCATTAAATATTTTTTTGACCTAATTTGAGCATTTATTCTTTATTTCAGTATATGACCATAATGTAGTATTGTTGTTTTGTTCTAACGTACAGGGTTTGAGATTCATGTTGCATGAAGTGTAGATAGGATAAGTAGGCTTGATGCTGGCATAGATACTCTAGAAGAATCACTTATAACAGTTGTTGCCTTGGAGGACTCCTCAAAATCAGCTGTTGATGACAATTTTCCCGCGTTTAATCTTCTTGGTGATGATTTAATTTGAGAATTAGATTTGGATACTAGATCTGCAGTTGATAATTTTTCAGTGTTGATTATTTCAATAGGTTTATCTTTATGTTTGTTATCAGATAATTTTCTTGCTAAATCAGACTTTGTTGGGGTATAGTCTTTAACTTTAGTATTATCTATAACCATATCAGTTAATGATTCTAACTCTGTTTTTTCACAAACAGTTTCATAGTTTGTCAGGGATCTTAAGGGATAGGACAATGGAATCTGAACTTATGTACCCCCCTCACTTGCCCCCAATTTTTAAAAACAAAATTACCCCTAATGTACTGTACATAAGAAAATGATAGGTTAGTCTCAAAAATCTAAAGTGAAGGATTGATATATATCCCCTGCATTGCTTGATGATAAACAAAATAACCCCTTATGTAGAATAAAATTATTGGTTAAAAAGTTTGGACACTACTAGCATAGACCCAACCAATCAAAATTCAGTAAACTACCCAAAGTTTTTTAGACAACAAATGTGGTTATAAAACTTTGGGTACCAGTAACAGTCCAATGTACCCTTTTAGCTAGTACAACCCACTAAAATCAGATACAAAAACCCCCAAAAGTGGACAGCCTACATATGACAGGATAATTTTTTTTTTTTTTTTTTTTTTTTTTTTTTTTGGGGGGGGGGGGGGGGTGGGGGCATTTACCGTCCATTGTCCGCTCCCTCCCTGGAATTAATTGATGTCAAGGAGCTGTTGGAAGTGGATATAGAAGGAGTGGAGGATATGATAGGAGAGGAGAATAAGGAGATATCAGGAGAGGGGGAGGAGGTCGACATTTCATTTAGATACACTCGGCTTAAATATCAAAAAAGTTAAAAAAAATCATCATGTTTACAATGGACGTACAGACATTGTGGTAACCATTATAAGGTTGCTATGCTTTCTAAATCGTACCTAACTACTACAGGAATCACCTTACAAAGTTTAAAATCGACAGGACAATTCTAACTTGCCTAAATTAACGAAAAGAGCTAACCGTTAAAAACGAACGGGCGTAAGGACTGACTGACGGACTGACCCTAATTATAAAAAAGCTTCGCTTTTAACAAGGATGACAACGTATAAAAAAGCGAAGCTATAAAATAAGACGGAAGGACAAACGAACATTAACTCTTGTAGAGAGTCAGAACTTAATAAGCAACTTAAAAAAAAATTGTCTAGGTATAGTTCTTTTCAATAAGAAATACACATTTTATTATTATTTAGTGAATATTATCGTTCTACTACTATTTTTAAGCCTTAAAACACACACCTTTACGGATTCTACCAGAAACCTACCCCTCTCTTTGTTGCAAAATTGTGCAAATATAGAATACAGTAAAACGGCATACTCATTTTTAGGATTTTATTATAGAGTTGCTTCGCTTAAATTATTATACCTAATTGTCCCAAATTTAAAAAAAAAGGGGGGGGGGGAAATGTGGTGACTCGTGCCACGACATACCAGCAATTTTATTTTGGGTGCTACTCCCTTAGTTTTAGAGATAATTGGGTGAAATCTTTTGAGCTGGGTCACTAATTACCCCAAGTTTTGGTATCTTTCAAAAAAAACGGCGGCGGGTCCGCCGCTCCCGCCGTTCGCTGCCATTTTCCGCCGCCGCCAAAATTTTTTTTTATTTTTATTGCATTTCTCGCCGAATTAGGCAATTTGGAATCATTTGAGACCATATTATTTTTTTCAAAAAATTTTCCCCTTACAAGCCGTCCTGTGGGCGGCGGAAAATAGCGGTGGATGGCGGGAGCGGTGGTACCGCCGCCATTTTTTATTTAAATATTTTTTTGCTCATCTACCTCAAAAGATTTTGTTTCAATATCTTTAAAAGCACAGGAGAGGCACTGAATTTAAGATATACCTTAATAAACGAAAAATTGAAAAAAATTTGAAAAAAAGTCCCCCCACAGGGTTGCTTGTAAGGGAAATTTTTTTGAAAAAAATAGCATGGTCTCAAATGATTCCAAATTGCCTAATTCGGCGAGAAATGCAATAAAAAATTTTTTTTGGCGGCGGCGGAAAATGGCGGCGAACGGCGGGAGCGGCGGACCCGCCGCCGTTTTTTTGAAAGATACAAAAACTTGGGGTAATTAGTGACCCAGCCCAAAAGATTTCACCCAATTATCTCTAAAACTAAGGGAGTAGCACCCAAAATAAAATTGCTGGTATGTCGTGGCACGAGTCACCACATTTCCCCCCCCCCCCCTTTAAACTGGACAACTCTATCTGGTAATGATTATCGAGTTGCTACGCTTTATAAACTCTTACAGGAATCTACTTGCAAAGTTTGAAATATAAAGGTTTATTTTATCATGCCCAAATTAATGATAAGAGCTATGTACGAACAAACCCTAATTATAAAAATCTTTCAAAAATTAAATTAAATATTTTTTGTTACCTTGTTCTCTTAGGAGGGGCCGGGGCCTGTTTTCCCCCCTTGCCAGAGCTTGGAGGTCCCCCCACTCCATGTCGTAGCTGAACCACCGTAGATTTATTGCTAAAAACAAAGAACAATGAACTATTATACAGAAAATAAGAGAAATTCTTGTAGTACATAAGGCAAATACAGACAAATCTTAAGAGATAGGACAAAGGATGATAAACTTTAGATCACTCCCAATTATGATAAATTAAATTACCCTCCTGAAAATTAAGATATTGAGTGAATAAAAATAGACTGCTGGATTGTAAAACCTTATCAAGATTTAATTAAAAGTGTCAAATATCCGTCCATCTATCCATTATAGATAGTATGGCACGCTTCGTTTTTTATTAAATGAATAAGTTGGGGTACAATGTTTGGCACTTTCGATATAAGTAAATGATAATAAAAAACCCATAGAATGCGATAATAACTTCAGAAAAATCGAAGAAAATAGTTTTCATACTTAATTAACGTTTTTAAGTTTTTCTTCAAAAAGTTTAGATAAGATGCCTTTAAAAGTCGTCTATGATTTTGTCAGGGATAAAAATGTAACTTTAAAATAAGAATTACAACATATTTTTTCAATTAGTACAACGTAAAATTTTGAACATTTTATTGATCAGTATATTTTTTAAAATGTGAAGTAGAAACCTGAATATTTTATCATGAAAATTGTGTTATGATTTGATTGTCTGCTAGATTACAAGAAAAAAGATACTGACAGTACTTGTTGGTTCTTTTAATAAAAGTAGGTAGATTACTTTCAGAACCACTCTTTTTGCAACGTTATTTCAATAGAACAGAGCCGTAGTCTTAGTGTTCTCAATATCTAGACAGCCAACCATTGTTTTAGAATTGTTCAATTTTTTTAACTTCTGATAAAAACAGAATTAATGGTATTTTTGTAAATATTATACCTCCAAGAAATGGCTATACTTCCCAATCATATGTTGTGTGATATTTAAGAGGAATTATTTTGATATAATGTCATTAAAATATTCGTTGAAAAAAGTGCTATTCTAGCTTATACTTCACATTTTAATGTGTATGATAATTCAAATAAAAGATAATGAAGATTTATATTATATTTAATTCTTAAAATTATAAAGAAAAACCTGGAAACAGTAAAAAACTGACTTTATTTTATTGACGTAGGGAAAATTTTGTCAAATATTTGAATAAAAAAACAATATTAAACAAAATAAATTATTTTTGATATAGTCACAAAAAGGCTTAATGAGTTTAGGAAATATTTCATTCACTAATCATGTCATTTAAACTCTATTTCACAGAATACAGTGTAAAAAGATGTTCTCGTTTTAATTTTAAGTAATTTCAAATGCATTTTAATACCTTTTAATGATTTATTTTTTGAAACATCTTTTTATAAAATGTTATTGATTTTTGAAGTTATATGTTAGAATGTTTTTAAATTTTGTTAACATTTTGTTTTAAATGTAGAAAATTGGTAATTCTAAACATTCAAAAAATGATTTTATTAAATTTTCATCACTTAAATTGCATGTTTGATGAAATTTTCAACTGATAATTCAAGAAAAATCGTTTAAGTTTTATTATATTTTACTTTGAATTGTTAAAAAAATATATTATTGTCAAAAAAGGAGAAGTTATGTTTTCCTCAAAAAAAGACCTAAAACATGAAAATTAACACGTGTAATGAGAATTTTTTTCTTTCAGGTTTAATTTTAAGTAATTATTGATATTTTTTGTAAAAAGGATTTTATATAAAAAGTTTTAAAACTCGAGTTATGTAGTTGTTCTAAAAAAGGTTGCGAATTTATGCAATTTTCTTGCAAAAAAATTTTCTAGGATTTTAAAAATAGCAAAGGGTGTTATTAGACGTACTTACAGATACAATTGCTAAGTCATTTTGGCCAAACACTAAAATAAAGTTTTGACATCTGAGGGCCCAACCGTGATGGGGGATATGTTAATGTGGTTGTCCAAACTGTTCAGACAATTAATTCTAAGTCAAAATCCCCCTCCCCACCCCCCCCCCCCCCCAATCTTACCCACTTCCCTTTACTTACAGATCAAAACAATTTTCACGCCAACATGACGCCACAAAAAATTCAGTAATTTCAAATGGAATTAATTTTCAGAATGACGACACCTTGTATAGACTAGGGTTGGGCCGGATATCCGGTGTAGCCGGATATCCGTCCGGATACCGGATATTGAAACTATCCGGCCGGATATCCGGCCCAACCCTAGTATAGACCCAGGGATAAGGCAATGGCTGATAATTGATGTACATCTCCAATGATTATACACAAAATTACCCCTTCTGTAGATTAACAGTAATAGTTGGAACGTTTGAACACCCAACTTAATGAACTAACCAATGCAATCCAAATTCACTAAAGTCCCCAAAGTTGATAAGCCAACGAATAAGAAAAAATCATTATAAAACTTTGGGGACTAGTGTATTTGATTTTTAGATTTTACCTACTTCCTTTTAGTTACAACACAAAACAAGTTTTACCTTAGTATAGCTCTAATTGGGGGTATGTCTAGAGTATAGTCTCCCCCCCCCCCTTCTTACCCACTTCCCTATAGTTACATCACAAAACAAGTTTTACCTTAGTATAGCTCCACTGGAGGGTATGTCTAGAGTATAGCCCCCCCCCCCCCTCTTACCCACTTCCCTATAGTTACATCACAAAACAAGTTTTACCTGAGTATAGCTCCACTGGAGGGTATGTCTAGAGTATAGTCTCCCCCCCCCCCTCTTACCCACTTCCCTATAGTTACATCACAAAACAAGTTTACCTTAGTACAGCACTAATTGGGGGTATGTCTAGAGTATAGTCTCCCCCCCCCTTCTTACCCACTTCCCTATAGTTACAACACAAAACAAGTTTACCTTAGTACAGCACTAATTGGGGGTATGTCTAGAGTATAGTCTCCCCCCCCCCTTCTTACCCACTTCCCTATAGTTACATAACAAAACAAGTTTTACCTTAGTATAGCTCCACTAGGGGGGTATGTCTAGAGTATAGCCCCCCCCCCTTCTTACCCACTTCCCTATAGTTACAACACAAAACAAGTTTACCTTAGTACAGCACTAATTGGGGGTATGCCTTCAGGTGGGGTGTGTAGAGTATAGTCCCCCCCCCCTCTTACCCACTTCCTTATAGTTACATTACAAAACAAGTTTTACCTTAGTATAGCTCTAATTGGGGGTATGTCTAGAGTATAGCCCCCCCCCCTTCTTACCCACTTCCCTATAGTTACAAGACAAAACAAGTTTACCTTAGTACAGCACTAATTGGGGGTATGTCTAGAGTATAGTCTCCCCCCCCCTTCTTACCCACTTCCCTATAGTTACAACACAAAACAAGTTTACCTTAGTACAGCACTAATTGGGGGTATGTCTAGAGTATAGTCTCCCCCCCCCCTTCTTACCCACTTCCCTATAGTTACATAACAAAACAAGTTTTACCTTAGTATAGCTCCACTAGGGGGGTATGTCTAGAGTATAGCCCCCCCCCCTTCTTACCCACTTCCCTATAGTTACAACACAAAACAAGTTTACCTTAGTACAGCACTAATTGGGGGTATGTCTAGAGTATAGCCCCCCCCCCTTCTTACCCACTTCCCTGTAGTTACATTACAAAACAAGTTTTACCTTAGTATAGCTCTAATTGGGGGTATGTCTAGAGTATAGCCCCCCCCCCTTCTTACCCACTTCCTTTAGTTACATTACAAAACAAGTTTTCCCTTAGTATAGCTCCACTAGGGGGTATGTCTAGAGTATAGCCCCCCCCCCCCTCTTACCCACTTCCCTTTAGTTACATTACAAAACAAGTTTTACCTTAGTACAGCACTAATTGGGGGTATGTCTAGACACACCCCACCCGAAGGCGTGTTAGGTTAGAAAAAAACCCCCGTGGAAACGGTTTACACATGATGTACCGGGACCTTATGGTGAGTTCAGAACATGCTTTCCCTAAATTGAATTAGTAGCTTCCCATAGTAGATAATTTTAAAATTACTTTTTGTGATCAAATTTTACTTTCATTTTTAGAGTACCTTCATCTAATCTCCTTTATTATCTTATTTTGTCTTTTATGTTCATCATGCAAATTCGCTCACATTACAGTTGAATTGACAGATATTGGAGCTTTCTAAAAAGGTCTCTAACAATTTTCTAGCTCTAATACTTTTTGAGATATTGTATTTCTAAGTATTGCTGTAAATTCATCTTTTACACAACAAAAAGGTGAAAAATAAAATTAGATATTTTAGAGAAAATTACAAGTATCTTCATGTAAATCTCTCTAATATTGCTTCAAATTGACCAAATTGGACAGTTAAGGTGCCTAAAACTATCTACATTCAATGGACAATCCAAATAAATACTTTTTAACACTTTATAAGTTAAAATGTAATATTAAAGAAACAAGAGTAATTTAATTTTAATTAAAAATCACTTGTAAGACATTTTTTTAAATATAAAAGGTGTTTTAAGGAACAAGAAACTCATATCTAATAATGATTTAATATTTTTAAACATCTCAGTACTAGTTTAGAGTAACTAATGGTGTATATTAACCAAAAAAATTGTTGCCTAAGAATAAATTGTTTCTTTTATTATATGTGAGATCATCCATGAAAGTCTTTTAATTACTATGTTTTCTTAGTTAAGGTGGCAAAAACTAATTTTGTTTTACGAGGTTGTAAAGAATTTAACAGGCCAATCAACTATTCTTAAATAAAAATTACTAGAATTAGTAAATTACATTTGTAAACTGCTTGGAAATGCTTAAAATTCTAAGCAAGTTTTGGTTTATTTAAAATGATTATGTCTATTTTTTTAAAGATATGCTTCTATTTGTTCAAAATATCAAATGGTTGTGTTTTATTGGCTTTGTAATTACAAAGTGACAACTTTATACACCATAACTTATCTTAAAATCCTTGCTAGAGTCTATTAAATATCAATTTATTTTTAAAAACAAAAATTTATTTTTCCTTTAGTATTTTTAAAAATCACATCAGCCTACTCCTATTGGCTTATATAGTCTTTGTATGTATGAATTTGGATTTTCCATTGAATGTAGATAGTTTTAGGTACCTTAACTGTCAAATTTGGTCAATTTGGAGCAATATTAGAGAGATTTACATGAAGATACTTGTAATTTTCTCAAAAATAACTAATTTTATGTTTCACCTTTTTGTTGTGTAAAAGATGATTTTACACCAAAACTTTGAAATAAGATATCTCAAAAAGTATTAGAGCTAGAAATTTGTTAGAGACCTTTTTAGAAAGCTCCAATATCTGTCATTTCAACTGAAATGTGAGAGAATTTGCATGATAAACATGAAAGACAAAATAAGGCAATAAAGGAGGTTAGGTGAAGGTGGTCTAAAAATAAAAGTAAAATTTGATAACCAAAAGTAATTTTAAAATTATCTACTATGGGAAGCTACTAATTCAATTTAGGGAAAGCATGTTCTGAACTCACCATAAGGTCCCGGTACTGCCTGTGTAAACCGTTTCCACGGGGGGTTTTTTCTAACCTAACACGCCTTCAGGTGGGGTGTGTAGAGTATAGTCCCCCCCCCCTCTTACCCACTTCCTTATAGTTACATTACAAAACAAGTTTTACCTTAGTATAGCTCTAATTGGGGGTATGTCTAGAGTATAGCCCCCCCCCCTTCTTACCCACTTCCCTATAGTTACAAGACAAAACAAGTTTACCTTAGTACAGCACTAATTGGGGGTATGTCTAGAGTATAGTCCCCCCCCCCTCTTACCCACTTCCTTATAGTTACATTACAAAACAAGTTTTACCTTAGTATAGCTCTAATTGGGGGTATGTCTAGAGTATAGTCTCCCCCCCCCCTTTCTTACCCACTT
The DNA here is from genome assembly GCF_053477335.1 of Acartia tonsa. Lineage (NCBI taxonomy): Eukaryota > Metazoa > Arthropoda > Copepoda > Calanoida > Acartiidae > Acartia > Acartia tonsa. The sequence goes on from NC_137274.1 coordinate 14,560,160, forward strand.
CCCTGTAGTTACAACACAAAACAAGTTTTACCTTAGTATAGCTCCACTAGGGGGTATGTCTAGAGTATAGTCTCCCCCCCCCCTTCTTACCCACTTCCCTATAGTTACATTACAAAACAAGTTTTACCTTAGTATAGCTCCACTGGGGGGTATGTCCAGAGTACCACTACTACCACCACGGGGAGAGGAGGGAGTTCCTAAAAAAATATTCATAAAAGCCAAGCTCTTAAATTAGACGAAAGGACAAACGAACATTAACATTGATGTAAATCCCCAATGAATATGATGAATGATGATACACAAAATTATCCCTCTTGTAGATTACAATAAGTGGATTCCAGGACACTAAACTTAATAAACAAAATAATGAAAATTCAATCAAAAAGTCCCCAAAGTTATAATGTTGTGAAGCTTACAAATAAGAAAACATTATTTTTATTAAGACTTTTAAGACTAGTGTAATTGACAGCCCAATGTCATCTCCCTCCCTGTAATGAACTAGATAGACAGATAGAATGAAATACCTTGATTTTGTGGGGTCTTGCCCGCCATCCTGCGTGGCGCCAGGAGGGGGGTGTGCACCCCTGAATTAGAGGAGGGGGGACGCATCATCTCACCCGGAGAGGGGGAGGCATCCGCCATTATGTTAGACCCTCCATCGAAAAATACCGCAGAACTTGGGTCCTAAAAATATCAAATTGATACAGTTACACAAACTTATTACAGAAAAAAACATATTTCTTTAGGTTAGGTTAAGTTAAGTAATAAATAGAAGGAATCGTCAGTGGTAGAAACCTGTACAGATATGTACCCGCGGGGGCTAGAAATATTTGTAAAATTCCAAATAAGGGAAAAAATGTATCCATGAAAAATATTCACGTCATGGACCAAAATGAACAAAAAACTAAATATTAAAAAAGTTGGACCGTGGAAAAAAGATGGTTCCTGGGAAAATAACTAAATACTTAGATATTAAACCATGTGGATAAAATAGAACCGTGGAAAAAAAAGTAGAGCCCTGGGGAAAAAATAATTCTTGTATACCCATTGAACCATGGGAAAAAATAAAACCATAGGGAAAAAATAGAACCATGGGGAAAAACTAAATACTTATAAATTGAACCATGGGAAAAAATAAAACCATAGGGAAAAAATAGAACCATGGGGAAAAACTAAATACTTATAAATTGAACCATGGGAAAAAAAACTAAATACTTATAAATTGAACCATGGGGAAAAAAACTAAATACTTATAAATTGAACCATGGAAAAAAAAACTAAATACTTTTATATTTAACCATGGGAAAAAAACTAAATACTTTTATATTTAACCATGGGAAAAAACTGAATACTTTTCTGTTGAACCATGGGAAAAAACTAAATACTTTTATATTGAACCATGGGAAAAAAACTAAATACTTTTATATTGAACCATAAGAAAAATATAAATTATTCTATATTTAACCATGGGAAAAAAAACTAAATACTTTTATATTGAACCATGGGAAAAAAACCAGAGCCGTGGGAAAAAAACTAGAGCCGTAGAAAAATACCTGAAATATCTTGAAAAGGTTTTCCATTTCCAGGTGAATTTCCTGGAAGGAAGGTCTCCGTGTGGCCTCCCACTCCCAACACTCTGTCATCAAACTAGAAAGATAGATAGTTAGATGAATAGATAGTTAGATGGATAGATAGTTAGATGGATAGATAATTAATTAGATGGATTGATGGATAGTTAGATGAACATACAGATTGATAGATATATAGATGGATGGATAGATAAATAGATGGATGGATAGATAGATAGATAGATAGATAGATAGATAAATAGATAGTTAGATAGATGAATAAATAGATAGGTAGATAGATAAATAGATACATAGAAAAAGATAGATAGAAAGATAGATAATAAACAGACATAAAAAATCTCATATGTTCATTGAAGAGTCAACACTTTTCCACCAATAATTTTACCTGTAGACCTGAGCAGGACACCCTGGAGGACACTCCATCCTGTAGCCACTCTCCAGCAACTAAAATACAACAACAAGGTCAACTAAAAACAGCCTAAAACCTGCAACCCATGGATAAATTATTAATGGTTTCCCTCCAAATTTATTGGAAAAAATCCCCCCCCCCCCTCCATATGTTTTTAAAGAAATAAACAGACAACCATCCCCGGGTTCTAAAGGGATAGGACAATTGATGAATTTATGTACTTCCCCAATGATGATCAACAAAATTACCCCTTCTGGTAGTTAAAATTTTCAAGTTTGGAACATACGAATCAGAATTTACTTAAAGTATTCAATGTTTTTGAACGAACGAATAAGAAATTAGCTAAGAATTCCAGATTATACCAAATAGTTGGAGGACTCCTCACCTGGTATACATCCGTTAACGGGACCTCTGGGTATGGAGTTCTGCCATAGGTAGCTATCTCCCAGAGTAGGATACCAAATGCCCAGACGTCAGACTTTGTGGTAAACCTAAATCACAACAATTTATGTTTGTCTTTTTTCTGTATGTTTGTATGTCTGTCTGTATGTTTGTTTTTCTGTATGTTTGTCTGTCTGTCTGTTTGCCTATCCGTTTGTCTGTATGTTTGTCTGTTTGCCTATCTGTTTGTTTGTCTGTTTGTTTGTCTGTTTGCCTGTCTGTTTGTCTGTTTGCCTGTCTGTTTGTCTGTCTGTTTGTCAGTACGTTTGTTTGTCTGTCTGTTTGTCTGTCTGTTTATCTGTCTGTCTGTCAGTTTGTCTATCTGTCTTTTACAAAGTGACGAAATTGTTGTATGCCAATCCTTCTAAAATGTTACAAAGTTGTATAAAACAAATAATTATTTGCCGGATAATCGGCCGGATATTGAAAATGACCCGGACCGGATATCCGGCCAAGCCAGATATCCGGCCCAACCCTATTACGAACCTGTTGTATGCCAATCCTTCCGGAGCTGTCCACTTGATGGGGAACTTGGCACCAGGCTGAGCTAAAATAAAAAACACAAATTCAACTATAGTTTAATTGGTGTAAGAACTTTTCAACCAATAACATAATTAAGTATAGTCCCTTTCGTTACATCGCCTCAAAAGGAGCGTTTTGTTGTATTTTCACAGTTGCTTTTAATAGGTTAGAAATAGAAAAGCTACTGGGAAAATACGACGAAATTCCCCTTAAGAGGGCACTTTTTTAAATGTTGTAATCCTAAGGGGGGGGGGGGGGTTAATGCAACCATCTCGTAATCAATAATTAAATGGCACTTAGAATTCGAATTTCGATCTGAAATTTTGCATGAGTAATCCTTGGTAGGTTTATATTCCCTAAATCGAAAAAAAAGTTGGAAAAGTAACGGCTAACGGCTCAACCGTTTTGCCAATTTTTTGGCTATCTTCAGAGCAAATTAGTCACAAAACCTATCTCCACTTAATACTCTTTGCTGCTCCAAAATGTTATCGAACGGTTCTAGCCGGTAGCTGTTGGTACTATAAATTTAAAAAATGGTTAATGCTATCATTTAACATGAACTAAACCAAAAATATGTTTTAAAAGTTGATTTCTACGTCATTAATGATGAATTTGCCCTGAAAATAGGCAAAAAAACGGCTAAACGGCTGAGCCGCCAGCTGTTACTTTTCCAACTTTTTGTTTACTCATTACTCAAGCAAAATTTCAGATCGAAATTCGCATTCTAAGTGCCATTTACTCATTGATTACGAGATGGTTACATTACCCCACCCCACCCCCTTTATTATAGCTCGTATGAAAATAAAAGCAGTTTTTTGCATGGTGATTCTTGTATCAACATGGTACAATTTTTAAAAAACGTATTTTTTCAAATTATTATTAATCAATCAAGAATCAAGAGTGTTTAAGCGAATGAGTGACCGTTTGTCTTTATAAATCTTTGGGAACCAGTATAATTTACAGTCCAATGTCCCCTCCCTAATAATTTGTTCGTATTGAGTATAATACAGTATGTATGTGTGTATGTGTGTGTATGTGTATGTGTGTGTATGTGTATGTGTGTGTATGTGTATGTGTGTGTATGTGTATGTGTGTGTATGTGTATGTGTGTGTATGTGTATGTGTGTGTATGTGTGTGTATGTGTATGTGTGTGTGTGTATGTGTATGTGTGTGTGTGTATGTGTATGTGTGTGTATGTGTATGTGTGTGTATGTGTATGTGTGTGTATGTGTATGTGTGTGTATGTGTATGTGTGTGTATGTGTGTGTATGTGTATGTGTGTGTATGTGTGTGTATGTGTATGTGTGTATATGTGTGTGTATGTGTATGTGTGTGTGTGTATGTGTATGTGTGTGTGTGTATGTGTGTGTATGTGTATGTGTGTGTATGTGTATGTGTGTGTATGTGTATGTGTGTGTATGTGTATGTGTGTGTATGTGTATGTGTGTGTATGTGTATGTATGTGTATGTGTGTGTGTGTATGTGTGTGTATGTGTATGTGTGTGTATGTGTATGTGTGTGTATGTGTATGTGTGTGTATGTGTGTGTGTGTATGTGTATGTGTGTGTATGTGTATGTGTGTGTATGTGTATGTGTGTGTATGTGTATGTGTGTGTATGTGTGTGTATGTGTATGTGTGTGTATGTGTATGTGTGTGTATGTGTATGTGTGTGTATGTGTATGTGTGTGTATGTGTGTGTATGTGTGTGTATGTGTATGTGTGTGTATGTGTATGTGTGTGTATGTGTGTGTATGTGTATGTGTGTGTATGTGTATGTGTGTGTATGTGTATGTGTGTGTATGTGTATGTGTGTGTATGTGTATGTGTGTGTGTGTAAGTTTGAAGTCGTTGTAAAAGTATATTTCACGATCACCTTGTTTTCAATATCCTTAAATATCATAGTAAAAACAGTTTTAAAAAATTAGACGAACAGAAATAGGTAGAATATTTAAATGTTACATATAGTAAATAATAATATTTTCTGAAAATATAATTCATAATTATCATAGTATAGTAATTTTCATCAAATTTTGATTAGTTGGTTCATAAAGTTGAGTGTTCAAACGTTTCAACCAATAATATTGATCTACAGAATGGGTAATTTTGTGTATGATCATGTCGATTTTGGACATTTTTTATCTAAGACCAAAGCGGGAATCTGCACATGATTTTTATAGATATAATACACCTCTGGATGAATTAAGTTGGGTGGTCATTCGTTTCAACCACTAATTTTTATCTAAATAATGGTTATTTTTGTGTATCATCATTGCGGATATACATCAATTTATCGGCCATTGTCTTATCCATTTAGATCCCTGAATATATATCGCATGTATGACTTGATTGTTAGAAGTATGTATGACCTTAAAATTGGCTCAGCATCTGAACTATCGCCCCGGGCCTTACTACCTACTAGGAACAAGGATGACAACATCCATAAAAGTTAGCCCGGAAACGGTAGGACAAAAGGGCATTAACGCTTGTAGAGTGTCAGAACTAAATGATCAGAATATAAATTCTTCGCTTATATTATTGTATTTTGTTGTCCCAGGAATCAGTAAACCGAAAATCAGATCAATCGGATAATTAGATCATATAAAAATTTGTTGTTAAAAAAAAGGAAAAAATCAACATGTTGAAAATGGACGTACGGACATTCTGGTAACGATTATAGAGTTGATACGCTTTCTAAATTGTACCTTACTATTGCAGGGATCACCATGCAAAATTTGAAATTGATAGGACAATTCTAACGTGCAAAAATTAACGAAAAAAGCTATCCGTCACAGACGTACGGACTGACCGACCATAATTATAGAAAAGCTTCGCTTTTAACAAGAATGACAACATATATCTTGTAGAGTTTTAAATCAATAGGATAATTCTAACATGTCTTAAATAAGATATTGATATCGCCTCTGGCCTAACTACTAAGAACAAGGATGACAACACACAGCTAGTGCAGTTTCAAATAATTAGGATAATTCTAACATGTCTTAATTTGGATAAGATAGAACTGTTATGGATATAATGTTTTACAAATCTATTATCTAAAAAAAACAGACAATAATGGTACATACTTTCTATGCCATGAAATGACAAATTATGCCTTGTCGTTAGAAGAATCCTTAATAGAAAAATCAGTCCTTTATCTTTTATAACAACCGAGAAAATGCCATATTTGTAAAAGAGCTGTCGGAAGTTCAAATCAATAGGATAATTCTAATGCCTTAAATCCTGACTGGAAAAAAAACTCTGAAGGGATAAGACAATGGACCAATAAATTAATATACATCCCCAATAATAAATAACAAAATATCACCTTCATAAATATCATTTTGACACTACTCGTTTGCAACAAACCAAATAAGTACCCAAAGTTTTTAAGCCATTGCATTGTATACAACTTTGGGTACCGGTGTAAATTACAGTCCAACGTTCCTTTTTAGAAGAGAAACCAGATCTTTATCTTTAATAGCAGCGGGGAAAAAAAACATTTTTTTAAGAAGCATCTTTTAGTGCCAATAAAAATCTAACGTCATACAATACAATCACCAATGATAGGGCAGTTTACAATTTAAGGTAAAATGTATTCTGGCCTATTAGTGGTCATTTGTATTGTATGACGTCATATTTTTAGGTTCTTTAAGTTGCTTCTTTTTAAAGTGACCTAGTCATACAAACGGACGAACAAATACCCCGTAAAAGAGACTTTAATTGTGTATGAAACAGGATGGGAGGGGAACATTGGACTGTAAATCTTATCGGTACACTCTCATTCGTACTTTACCCGCACACCATTTTAAGCGGCATAAGAAGGCCTACAAATAATCTGGAATAGCCAAGATCCAATGATGCACAGGGAAAGCTTCAATGAAGAAAAACGCGTAAAAAAGGTCTTTTTTGCGCATTTCTATGCACTGCGAGATAATTATGCATTATTGATTTATGGCTTTTCCAGATTATTTGTAGGCCTTTTTATGCTGCTTAAAACAGTGTGCGGGCATGATCTGTACGTTCACCCGTTTGGCAGCTAGCAGCCTTTAAAATTCATAGATTTTTGGAAATATTCGGTACCAGGAATATTTTACCCTGAACTGCAGTTGATCCCAATAATTTATTATCCATTGTCTTATCCCTTAAAATCTCTGAGCATGAATGGTGGTCAAACTCAACAGTGGGGACCTTGAAATAACTTTAGTAAATTTAAGTGCCAAATAATCACGCCATACTGAAAAATCATGTATAGCATCGTATTAGAGACAATTTTCCGCGAATATAAAAAAATAAGATTAATTCCAGTTTTGTTAGTTGTGCCTTCAGTCCATCGGGGCTCATAAAACTAGTTTTAATCTTATAATTTTTCTTTTATTATCCTTGGAAGTCACTCAAATTATAAAGAATTATTTCACGGGCCCAACTTTTAAATAAGGAAGTTAAAAGGGAAAGTTGGGGGGAGGTTCTAGTAATAATAAAATTACTAATTATCTATCTGTCTATCCATCTGTCTTTCTGTCTATCTATCTATCTATCTATCTACCTATCTTTCTGTCTATTTATCTATCTATCTGTCCCAACTTTTTAATAGAGAAGCTTAGAGTGAAAGTTAAGGGTAGGTTCTAGTAATAATAAATCTATCTATCTATCCATCTGTCTATCTGTCTATTTATCTATCTATCTGTCTATCTATCTATCTGTCCCAACTTTTTAATAGAGAAGCTTAGAGTGAAAGTTAAGGGTAGGTTCTAGTAATAATAAAATTACTATCTATCTATCTGTCTATCCATCTGTCTTTCTGTCTATCTATCTGTCTATCTGTCTATCTATCTATCGGTCTATCTATCTATCTATCTGTCCCAACTTTTTAATAGGGAAGCTTATAAGGAAGGTAAGGCTAGTAATTATAAATCTATCTATCTATCCATCTGTCTATCTATCTGTCTATCTATCTATCTGTCTATCTATCTATCGGTCTATCTATCTATCTATCTGTCCCAACTTTTTAATAGGGAAGCCTATAAGGAAAGTTAGGGGTAGGTTCTAGTAATAATAAATTACTATTAAATGGAGAGGTCGTCAATTCTACTATGTGTTGCCACCCAATGACAGCTGATAACACGTTTAGGTTTCAATTTTTTCCAAATTAATTTCGTTGTTGATATCAGCTGACACCATGTAACCTTGTACCAAATAATTATGCCATATGTTACAGGAATCATCGGTACACCGACAAACCTCCTAATGCAACAAACGTCCTAAATCTCAAAATGCGACAAACGTCCTAATGCGACAAACCTACTAATGCGACATCTCTTCTGATTTTTTTTTTCAAGTAAAAATCACATTTATTAAGTATGAGGTAAGGGTCGATTTTTTTAATGCAAGGTTGTATCGGGTGCGAAACCATGCCGTTGGGTAGCCAACACAGTCTTTGGGAAAACTGTCGGGACAGATTTTGAAATTTCACCCTGTGGACACAAAGTTTTTCAAGAAAAACATTTCGGTTTTCACTGTTGTTTCACTGTTAGTACATAATTTTGGAAGATTTTTTTTTAATTTTGGAAGATATAAAAATGATTTTTTTAGGAGATTTTACTTAAGAGTTGTCGCATTAGGAGGTTTGTCGCACTAGGACTGTGTAACGAATCATCTTTACCTGTATATGTGTCCTCTCTGATAAGCCTGGCAAGTCCAAAATCTGCCACCTTAACGACATGAAGATCTGCAACTAGGCAATTTCTGGCAGCGAGATCCCTATAGCAAAATTCATATTATAAGATTTTTTGGGTATAGTCCCTTTCGTAACATCGCACCTTATGGAGCGATTCTTCGTATTTTTCACAGTAGCTTTTCTCCTATTTCTAGCCCATGCGGGGGGCTCTAACCCTGCCGACCCTGTGCGTGGGGCAATCCCCTAACCCAATATAACTTAACCTGAAATAACCTATAAAAAGTCATTTTAAAAATACGACGAATCGCCCCTTATGGTGCGATGTTACGAAAGGGACTATTCCCGATTTTTTAAAGTAGTTTGTCTCAAAGTTCAAGCCGAGCACAGAAACCCCCTACTACTTCTATTTTTAGATAAATTGTGAGGTTAGGGAGATTTTAGTTAGTAAGTATTTTACTTTTTGTAAGGTTAGGTTAAATTGGGCACAGCGTAGCTTTGCAGAGTTATTTTATAGACCCCATATGGCTAGCGCCCCCCCCCCCCCCCAACCCCCCGTAGAGATTATAAAATATAGGCATAAATAAAAAAAGAATATTTTCAATTTATTGAAAAAAATGGTTTTAGGTGATTCCGTGCTCGCTAGCACATTTGAGTGAAAACATTTTTCAAAATTCAGCTGTTAAGTTTGATGTTTAACATATGTATACATATAGAGTCCTACAAAATAGCCTAAACTCTGCCCAGGATCAATACTGGCCAATGTATATAGCAGTAAGAATAGCCTAAAACCTTCAAATGACCAATAAAGACCAATGTATACTAATCAAATCATAAAAGAATAGCCTAAACCCTGCTAAGCATAAATAAACAGTCATAAAAATAGCTTAAAACCTGCATAAAACTATATTTTTATATATAAAAAAAACCAAACCCTGTCCCAAGACCAATACTTGCCTGTGAATAAAGTTTTTGGTCTCCAGATATTCCATGGCAGCTGCCACCTGGGTGGCTATGTACATTAACACAACCTCATCAACCTCCAGTCTGAAAATAAGATAGTGGAGTGCCACAAGGTAGCATATTAGGTTCTATCTAGAACATATCAAGATAGTGGAGTGTCTCAAGGTAGTATATTAGGTCCTATCTAGAACATATTAAGATAGTGGAGTGCCTCAAGGTAGCATACTAGGTTCTATCTAGAACATATTAAGATAGTGGAGTGCCACAAGGTAGCATACTAGGTTCTATCTAGAACATATTAAGATAGTGGAGTGCCACAAGGTAGCATATTAGGTCCTATCTAGAACATATCAAGACAGTGGAGTGCCACAAGGTAGCATATTAGGTTTTATCTAGAACATATAAAGATAGTGGAGTGCCTCAAGGTAGCATATTAGGTTCTATCTAGAACATATTAAGATAGTGGAGTGCCTCAAGGTAGCATATTAGGTTCTATCTAGAACATATCAAGATAGTGGAGTGCCTCAAGGTAGCATATTAGGTCCTATCTAGAACATATCAAGATAGTGGAGTGCCACAAGGTAGCATGTTAGTTCCTATCTAGAACATATCAAGATAGTGGAGTGCCTCAAGGTAGCATATTAGTTCCTATCAAGAACATATCAAGATAGTGGAGTGCCACAAGGTAGCATATTAGGTCCTATCTAGAACATATCAAGATAGTAAAGTGCCACAAGGTAGTATATTAGTTCCTATCAAGAACATATCAAGATAGTGGAGTGCCTCAAGGTAGCATATTAGGTCCTATCTAGAATATATCAAGAAAGTGGAGTACTTCAAGGTAGCATATTAGTTCCTATCAAGAACATATCAAGATAGTGGAGTACCTCAAGGTAGCATATTAGGTCCTATCTAGAACATATCAAGATAGTGGAGTACCTCAAGGTAGCATATTAGGTCCTATCTAGAACATATCAAGATAGTGGAGTGCCTCAAGGTAGCATATTAGGTCCTACCTATAACATATCAAGATAGTGGAGTGCCACAAGGTAGCATATTAGGTCCATATGTACATAATTTTTACTCATTCAAGCATCATGTCTTTTTATTTATAACCAAACTGAAGATTTTTAAAAATGAAACACTGTGTATTGGACTGATCAAATAAAAATAGCATGTTTAATTAAACTGTGTTGTTCACAATATAATATAATATTTTTTTAGGCATAAATAAATTAGACAATGACATCCTGTTACATTTATCATAATAATAAAGTAACAGGATGTTTGTCTGTCTGTCTGTTTGTGCTGAAGTATCTCGCTAACCACTGAACCGATATCAATGGTGCTCCTTTACAGTGCAAAGTAGCTTCTCATAGATCCTGGAAAGGTTCTTAGTTTTTTGGGGGAGAGCTTACCACCACACTCCCAAGACAAATCTCCAAAAATAAATAAAATAAAAACGCCGCCCAGCGGATATTTTTGGTGATAACTATCACCATCTAGTGGCAAAAAATATTTTTTAGATACAGTTGATAAAAAAAATCGTGCCCCTAAAGGCCTCTAGGGGCGTAGCTGCTAGTATAAATATAATGGAGCACCCCAAGGGTGCATATTAGGACCCTAACTTACCTATTTGCCTGCCGGAGATAGTCAAGAAGATTTCCACGTGACATGAACTCTGTGATAATGTAGAAGGGGGGCTCTCGGGTGCACACTCCCAACAACTAAAAACAAGAATATATCGCATCGTATTATAGACTGCTTTCTGCAAATATTAAAATAAAAAAAAATATAACCTGCTTTGCAAGCCCCGAGGAGCCAGTCTAACAAAACTGGTATTTATTTTAAGAATTTCATTGAAATATATTCGTGGAAAATTATCTGTGATACGATGCTTTGCATTACACATAATTTCAGAATGGCTGAGAACCAGTTCTAATCCACCAGATATTAATCGGTTTCGAATCCATACTGGAACAAAATTTTCTAATTTAATAATTTACTTTGAAAAAACAAAATATTGACGTTTTTCCCCCTCTCAATTGTGTTTGGGGATAAACTCCTTTAAAACAACTATTTCTTTGATTTACCTTCCTCCTCATTAAGTTTATTTTTAGTATCATACTAGACCTCGTAAGGTCGGGATTCTACTTAGATTTTTAAGTGTTTATCTAGAGAATCCCGAGCATCATCCGCTTTTAATGGGATGCAAAACTCTAACACCCAAGATTATTAGGTTAAGTAACATCCAACAGATTAACAACCCTTTGATTGCATAACCGTTGTCTGAGAAGTCCTAACTGTTCATGGTTATGAGTTGCGCCTTTTTATTGGCCAAGGTATCACCCCTACTCCAACTATTTATGTCGCGCACCTGACATAACAGCGGTAGGAACCATTGTTAACGTCTTTAGTTATGACGCAGTTTAGAGCCGACATCCCCGACATTAAGCAGATGTGCTACGTTTTGAGCCATTATCCCGGGTGTATTTTTAGTAAAGAATCCGGGGAAGGGGGGAGGGAATATGGTCCATAATTGGTTTGAAGGAGAGTGCTGAAGCAAATTTCAGCTAAATATGTCATTTATGGCTTCCTTACGACCCCATAATTACAGTTTTTAGTAGCGCAGCCCAGGGCCAGGGAGGGGACATTTGGCTGTTTATCATACTAGTCCCCAAAGTTTAATAATAACGTATTCTTATTAATTTGCTTAACAAATTTTGGGACTCATTGAATTTGAGTTGGGTAGATTATTAAGTTGAATATTCAAACGTTTCAACCACAAATTGTAACATAAAGAAGGGGTAATTTTGTGTATCATCATTTGGGATGTTTTATCCCTTTTGATCCTTGGTCGCAGTCACTCTATAAGCATAGTATGTCCATCTGTATGTTATGTTATATTAAGTGAATGTAAAAAGCTTTCATATTCAAAATTAGGGCATTTAAAATATAGGTATTTATGAAAACAAATTTAAGGAAAATATACTATTCTTAATTTGATTATTAATATAGTAATAAATACGAAGCGTTATAAAATACTTATTTTTTCCCCAAAAAATTATTGTACTTTAAAGATAACTATACCAACATTTAGGGTATTTACTATTTAAAGTATCTTTAATTTAAAATTAAGGAATTTTACTACTTATTTATCGCATCGTATTATAAGCAGCTTCCCGCGGATATAAAAATGTACAATTATAAGATTATAACCATTTTTTTTGCCCCGAAATGTCGAAGCACGGGTTAAAAAACTGGTTTTAATCTTATGATTGTACATTTTTCGCAGAAAACTGGATATAATACGTAATACATAATTTTTCAGAATGGCTGAGAACCGGTTCAAATCCACCGGATATTAATCGGTTTCGTAGCAAAACTAGAAAAATACTAACCTGAACTAAATTAGGGTGCTTCATTTCTTTCATAATTGCGGCTTCTTCCAAAAATTCTGACAATTTCATTGTGTCCTCCTAAAAAAACAAGGATGACAACATCTATAAAAGCGAAGCTCTAAAACGGTAGGACAAAGAACATTAACAGAACATAAATGTATTAATGGCGAATCAAAATTGTAAGTATAGGGGGGGGGGGGGGGGCGAAAGTGACACTTTTTGAAACCAAAACTAAAAGTCAAAGGAACTCAACTAAAAAAAAGAGTTACAGGTCTGACATTTTGCATGGCAGTTGCTTTATAGGGGTACAATATGGAACTGTGAAGAAACGGCGTCGCAACCACCGAAAACTGCCGAGAAAGGGCAAAAAAATTTCGGCGGGAAATGGCGGTTGCGACGCCGTTTCTTCACAGTTCCATATTTTACCCCTATAAAGCAACTGCCATGCAAAATCTCAGACCTGAAACTCTTTTTTTTGAGTTCCTTTGTTGACTTTTAGTTTTGGTTTCAAAAAGGTGTCACATTATTTCCCAAGGATGCAACCATAGAAAATAAAAAGTTTACCCTGAGTGTTTTGACTGCCACAGTAACGTTGTATCTCTTCCATATTGCCTCATACACATCTCCATACTGTCCTCCACCAAGTTTGTGCTTCATAACTATATCTGTCCTATAACACAGAAAAAGGGGGATCATTTTTTTAAGCATTTTCTGTAAAGTTGGATGTAACCAAGCATAAGGAAAAAGGATAAGAGGATGAATACTCACCCCTTTTTCATGGTAAAATACTACTTCCCCATCCCTAAATTTAGAAGCAGACGAAAATCAAAAGCCGCCCAGGGCTTTTTGTAAGTCAATCATAAATAATAATGTGAATAAAAAGAAAAGCGATATTTAGTAAACAGCCGTGGGCGGTCAGAATCAGCTGAATGTTCATTATGAAAAAAATTTCCCCCTTTTTAGAAATAGAAGGATTTATCTTTCATGAACAAATTTTTTTGAATGAAAATAAAATTCTATGTAATTTTTAATTAAAACATTAAAACGAAAATATCTAATCTAATATTCTTGCCCTAAATATGGAAATAGTAAAAAGTAAAAAAATATTTTTTTAAATAATTTTTAATCCCCCCATTTGAAAAGTAGTGGAATAGCAATAAATTTTAGCGCGGCAACAGCGCTGAGTAGGCCCCACTGCCTATTTTCGTCTTCTAGTTGCTTCGATTCCTCTCTTTTATTTTTTTCTCTATGGTCCGTCTGTTGATATAAATATGTTTACCTGTCCATCTCCCATTGGTCTGTAGGTTGACTGAAAGCTAGCAGGGTTGGCTTATTCCTCTTTGGTGCGGGATACATTAACTAAACAGATAGATATAAATAAATATAGAGACAGGCAGACTGATATACAGACAAACAGATAGATATATTGTTAGACAGACAAACAGATAGATATATTGTTAGACAGACAAACAGATAGATATATTGTTAGACAGACAGACAGATAGATAGACAGATAGATAGACAAACAGACAGACAGACATATATAGAGATAGAGAGATAGACAGACAGATAGACAGACAGCCAGACAGATAGATTGATTGATAGACATGTATAAAGACAGACAGGCAGATAGATATCTGTGTTATGAGACCGTCAGAATGAATTGAATGATGATTGATAGACAGACAGATAAAAAATAATTGATTGGAGGATAGATACATAGATAGAGATAGATAGATAAGTAGATAGATATATAGATAGTTAGACTGATAGATAGATAGTAAGACATACATAGATAAATAATCAGACAGAGAATGTAAGTCTAAGTCAGTCAGCCAGACAGACGGAGAGACAGATAGAAAGATAGATACCATAAGATATTTAGATATAAGACCGTCAGAACGAATGGAATGATAATGGATAAAATTAGACACAGATTGATAGATAGATAGTTATATAGATAGATAGATTGAAACTAGATAGACTGATAGATAGATAGTTAGATAGATAGACAGACAGACCAACAAATAGATAGATAGATAGACAGACAGACAGACAGTTAGACAGAGAGTAAGACAGGCAGACAGATAATCAGATAGACAGATATATAGTTACCTGTGTTATAAGACCGTCAGAATGAATGGAATGATGATGAACTAACTCCGCCAGAGTTGGAAACCGAGACTCTGCCGTTACAAAAAACTAAAATAATAAAACAATATTAATTTTCATCTTTAGAAAATGTCAGGAGATCTAAAGGGATAAGACAATGGCCGATAAATTGGTGTAAATACCTAATGATGATACACAAAATTACCATGTCTGTAAATTTCAATTAGTGGTTGAAACGTTTAGATACTTCAGTCAAAGAAATAGCCAATCAAAATTCAATGAGGACCCAAAAGTTGTTGAACCAACGAATAAGAAAATATTATTATAAAACTTTGGGGACTAGGGTAATAAACAAGCCCAATGTCCCCTCCCTCCCTGTAAATTTTAACAGTATGACATACAGACAGACATAAACTCTGTATGAGACCATTGAAGAAATGACAAGAAATTAATAAAAAACAATTTAAATGTTAAAACTATTTTACTTTCTAAATAAAAGGCACGACAAGATTAGTTCTTTTTTTCATATAAAAACTAAAACATTTTTATATGAAAAAAAGTAACTTGTACCTTTATTTAATCTCGTAGCCAAAATTGAAATCTAAAATCTTAAGGATGAACGGACGTACATACACATCCTAAATATAGAGAAGCTTAGCTACACCTCATACCTGTCCGTCTTCCTGGGATATTTGTATTCTGTAATGGTACACCCTGCCGTCAAACCTCAAAGATATTGACCTAAAAAAGGAAAATACATGAAAAAATCTTCTAAAACATTTTTGAAAAAATCCCCCAAGGGGCAGGGGTGTAAATTCTACAAATTTGACCCTGCTAAAAGGTAAAAAAAATATAAAAAATATGTTGTTGGGGGAAAAAAATGTAAAAATTAAGAGATCTGAAACATTTTTTTCCTTTTTTCTTCCCTCCTTGGTGAAAAAAAAAACTAAAAGAATATGTGGGAGGGGGGGATAATATGAATAAAATAAAGAGTTCTGATTTTTTTTCCATTTTTCCCCTTCCTTACTGGAAAAAACTAGGAGGGAAAAAAAATAAAAATTTGCTTCAGGGGAAAAAAATAAATCTTTTGCAGAATATACACCCCTGCCAAGAGTGGGAGAGGGGGGGAGTTCTAACACTTTTGAGTAAACGGTGAATATATATGATGTAGTCTCTCCCTATATTTTAAAAATTTTAGATTTGACCTCTAGGATGGATGGATGGACGGATAAATAGATGGATAGATAGAAAGAAATATACCTTTGTCCTGGAGATGATTCTGACTCTCTGACAAGGAATGAACCATTGATCCCACTGGAAAGCAGATACTCAGCATTATTCCTAAACAAGAATAGTTTTCTTTAAAACTGATGACTTTTTGAACTGAAATAAGCTAGACCAACCGACAGACGGACAAAATAATGTATAGAGTAGATGCACATATAAAATATGAATCTTCGCTAAAAATTTGAGCTGTCTATCTTAAAAATAATGTATAGAGTGTTTTCCTCTTTTTAAGCGTGACCAACAGACAGACGGACAAAATAATGTATAGAATAGATGCACATGCAAAATATGAATCTTCACTAAAAATTTCAGCTGTCTATCTAAAATAGCAGTTGAGAAAATCACATTTCCCCAACAATAAGGTTTTTGTCTTTTTAAGCATGACCGACAGACAGACGGACAAAATAATGTATAAAGTAGATTCATATATATAATAGAAATCTTCACTAAAAATTTCAGCTGTCAATCTTAAATAGCAGCCGAGAAATACATTGTCCCCATAGCGAAACGGACGGACAGACGGACAAAATAATGTATAGAGTAGATGCACATGTATAAAGGAATCTTCACTAAAAATTTCAGCTGTCAATCTTCAATAGCAGCCGAGAAATACATTTCCACCGTGGCGTTACAAACGGACTGATTTTTAAGCATGACCAACAGACAGACAGGCAAAAAATGTATGGAGTAAAACCATTGACCCCACTGGAAATAAGATACTCAGCATTATACTTTTCAAAAAACCTTAAAAAGTTGGCCAATTCTAAAAAAAAATAAAAATGGTGTTTTTTTTGGGTAATTTCTAAGCTAGGCTAGGAACGATATATTTTGAAACGGATAAAAGTTCCTGATTCTACTTCTCAATGCCTTTTCTGGGAGCACCATGAAGCAATAGTTTTGATTGATTTTTTTTTTTTTTTTTTGGGGGGGGGGAGGTTGTAACCGCCCCAGAATACCTGGAGATAGGGCCATGGTACCAGGAATGCTTCTCCAAAGAATTGACGGGGGTGACATAGTTACTGGGCACCCACCCAACATTTCCAAGCACTAAATATATAGAAGATATATAGATAGATAAAGAGAAAGATAGATTGTAAGAAAGCTAAATAGATAGATAGAATTATAGATAGATAGAAAGATAGAACGATATAGATAGATAAAAATATCGATAGATAGTAGTAGAAATAGATAAATAGAAATATATATATAAGTAGATAGACAGATAGGTAGATATATAGATAAAGAGAAAGAAAGATCAATAGATAGATAGATAGACAGATGGATAAATAAAGAAAAAAAATAGAATAGATAGATAGAATTAAAGATAAGATAGAAAGATAGATAGAATTATAGATAGAAAGATAAATAAAGAGAGAGATAGAATATATAAAAAGAAAGATACTTAAAAGTAAAACAACATTTTATCTTAAATTTTTATTTTCTTTTACTCAGAGTTTCATGCTTCTGCAATCATCAGAAAGAGACTATTTTTTTTCATTACAAATAAATACGTGGATTTTTTACAAATGTTTTAGAGGATTTAAAAAAAATTGTATTACAATATATAAAAAAAAAGAAAGATAGATAGATAGATATAAAAACAGATATAAAGTCAAAGAAAAGATAGATAGAAATATAGATATAAAAACGGATAGAAATATAGATAGATATAAAGATAGATAGCAAGATGAATAAAAAGATAGAAAAAAAGAAAAACAGATAGATAGAAAGATAGATAAAAAGAAAGATAGATGGAAAAATAGATAGATATATTTAGAAAGATAAAAAGATATATAGAAAGATAGATAGATAAAAAGATAGATAGATAGATAGATACATATTACATACATAGATAGAAAGAAAGAAAGAAAGATAGATAGATAGATATAAAACAGATAGAAAGATAGAAAAACAGATAGATAGAAAGATAGATGGAAAAATAGATAGATATATTTAGAAAGAGAGAAAGATATATATAGAGATAGATAGATAAAAAGATAGATAGATGGATAGAAAGATAGATATAAAAACAGATAGAAAGTAGATAAAAATATGGATAGAAAGATAGATATAAAAACAGATAGAAAGTAGATAAAAAGATAGATAGAAAGATAGATAGTAAGATGAATAGAAAGATAGAAAAAAACAGATAGATAGAAAGATAGATGGAAAAATAGATAGATATATTTAGAAAGATATATAGAAAGATATATAGAAAGGAAGAAGGAAAGATAGATAGATAGAAGGATAGAAAAACAGATAGATATAAAAACAGATAGAAAGTAGATATAAAAATAGATGTCTGTACCTGAATGTGCCTCACACCATTCTCCAGACTTGTTATACGATAGTATCCGCACCTAAACAAAAACAAGAATTTATAAAATGTGAAAATCTAGGAATAGATCTAGCACCCCAATAAATGGGCAATTCTTGATGAAACTTGATTGAAATATGTAGAATGAGAACTTATTAAATTCCCAAAAATTTCAGCTTTCTATCTAGGATAGGAGCCAAGAAAATCACAAAAACTTGAAAATCTAGGAATTGACCTAGCACCCCAATAAATGGACAATTCTTGATGAAACTTGGTTAAAATATGTAGAATGAGGCCTTGTTAATTTCCTAAAAATTTCAGCTTTCTATCTAGGATAGGAGCCGAGAAAAACATAAAACTTGAAAATCTAGGAATTGATCTAGCACCCCAATAAATGGACAATTCTTGAAGAAACTTGGTTGAAATATGTAGAATAGGAACATATTTAATCCCTAAAAATTTCAGCTGTCTTTCTTATAAAGGACCCGAAAAATAGCTTTACGGACTGACGGACGGATATACAAGGTGAATATAGACTAGCTTCGCTACTAAAAAAGATGTCTAAGATTGGTTCATTATTTAAGTATCCACCGCTAGACTGATTCATACAGGTCCCGGGAAGGTTTTAGACTATTATTTTAACCCCTCCAACCTTCCTACAAAGACAAGGCCACTAGATGGTAAGGGCACACCTGCTAGCTCTTATATTTAAGAAGTATGATGTCTGTCTGTGTCTCTAGGAGAAATATAAGAGGATTTTTTAATATGATAGAGAGAGAGAGAGAGAGAGAGAGTAAGAGGGAAAGAAAGAGATAATACGAGAGAGGGGAATCAAGAGAAAGTGAGAGATTGAATATGAAAGAGAGAGGAAGAAAGAGAAAGGATGAAAGAGAGAGAGAGAGAGAGAGAGAGAGAGAGAGAGAGAGAGAGAGAGAGAGAGAGAGGGAGAGAGTAAGAGAGAAAGAAAGAGATAATACGAGAGAGGGGAATCAAGAGAAAGTGAGAGATTGAATATGAAAGAGAGAGGAAGAAAGAGAAAGGATGAAAGAGAGAGAAGAAAGAGAGAGGGAGAAAGAGAGAGAGGGAAAGAGAGGGAGAAAATGAGAGGGAGAAAGAGAGAATAAGGGAGAGATAAAGATAATAAGGGAGGGAGAAAGAAAATAAGAGAGAGAGAGGGTGAGAGAGAGAGAGTGAGAGAGAGAGAGAAAGAGAGAGACAGATAGACAGACAGACAGGGACAGATAGATAGACAGACAGGGACAGATAGACAGACAGACAAGGAGACAGAAAAAGAAAGAAATAAAAAGAGTTCTCCACAAAATGTTTCAGACACTCAGACAGACGGACATCTGGATTTATAGAGTTGATTCGTTTCGCTAGAAATAATAAAATCAAGAGGTGGTTTGGGTTGATAATATGCAGGGATGAGACAAAATAACCCCTTATGTAGAAAAAAATAGTGGTTTGTAAATGTTAGACCACTCAACTTAACCCTTACAGATCGGGCCCCAATTCCCACCGTATTAGATCGGGGGGGGGGGGGGGGGCTCTAGTGGTGCATGTGTATTTTTAGAGAAAATTACTTTTTGAGATTGAAAAAACTAGAGGGGGGGCTCTTGGAGCCCCCAACCACCCGATCTCTAAGGGTTAATAAATCAACCAATCAAAATTCACTAAGGTCCCCAAAGTTATTAAGGCAACTAATAAGAAAACCTTATTATTAGACTTTGAGGGCTAGTGTAATAAACAATCCATTGTCCTCTCTCTCTCTGGTTAAAATGCGACTATTATAATCTAAAATCAACTAGCGGCTTCGCCCCTAGCCTATAGGGGCTTTGCCCCAAGAGGTGATCAAAATATTTTGGCGCAATTCGTAAAAGGACCAAGGAAATCTTCGGCAAAAAAAATGGGGGGGGGGGATTTTTTTGTTTTTGGGGGGGTTGGGGGTGTCCCACCCCCTAGAAAATAGTCTAAAACCACCACAGGACCAGTGGGTATATTTCCTGAAGAATAGAATCAGATCGGTTCAGTGGTTACCGAGATCTTAAGGGACGGACAGACGGACAGACATCGTTCTACTTTGTATTATAGATAACATATACGGTTGTAATTGAACATATTTTAAGTTGGATTTCCATATTTAGCTATACTTAATTTTCATAAGAAAAGTAATATGAAAAGTGAGTGAAAAAAGAGAGAGAGAAAAAAAACAAGGATGACAACATCCATAAGTAGCAAAGCTCAAAAATTATGATTGTATATCAGGAGAAAAATAATTATAAAGCAGTGTCATATCATAAATATTAATATTGGTAAAATAGGGAAATCATCACACCTTTAAAATCACGCAACCTTATAAACATGAAAACTTAAAAATCTAGAAATCGATCTAGCACCGCAATTAATAGACAAATCTTAATGAAACTTGATGAAAAAATGTGGAACATGAGCATACTCAATCCCTGATAATCTCAACCGTCAATCCTGAATAGGAATTGAGAAAACCACGAAAACCTAAAAAATCTAGGAATCGATCTAGCACCCCAGTTAATTAAAAAAATATTAATAAAACTTGGTGAAAATGTGTAGAATATAAAATTAATTAATCCCTGAAAATTTCATCCCTTTATCTTGAAAAGGAGTTGAGAAAATCACGAAAACGTAAAAATCTAGGAATCGATCTAGCACCCCAAATAACAAACAGACGGACAAAACACTGTATATTTTAGATGGGCATATATAGTCACCCAAATGCAGAGGCGAATTATACTATCCACACCTCTCCGCAAGAATCTGCAAAGTGTGGCGATAAAATTAAGGCCTATATTTCATGTTTTCATTTACAGTTAAATCCTTCTTTCCCCTTCTTCAGAGATATTTAAGTTTTTTAAAAAAATTAAAATCCTTATCATTAAAATAACAACAACGACTTTTAATTTTCAGGGTTAATATATTGCCTATCAAAAATATTTTATATTGAAATACGATTATTGACAATTAATTAGATGAACTTTTGAAATGAAATAAATTATACACTTATTTTTAATATCCCTGAAAATTTTACCTTACTGAATTTGAAATTTATATCTGTCTGCTAAAATGTTCATAACATTTACATAAATAACTCCCAGTGGTAAAAAAAAATAATATTGATTTGTTGTAATTTATAACAGATTTTTAATGTAATAACGTACGTATTTGATTTTATACGATATAATCATATGTAAGCATTAGACTTTTTTTATTACAGCCACAGCAGTGCCGCATTTTTTTGCGGTAACCAAGACGAAATTTAAATTATCTCCCGCAAACATGTATTCAATTTGCAAATGAAACAAGGATGACAACATCCATAAAAGCGAAGCATTGAAATGGTAGGACAAACGGACATTAACATTTGTATAGTGTCAGAACTGAATGATCAGAATATAAATGTATAAGAGTCAAACCAAAATTGAAAGTAAATTTGTTGAAAAACTGCTAGATAAAGGATAATGTTTATGGACATACTTACATTTTTAGGACTTGATTATAGAGTTGCTTCGCTTATAACATTATACTTTGTTGTCCCAGGAATTAATATACCAAAAATCAGATCAATCGGATGATTAGATCACATTAAAATTTGTTGTTAAAAAAGTAAAAAAATCAACATGTTTAAAATGGACGTACGGACATTCTGGTAATGATTATAGAGTTGCTACGCTTTCTAAATCGTACCTAACTACTAAAGGAATCACCATGCAAAGTTTGAAATCGATAGGACAATTCTAACATGACTAAATTAACGAAAAAAGCTATCCGTTACGGACGGACGGACCGACCCTAATCAAATGATAGAAAAGCCTCGCTTTTAAAAATAGGGCCCAGATGCAGTAGTCAGAAAGGATAGTTTGAATTACCTAGGGTGAATGTTAAAATTTTTATAAATGGGAGGGGGGGAAGTTCTAACACTTCTACGTAAACAGTGATTATAGGCTTTGTCTTTGGAGTGAGAGGATAAATTATTTCACAAAAAAGTTTCCTTTTGGGATGTAGTTTTCTTATTTAAAAAAAATAGGATTTGCCTCCAGGTCCAGGTACTGCAGGCCTCCAGGTGGATTCTGGACAGGTAAAAAAATTCAAGTCAGAACAAAACTTATTTAACAAAAGTTGCTACTTTATGGGCAGTATGAACTAATTTGCAGAAAATTTTGAAATCAGGCTCCAGGTTCAGGACTGCAGGCCTCTAGGTGGATCCTGGACAGGTAAAAACTGAAAATTTTTACTTTTAAAGTCAGAATAAAACTTATTTAACAGAAGTTGCTACTTTATGGGCAGTATGAACTAATTTGAAGAAAATTTTTAAATCAGGCTCCATGTTCAGATACTGCAGGCCTCTAGGTGGACCCTAGACAGTTACAAACTGAAAAATTCCACTATTTAAGTTAGAAAAAATATTTTTTAACAAAAGTTGCTACTTTATGGATGGTATGAACTAACTTGAAGAAAATCTTGAAATCAGGCTCCATGTTCAGTTACAGCAGGCCTCCAGGTGGATCCTGGACAGTAAAAAACTGAAAATTTTTACTATTTACATTAGAACAAACCTTATTTTAAAATCTGCTACTTTTTAGCTAGTATTACCTGTTAAGCTTAAGATCTCAGTAACCACTGAACCGATCGGATTCTTCTCTTCTGGGTATAAACCTATTAGTCATGTTGTGGTTTTAGGCTATTTTCTTGGGGCGTGGGACACCCCGTACCCCCCCCCCCCAAAAAAAAAAAAATATAAAAATACCCCTTATTTTCTTTTTTTTGAAGATGCAGTTTCAGATTTTGAAGATGCAGAGCCAGGGCCTCAATTTTTTTTGATGATGCTAATGATGATGAAGATCCACCCCATGTACTACATTTTTTTAAAAAATACTTCTTGGGGCAAAGCCCCTAGAGGCTAGGGGCAAAGCTGCTAGTAACTTAAATAGTAGAAATTTTAGTTTTTAACTGTCCAGGATCCACCTGGAGGCCTGCAGTACCTGAAAATTGAGCCTGATTTTAAAATTTTCTTAAAATTAGTTCATACCATCGATAAAGTAGCAACTTTTGTTCAATAAGTTTTGTTCTCACTTCAAAAGTAAAGCTTTTCAGTTTTTAACTGTCCAGGATCCACCTGGAGCCCTGCAGTACTTGAAACTGGATCCTGTTTTAATTTTTTTTTTAAATCAGTTCATAATATCCATAAAGTAAGTTAAATAAGTTTTTTTCTAATTTGAATTTTTTTACCTGTCTAAAATCCACCTGGAGGCTAGCAGTATCTAAACCTGGAGGCCAAATAAATTATTTTTTTTTAAATAGGAAAACTACATCCCAAAAGGAAACTTTTTTGTAAAATAATCTATCCTATCCCTCTAAAGACAAAGCCTATAATTACTGTTTACGCAAAAGTGTCAGAATTCCCCCCCCCCCCCCTCTTAACACTAATTGAAAGGCCATAATTTATTGAATTAAAATGTGATTATCTTATTATATAAAGTAGTAAGCTTTTTTGTCTGTAGCGAAGGATCTTGCTAATCGCTGACCCGATATGGTTCTCCTTTACACTGAAGCTTCCTATAGGTCCTGAGGTGGTTTTAGGCTATTCTATTTGATAGATAAAGTCTGGGTATGGTGTTAGGCTATTTTTCTGCCTTTATTGATCCTTTAGAATAGAGCCTCTAGATGCTAAGGGCGCAGCCGCTTGTATATATCAAAGAGCGAAGCTTTTTTATCATTAATAAAGCGGGTTTTTCTATAATTAGGGTTGGTCAGTCTGTTCTTCCGGAATGGATAGCTCATTTCGTTAATTATGGCATGTTAAAGTTGTCCTATCAATTTGAAACTTCATTTGGTGATTCCTTTCGTAGTAAGGTACAATTTAGAAAGCGTAGCAACACTATATTCAATACCAGAATTTTCGTATGTCCATTTTAAACATGTCGTTTTTTTTACTTTTTTAACAACAAATTTGTATGTGATGTTATTATCCGATTTATCTGATTTTTGAAATACTGATTCCTAGGACAACAAAGTACAATTTCATAAGTGAAGCATCTTATATTCACCTCCTAAAAAGGTATGTATGTCCTTAAACATTATCCTGTATTTCAGCAGTTTTTAACAAATTTACTTACAATTTTTTCGACTTTTATATATTGATTAATGAGTTCTGACAATCTACAGGTGTTAAACTTCGTTTTTCAACCGTTTCAGAGCTTCGCTCTTATGGATGTTGTCATTCTTGTTTTTTAATGTCTATTTTGAGGCGTCCAAATAATTACTGTTTGGAGGGAACATGGGACATAACTCCATCTATCACACAATTAAAATGAGAGTGCGATCTAAATTTATGATCATAGTATGTTACTGCAATTTTCAAACTTAATCTTATCAATATAAATATAGTTTTTAATTGAAATTAAAAGGGTTCAGAAGCTGCGGGTAAGCCTCAGTGAAATCGTCATATTATAACTTTAAAATTAAGCTGGATATCTAAACATGTTTCTTTACAGCCATTTTCCTGGTTAAAATCTTTATTTTGCACACCTGCGGAATTTGAGGCTTGTGTGCGGCTGTCGATCCCTTGAAATTACTATTCTTAGCCCAACATAAGAAAACGATATATTCTATGATAACAGCTGATTAGATAAACAATACTTCCTTTTAATGAAAAAATATGTATTTTTTGCAAAAATCATGTTTTAAATTTTTTTAAAAAGTTATACAGCTTAAAAAATAAAAATAAATAATTTTTATTTTACACCTTTTTTTATTTTGCTGCCTTAATAAGGAAATATTTAATATATTTGAATCGGCTTAATGCAATTTTTTATCTTTTTTTTATGATTATTCAATACATATGAAAAAGTAACATTTAAAAATCTCGCCACAAGAAGATTTAACAAACAAAACATTGATTTTGAGTACGATTTGATTTTTAAGTTTTAGAAAAACTATAGAAATATTCAAAGTTAAGTGTTTGTTTGCATTTTGAAAAAATAATTTTGCCCTGTTCTATTT
Source organism: Acartia tonsa (assembly GCF_053477335.1). NCBI lineage: Eukaryota > Metazoa > Arthropoda > Copepoda > Calanoida > Acartiidae > Acartia > Acartia tonsa. The sequence continues at coordinate 14,585,909 of NC_137274.1, forward strand.
GATTAGAACTTTTCAAACAAACTTCATTTTATAAAAGATTAATATTTTTTAATGTTTTTTAAAACATATTACTTTAGATTGGTTAAAAGTTTATTTTTCTATGTGATTTAGGGGTTGCAATTTTTTTGCAAATTACGTTTTTTGGCTTTTCATTCAAATAAGTTGCACAATTCTGGTTTTTACTGTATAAATTTATTAAATGACTTCAGAAAAACATATTAAGATCCTTACATTTACTTTTTTTTCTAACAATCTGTTTTTTAGGAGACTTTTTATATCGCTGACAAAAATAGCATTATTCTGCAAAAAAATATTTTTTTGCAAATATAAAGATATGAAAGTATTTAATAAATGGTTAACTTTAATTTTTGTTTTAGCAAAATGCATTATTTTTTCTTATAAGATGAAAATAAGGTATCGCGAATATTTGTTGCAATTTGAATGCGATTTTATTGCAAAAAGGAGGACAAAGGATTTTAGTTTTAACAGATTATGATTCTGGACCCAAAATTACATAGGACTGAAGTTTTCCTTTGTTGATTGCTGAAAGTTAAAGTTTCTTGCTCTAGAATTGCTATGTGTAGTGAGAATCTTCACAAAAAATTTCAGCTGTCTATCTTGAATAGGAGCCGAGAAAATCACGTTTCCCCCAATTCATTAATTACGGACAGACGGACGGACGGACATTGTGAATTATAGAGTAGCTTCGCTACTAAAAAGAGAGAGAGAAAGATAAATATATAATATACCTCGGGATTT